>NW_026576707.1:172500-498137 GCF_028641065.1 Leucoraja erinaceus
CCACTCACTCACCCACTCACTCACTCACCCACTCACCCACCCACCCACCCACTCACCCACACTCACTCACTCACCCACTCACTCACTCACTCACTCACTCACTCACTCACTCACTCACTCACTCACTCACTCACTCACTCACTCACTCACCCACTCACCCACTCACTCACTCACTCACTCACTCACTCACTCACTCACTCACTCACTCACTCACTCGCTCACTCACTCACTCACTCACCCACTCACTCACTCACTCACTCACTCACTCACTCACTCACTCACTCACTCACCCACTCACCCACTCACTCACTCACTCACTCACCCACTCACTCACTCACCCACTCACTCACTCACTCCACTCACTCACTCACTCACTCACCCACTCACTCACTCACTCACTCACTCACTCACTCACTCACTCACTCACCCACCCACTCACTCACTCACCCACTCACCCACCCACTCCCTCTCACTCACTCACCCACTCACCCACTCTCCCACTCACCCACTCACTCACCCTCACTCACTCACCCACTCACCCACCCACTCACCCACTCACTCACTCACCCACTCACCCACTCACTCACCCACTCACTCACCCACTCACTCACTCACCCACTCACTCACTCACCCACTCACTCACTCACTCACCCACTCACTCACCCACTCACTCACTCACTCACTCACCCACTCACTCACTCACTCACTCACTCACTCACTCACTCACTCACTCACTCACTCACTCACCCCACACTCACTCACTCACCCACTCACTCACCCACTCACTCACCCACTCACTCACCCTCACTCACCCACACACTCACCCACTCACCCACTCACTCACCCACTCACCCACCCACCCACTCACTCACTCACTCACTCACTCACTCACTCACTCACCCACCCACCCACTCACTCACTCACCCACTCACCCACTCACCCACTCACTCACTCACTCCCACTCACTCACTCACTCACTCACTCACTCACTCACCCACTCACTCCCCCTCATCCACCCACCCACCCACTCACACCTGATCTGCACCCACCCACCCGTCCCTTCTCGCCACAGATGCTGCCTGTCCCTGAGTACCCCACCACTTTGTGTCTATCTTCAATGTAAACCAGCATCTGCAGTTCTTCCATACACTGCAGTTTAGGAGGTTGAGGGGAGACCTCGTTGAAACAGATTGGTGGCGCTTCGGATTATGACCCTTCTTCGAAAGCACAGAAACATAGGAAATAGATGCAGGAGTAGGACATTCGGCCCTTCGAGCCAGCAACGCCATTCAATGTGATCATGGCTGATCATCCCCAATCAGTACCCCGTTCCTGCTTTCTCCCCATATCCCTTGATTGCGTTACCTCTAAGAGCTAAATCTAACTCTCTTGAACACATCCAGTGAATTGGCCTCCACTGCTTTCTGTGGCAGAGAACTCCACAGATTCACAACTTTCAAGAGAGAGCTAGATAGGGCTCTTAAAGATAGCGGAGTCAGGGGATATGGGTGGAAAGCAGGAACGGGGTACTGATTAGGGATGATCAGCCATGACCACATTGAATGGCGGTACTGGCTCAAAGGGCCGAATGGTCTACTCCTACACCTATTGTCTATTGTCCCTCTGGATGAAAAAGTTTTTTCTCATCTCAGTCTTAAATGGCCTACCCCTTATTCTTAAACTGTGACCCCCTAGGTTCTGGACTCCCCCAACATGGGGAACACGTTTCCTGCATCTAGCCTGTCCAATTCCTTGAGTATTGTATGTTTTTTATAAGATGACCTCTCATCCTTCCAAATTCCAGTGAATGTAAGCCCAGTCGATCCATTCTTTAAACGACCCAAAACATGAGGCAGCGATCCAACCCACTGCATCGCTGTGTCACCCTAGTGTGGCCGCCTTCAGGGAGTTATGGACTTCATAAGTTTATAAGTGATAGGAGCAGAATTAGGCCTTTCGGCCCATCAAGTCTATTCCGCCATTCAATCATGGCTGATCTATCTCTCCCTCCTAACCCCATGCTCCTGCCTTCTCATAACCCCCGACACCCATACTAATCAAGTATCTATCTATCTCTGCCTTTAAAATATGCTTTGACTTGGCCTCCACAGCCTTGAATTCCACAGATTCAACGAAAGAAATTCCTCATCATCCTAAAGGAACGTCCTTTAATTCTGATGCTGTGACCTCTGGTCCTAGACTCTCCCACTAGTGTAAACATCCTCTCCACATCCACTCTATCCAGGCTTTTCACTATTCTGTAAGTTTCAAAGAGGCTCTACCGCTGCGCCACCATGTGCAGTATATACCTGACATGACCACAGGAGGGAGATAGTCCACCATGTATGAACGGGCAGTGGGCGTGTGTCCCATGTACCAGGCCCAAGGAAGCTGTGTTAGGAGAGTTTCAATAGAGAGTTAGATACAGCTCTTGGAGCTAACGGAATCAAGGGACATGAAGGAAAAAGCAGGAGCGGGGTACTGAGTTTGGATGATCAGCCCTGATCATATTGAATGGCGGTGCTGGTTCGAAGGGCTGAATGGATCCATTCCTGCACCTATTTTCTATGATTCAGTTTGCACTAAGAGCTAAATCTAACTCTCGAAAACATCGTGAATCGGTCTCCACTGCCCTCTGTGGTAGAGAATTCCACAGGCTCACAACACTGTGGGTGAAAATGTGTTTCCTCGTCTCCGTTCTAAATGGCCTCCCCTTATTCTAAAACTGGCCCCTGGTTCTGCACTCCCCCGACATCAGGAACATTTTTCCTGCCTCTAGCCTGCCCAATCCTTTAAGAATGTTGTATGTTTTTTATAAGATCCTCTCTCATCCTTCTAAACCCCAGCGAATACAAGCCCAGTCGACCCACTTTTTTATCAGCTTGAAGGAGTGGGGGGGGGGGGAGGTGGGGGAGGAGTGGGTGGGGGTAGGGGTAGGTTTGGGGGGGGGGAGGAATGGGTTTGGGGAGGCGTGGGTTTGGGGGGGAGGGGTGGGTGCGTGGGGTGGGCTAGGGGAGGGGGGGGGGGACGATGTGGTGGTTGGGATCGCTGGTTAGTTGCCAATAACTAGCTAGGTAACCGACCATCCACCACTAACCAATTTTGGAGGATAGAGTGTTGCCATCAAGAGGACACAGAGTGCTGGCGTAACTCAGCGGGTCAGGCGGCATCTGTGATTGGTGATGTGTTTCGGTGGGTATCGTGCATCCATTCATCCGTCTGGCTGGGAACCTCATCTCTCTCCCCCCCCCCCCACTGCAGGTTCGAGCGCCCTCTACCCGGGAGGCTGCCTGGACGAGCCCGACCAGCTGGACGACTGGAACCGCATCGCCGAGCTGCAGAGACGCAACGGGGTCTGCCCCCCTCACCTGAAGACCTCCTACCCACTGGAGTCCACTGTAAGCAGCCGCGGGCAGCCCCCCTCACCAACGCATCCCACAGCCGCATTGTTTAAGAAGGAACTGCAGATGCGGGAAAATCAAAGGTGGACAAAAATGCTGGAGAAACTCAGCGGGTGCAGCAGCATCTATGGAGCGAAGGAAATAGGCAACGTTTCGGGACGAAACGTTGCCTATTTCTTTCGCTCCATAGATGCTGCTGCGCCCGCTGAGTTTCTCCAGCATTTCTGTCTACCACCCACTGCCACATCACTTTAATCCCCCCCCACTCTCATAGAAACACAAACAATAGGTGCAGGAGTAGGCCATTCGGCCCTTCGAGCCAGCACCGCCATTCAATGTGATCATGGCTGATCACTCAATATCAATACCTCGTTCCTGCCTTCTCCCCATTCTCTGCCTCAGAGGGCGGTGGAGGCCGGTTCTCTGGATGCTTTCAAGAGAGCTAGATAGGGCTCTTTAAGATAGCGGAGTCAGGGGATTTGGGGAGAAAGCAGGAACGGGGTACTGATTGGGGATGATCAGCTATGATCACATTGAATGGCGGTGCTGGCTCGAATGGCCGACTCCTGCACCTATTATCTATTGTCTATTGATTCCGTTAGCCCCAAGAGCTAAATCTAACTCTCTCTTGAAAACATCCAGTGAATTGGCCTCCGCTGCCTTCTGTGGCAGAGAATTCCACAGATTCACAACTCCCTGGCTGAAAGGTTTTTCCTCATCTCATTCCTAAATGGCCGACCCCTTATTCTTAAACTGTAACCCCTGGTTCTGGACTCCCCCAACATGGGGAACATGTTTCCTGCATCTAGCCTGTCCAATCCCTTAAGAATTTTATATGTTTCTATAAGATCCCCACTCATCGTTCTAAATTCCAGTGAATAAAAGCCCAGTCTGTCTATTCTTTCATCATATGACATCCTGCCATCCCGCTGAGTTACTCCAGCCTATCTTTGGTGTAAACCACCATCTGCAGTTCCTTCCTACACAAACTCAGGGGAAGAAGTGGTTACCGAGAGGGGAGAGCCAATAGACAATAGGTGCGGGAGTAGGCCATTCGGCCCTTCGAGCCACACACCACCATTCAATGTGATCATGGCTGATCATCCCCAATCAGTACCCCGTTCCTGCTTTCTCCCCATATCCCCTGACTCCACTATCTTTAAGAGCCCTATCTAGCTCTCTCTTGAAAGCATCCAGAGAATCGGCCGCCACCGCCCTCTGAGGCAGAGAATTCAACATGTTTCCTGCCTCTAGCGTGTCCAAACCCTTAATAGTCTTATATGTTTCAATGAGATTCCCTCTCATCCTCTAAACTCCAGAGTGTACAAGCCTAGTTCCAGATTGTACAAGCCATGACAGAGGGAATGCCCAAGACTAGAAGGCACAACTTTAGATTAGTTTATTGTCCCGTGTACTGAGCCTTTGCTGTGTGGTTTGTGGTGGGGCTGAGATTCAGGGTGTGTGTTTTCTCTCTCTCCTGCCCCCCCCCCCCCCCCCCCCCCCCCCCCCCCCCCCCCACAGGCGGCAGTGACCGACTCAGCCAGCACGGAGGACGAGCTGCGCCTGGGCGATCCCAGCGGGACGCTGCGCCGCGCCACTCTGTTTCCCCAGGAGATTAGCGCCATGCGTATGCGCGCCTTCCCCGACACCCACGACCCCAGCTGGAAGGGAGTGACCACCCGCCAACGCAAGCGGCTCTCCGAGGAGTCCCACCAGGGAGCCGGCACCCCCGAGGTGAGAGGGGGGGGGGGGGCGCGGGTGGAGCTGCTGCCGGGTACTCGGCTGGAAGCTCTGACATCTCACGGCACCAGGGAGCTCCCGTCCAAGCTGCCCTCTGCCTCTGTCCATGCGTATCCGCATGTGTGTGCATGTGTGTGTGTGTGTTCGTGCGTGCGTGTCCGTGTGTCCATGTGTGTTCGTGCGTGCGTGTCCGTGTGTGTTCGTGCGTGCGTGTCCGTGTGTGTTTGTGCGTGTGTCGTGTGTGTTCGTGCGTGTCCGTGTGTGTGCGTCGTGTGTGTCCGTGCGTGTTCGTCGTGCGTGTCCGTCCGTGCGTGTGTTCGTGCGTGTCCGTGTGTGTTCGTGCGTGTTCGTGCGTGTCCGTGTGTGTGTTCGTGCGTGTTCGTGCGTGTCCGTGTGTGTTCGTGCGTGTCCGTGTGTGTTCGTGCGTGTGTCCGTGTGTGTCGTCGTGCGTGTCCGTGTGTGTTCGTGCGTGTCCGTGTGTGTTCGTGTGTGTCCGTGTGTGTCCGTGCGTGTCCGTGTGTGTTCGTGTCCGTGTGTGTCCGTGCGTGTGTGTCCGTGTGTGTCCGTGCATGCGTGTCCGTGTGTGTTCGTGCGTGCGTGTCCGTGTGTGTGTGTGCGTGCGTGTCCGTGTGTGTGTTCGTGCGTGTGCATGTGTGTTTGTGCGTGCGTGTCCGTGTGTGTTCGTGCGTGTGCATGTGTGTTCGTGCGTGCGTGTCCGTGTGTGTCCGTGTGTGTCCGTGTGTCCGTGTGCCCGTGTGTCCGTGCGTGTCCGTGTGTGTTCGTGCGTGTCCATGTGTGTTCGTGTGTGCGTGTCCGTGTGTGTGTTCGTGGTGTGTGTGCGTGTTCGTGCGTGCGTGTCCATGTGTGTTCGTGCGTGCGTGTCCATGTGTGTTCGTGTGTGCGTGTCCGTGTGTCCATGTGTGTTCGTGCGTGCGTGTCCGTGTGTGTTCGTGCGTGCGTGTCCGTGTGTGTTCGTGTGCGTGTCCATGTGTGTTCGTGCGTGTCCGTGTGTGTTCGTGCGTGTTCGTGCGTGTCCGTGTGTGTTCGTGCGTGTCCGTGTGTGTTCGTGTGCGTGTCCGTGTGTGTGTGTTCGTGCGTGTCCGTGTGTGTTCGTGCGTGTCCGTGTGTGTTCGTGCGTGTCCATGTGTGTTCGTGCGTGCTTGTGTCCGTGTGTGTTCGTGAGTGCGTGTCCGTGTGTGTTTCGTGAGTGCGTGTCCGTGTGTGTTCGTGCATGCGTGTCCGTGTGTGTTCGTGCATGCGTGTCCGTGTGTGTTCGTGCGTGCGTGTCCGTGTGTGTTTGTGCGTGCGTGTCCGTGTGTGTTCGTGCGTGTGCATGTGTGTTTGTGCGTGCGTGTCCGTGTGTGTTCGTGCGTGTGCATGTGTGTCGTGCGTTCGTGTGTGCGTGTCCGTGCGTGTCCGTGCGTGTCCGTGTGTGTTCGTGTGTGTCCGTGTGTGTCCGTGCGTGTCCGTGTGTGTGTCGTGCGTGTCCATGTGTGTTCGTGTGTGCGTGTCCGTGTGTGTGTTCGTGTGTGTTCGTGCGTGCGTGTCCGTGTGTGTTCGTGTGTGCGTGTCCATGTGTGTGTCGTGTGTGCGTGTCCGTGTGTGTTCGTGCGTGCGTGTGCGTGTGTGTTCGTGCGTGCGTGTCCATGTGTGTTCGTGCGTGCGTGTCCGTGTCCGTGTGTGTGTTCGTGTGTGCGTGTTCGTGTGTGTTCGTGCGTGCGTGTCCGTGTGTGTTCGTGCGTGTTCGTGTGTGTGTGCGTGTCCGTGTGTTCGTGCGTGCGTGTCCGTTTGTGTTCGTGCGTGTCCGTGTGTGTCGTGTTGTGCGTGTCCGTGTGTGTCCGTGTGTGTTCGTGCGTGTGTGTCCGTGTGTGTGTGTGTCGTGCGTGTGTGTCCATGTGTGTGTGTGCGTGCGTGTCCTTGTGTGTTTGTGCGTGTGTGTTCGTGCGTGTGTGTCCGTGTGTGTTCGTGTGTGTTCGTGCGTGTGTGTCCGTGCGTGTTCGTGTGTGCGTGTCCTTGTGTGTTCGTGCGTGAGTGTCCGTGTGCGTTCGTGTGTGCGTGTCCGTGTGTGTTCGTGCGTGCGTGTCCATGTGTGTTCGTGCGTGTGTGTGTCCGTGTGTGTTCGTGCGTGCGTGTCCATGTGTGTTCGTGCGTGCGTGTCCATGTGTGTTCGTGTCCGTGTGTGCGTGCGTGTCCGTGTGTGTGTTCGTGTCCGTGTGTGCGTGCATGTCCGTGTGTGTTCGTGCGTGCGTGTGCGTGTCCGTGTGTCCGTGTGTGTTCGTGCGTGCGTGTCCGTGTGTGTTCCGTGTGTGTGCGTGCGTGTCTGTTCGTGCGTGCGTGTCCGTGTGTGTTCGTGCGTGTGTTCGTGTGTGTTCGTGCGTGTCCGTGTGTGTTCGTGTGTGTGTGTTCGTGCGTGTCCGTGTGTGTTCGTGCGTGCGTGTCCGTGTGTGTTCGTGCGTGCGTGCGTGTGTGTGTGTCCGTGTGTCGTGCGGTGTGTCCGTGTGTGTGTGTGTGTTCGTGCGTGCGTGTCCGTGTGTGTTCGTGTGCGTGCGTGTCCGTGTGTGTTCGTGCGTGCGTGTTCGTGCGTGTCTGTTTGTGTGTTGCGTGCGTGCGTGCGTGTCCGTTTGTGTTCGTGCGTGCGTGTCCGTGTGTGTTCGTGCGTGTGTGGTGGTGCGTGCGTGTCCGTGTTTGTTCGTGCGTGTCTGTCCGTGTGTGTGTGTGCGTGCGTGTCTGTGTTTGCTCGCGCGTGTCTGTGTGTGTTCGTGTGTGCGTGTCCGTGTGTGTTCGTGCGTGCGTGTCCGTGTGTGTTCGTGCGTGCGTGTTCGTGCGTGTTCGTGCGTGTCTGTTTGTGTTCGTGCGTGCGTGTCCGTTTGTGTTCGTGCGTGCGTGTCCGTGTGTGTTCGTGCGTGTGTGTTCGTGCGTGCGTGTCCGTGTGTGTTCGTGCGTGCGTGTCCGTGTGTGTTCGTGCGTGCGTGTCCGTGTGTGTTCGTGCGTGTCCGTGTGTGTTCGTGCGTGCGTGTCCGTGTGTGTTCGTGCGTGCGTGTCCGTGTATGTCCGTGCGTGTGTGCATGCCAGTCTGTGAGGGTGCGGAGTGTGTGCGTTCTCCCCGTGATCCGCGTGGGTTTTTTCTCCGGGCGCTCTGGTTTCCCTCCCACACTCCTAAGACGTGCAGGTTTGTAGGTTAATTGGCTTCTGTAAAATTGTAAATTGTCCCCAGTGTGTGTAGGATAACGTTCGGGTGCGGGGATCGCTGGTCGGCACGGACCGGGTGGGCCGAAGGGCCCGTTTCCGCGCTGTATCTCTGAACTAAACTAAGAACTAAACTCAAGGGCTCAGGCAGCGTCTGTGGAGGGAGGTGGCCAGGTGGCGTTTCGGGTCTGGTCCCTTCTTCAGATTGGTTGCGCTGGGAGGAGGGAGCAGGCAGGTGGGGGTGGGACAAAACTGGGTATAGTGATAGGTGGATACGGGTAGAGCTGCCGCCACAGACCAGGATACCCGGCTGTCAGCACTCATCTTTCTCAGCTCCAGGGACCCGGCTCCCAAGCTGTCCTCACCCTCTGTCTGTGTGTGCGTGTGTGACTGTGTGTGTGTGTGTGTGTTACTGTGTGTGTGTGACTGTGTGTCGAACTGTGTGTGTGTGTGTGTTTGTGGGGGACTGTGTGTGACTGTCACTGTATGTGTGTGAGTAACTCAGCGGGTCAGGCAGCATCTGTGGAGAACATGGATAATTGACATTTCAGGTGCTGATGAAGGGTCCTGACCCGAAACGTCACCTGTCCATGTTCTCCAGAGATGCTGCCTGACCCGCTGAGTTACTCCAGCGTTGTTGTGTTGTGTTGTGTGGAATGGTTCCGGGTGTGTGTTTGAGGATGGGACCTTTGCGAATGACCCGGCCTTTGAGAGCCGTGACCGCCGGGTGCTCATTGCCGCTTTTTTCCCCAGGCCAAGAAGCAACTGAGCTGCTTCCCAAGACCAGCCAGCCCGAAGGGGAAGGACAAGCTGGGACAGGAACAGTTCGAGAGCCAAGCACGACGCCTGACTCAAAGCAAGGGCCGCGGCCAGGTGAGTCCCGACACAACAACCTGTACACGGAAACCACAGTGACAATACACAACAGGTGCAGGAGTACACCATTCGGCCCTTCGATGTGATCATGGCTGATCATCCACAATCAATACCCTGCTCCTGCCTGCTCCCCATATCCCCCGACACCGCTATCTTTAAGAGCCCTATCTAGCTCTCTCTTGAAAGTATCCAGAGAACCTGCCTCCCCATATCCCTTGATTTCCTTAGCCCTAAGAGCTAAATCTAACTCTCCCTCTTGAAAACATCCAGTGAATTGGCCTCTGAGGCAGAGAATTCCGCAGACTCACAACTCTCTGTGAGAAAAAGTGTTTCCTCGTCTCCGTTCTAAATGGGTTACCCCTTATTCTTAAAATGTGGACCCTGGGTTTGGACTCCCCCAACATCGGGAACATGTTTCCTGCCTCTAACGTGTGCCAAACCCTTATTAATCTAATATGTTTCAATAAGATTCCCTCTCATCCTTTTAAACTCCAGAGTGTACAAGCCCAGCCGCACCATTCTATCAGCATATGACAGTCCCGCCATCCCGGGAATTAACCTTGTAAACCTACGCTGCACTCCCTCAATAGCAAGAATGTCCGTCCTCAAATTAGGGGACCAAAAATGCACACAATACTCCAGTTGTGGTCTCACTGGGGCTCTGTACAACTGCAGAAGGACCTCTTTGCTCCTATACTCAGCTCCTCTTGTTATGAAGGCCAACATGCCATTTGCTTTCATCACTGCCTGCTGTACCTACATGCTTACTTTCATTGACTGATGAACAAGGACCCCCCAGATCCCGTTGTACTTCCCCTTTTCCCAACTTGACACCATTCAGATAATAATCTGCCTTGCTGTTTTTGCCACCAAAGTGGATACCCTCACATTTATCCACATTAAACTGCATCTGCCATGCATCTGCCCACTCACCCAACCTATCCAAGTCACCCCCAATACCATGTGCCCTAATTTTGCCCACTAATCTCCTATTTGGGACCTTATCAAATGCTTTCTGAAAGTCCAGGTACACTCCATCCACTGGCTCGCCCTTGTCCATTTTCCTAGTTACATCCTCAAGAAATTCCAGAAGATTAGTCAAGCATGATTTCCTCTTCGTAAATCCATGCTGACTCGGACCGATCTTGTTACTGCTATCCAAATGTTCGGCTATTTCATCTTTTATAATTGACTCCAGCATCTTCCCCACCACCGATGTCAGGCTAACTGGTCTATAATTCCGTTTTCTCTCTCCCGCCTTTCTTAAAAAGTGGGATAACATTAGCTACCCTCCAATCCACAGGAACTGATCCAGAATCTATAGAACATTGGAAAATGATCACCAGTGCAGACCATCAGGCCCTGGGGATTTATCAGCCTTCAGTCCCATCAGTCCATCCAACACCATTTCCTGCCTCATGTGGATTTCCTTCAGTTCCTCTGTCACCCCAGATCCTCTGGCCACTACTATATCAGGAAGTGGCCTTAAGTGGCCTTAAGTGGTCGATTCTCCAGCATCTGCAGTTCCCTCTTAAACACTATATCAGGAAGATTGTTTGTGTCCTCCTTAGACAGATCCAAAGTACCTGTTCAACCCATCTGCCATTTCCTTGTTCCCCATAATAAATTCACCTGTTTCAGTCTTCAAGGATCCAACTTTGGTCTTAACTAATTTTTTCCTCTTCATATACCTAAAGAAGCTTTTACTATCCTGCTTTATATTCTTGGCTAGCTTACCTTCGTACCTCATCTTTTCTCCCCGTATTGTCTTTTTGGTTATCTTCTGTTGTTCTTTAAACATTACCCAATCCTCTTGCTTCCCGCTCATCTTTGCTACGTTGTACTTCTTCGCTTTAATTTTTATACTGTCCCTGACGTCCCTTGTCAGCCATGGTCGTCCCTTATTCCCCTTGGAATCTTTCTTCCTCTTTGGAACAAACTGATCCTGCACCTTCACTATTATTCCCAGAAATACCTGCCATTGTTGTTCCACTGTCATCCCTGCTAGTGTATCTTTCCAGTCAACTTTGGCCAGCTCCTCCCTCATGGCCCCATAGTCCCCTTTATTCAACTGTAACACTGACACCTCCGATCTACCCTTCTCCCTCTCCAATTGTAGATTAAACCTGACTATGTTATGGTCACTACCTCCTAATGGCTCATTAACCTCGAGGTCCTTTATCAAATCCGGTTCATTACACAACACTAAATCCGGAATTGCCTTCTCCCTGGTTGGCTCCAATACAAGCTGCTCTAAGAATCCATCACGAAGGCACTCTACAAAGTCCCTTTCTTGGGGTCCAGTACCAACCTGATTTTCCCAGTCTACCTACATGTTGAAATCTCCCATAACAACCACAGCATTACTTTTGCTACATGACAATTTTAACTCCTGATTCAACTTGCACCCTATGTCCAGGCTACTGTTTGGGGGCCTGTAGATAAGTCCCATTAGGGTCTTTTTACCCTTACAATTCCTTAGTTCTATCCATACTGACTCCACATCTCCTGTTTCAATGTCACCCCTTGCAAGGGACTGAATTTCATTCCTCACCAACAGAGCTACCCCCTCTGCCCACCTGTCTGTCTTTTCGATAGGAGGTATATATACCCTTGGATATTCAGTTCCCAGCCCTGGCCCTCTTGCATCCATGTCTCTGTAATTCCCACAACATTGTACCTGAAGGGGCGTCCTATGGACTATGTTTCTATGTAACTCAGATACAGTACAAGTGTGCGGCAGTTGTACACCGACACAGTGCACAGAGTCGCCCTTTCCGAGTCGCAGTCAGGTATTGAACCGTTACTGATGGTGCCTCAGCTGACAGTGGGGGGGGGGGGGGGGGGCTTCCACACGGGGTGGAGTGGAAACTCCAGGACTCTGTGACATAGGAGGAAGGGAGGGGCAGTTGGATAAGGTCTGTCAGAAGACACCGCCTTCCCTACCCATTCATTAGTTTGTTTAAGAAGGAACGGCAGATGCTGGAAAAATCGAAGGTAGACAAAAATGCTGGAGAAACTCAGCGGGTGAGGCAGCATCTATGGGGCATCAATGGGGCGAATGAATAGACGACGTTACATAGATACATATAAAATAGGTGCAGGAGTAGGCCATTCGGCCCTTCGAGCCTGCACCGCCATTCAATATGATCATGGCTGATCATCCAACTCAGTATCCCATCCCTGCCTTCTCTCCATACCCCCTGATCCATTTAGCCACAAGGGCCACATCTAACTCCCTCTTAAATATAGCCAATGAACTGGCCTCAACTACCTTCTGTGGCAGAGAATTCCACAGATTCACCACTCTGTGTAAAAAATGATTTTCTCATCTCGGTCCTAAAAGACTTCCCTCTTATCCTTAAACTGTGACCCCTTCTTCGGACTGATGTTGGGGGGGGGCGAGACGAAGAAGAAAGGAAGAGGCGGAGACAGTGGGCTGTGGGAGAGCTGGGGAGGGGAAGGAGGGAGAAAGCAGGGACTACCTGAAATTGGAGAAGTCAATGTTCATACCGCTGGGGTGTAAACTACCCAAGCGGAATATGAGGTGCTGCTCCTCCAATTAGCGGTGGGACTCACTCTGGCCATGGAGGAGGCCCAGGACAGAAAGGCCGGTTTCGGAATGGGAGGGGGAGTTGAAGTGCTGAGCCACCGGGAGATCAGGTTGGTTAATGCGAACTGAGCAGTCTGTTCTCTCTCTCTCTCTCTCTCCGCCAGGATGACCGACGGAAGTCCATGACCTACACGGTCTTCAACACACCGCGCAAACTGAGCAGCAACCTGCTGCGGGGAATCAGCAAGAGGGCGAATCCCAGGAAAACACCCAAGAAAACCCCAAAGAAGTCGCCCAGGAAGTCTCCCCGCTCAAACGCCAGAAAGGTGACGGTTTTTGTGTAGGAAGGAACTGCAGACGCAGGTTTATGCCGCACCACAGATAGACATACAACAGACAATAGGTGCAGGAGTAGGCCAGTCGGCCCTTTGAGCCAGCACCGCCATTCAATGTGATCATGGCTGATCATCCACAATCAGTACCCCCCGTTCCTGCCTTCTCCCTATATCCTCTGACTGCTATTTTTAAGAGCCCTATCGAGCCCATATCTAGAGAACCGGCCTCCACCGCCCTCTGAGGCAGAGAATTCCACAGACTCACAACTCTCTGTGAGAAAAAGTGTTTCCTCGTCTCCGTTCTAAACAAGGCTGGAGTTACTCAGCGGGACAGGCAGCGTCTCTGGAGAGAAAGGAATTGGTGACGTTTCGGGTCGAGACCCTTCTTCACCTTGAGAGACGGGGAGAGGGAAACGAGAGATACAGAACAAGGAATGAAGCGAGTTGTGAATCTGTGGAATTCTCTGCCGCAGAAGGCAGTGGAGGCCAATTCACTGATGTGTTCAAGAGAGAGTTAGTTTTAGCTCTTGGATATGGAAGATAATGGAATCAAGGGATGTGCGGAGAAGGCAGGAACAGGGTACTGATTTGGAGCAATCAGCCATGATCATATTGAATGGTAGTGCTGGCTTGAAGGGCCGAAGGGCCTACTCCTGCACCTATTGTCTATGTTTCTATGAAAGATGTGCAAAATGATTGTTATCACGTGTACAGAGGATACAGCGACAAGCTTTGCTGACATGCTGTCCTAACTGATCAGGTCATGAGAGGAATAGATTGGGTAGACACACAGAGTCTCTTGCCCAGAGTTGGGGAATCGAGGACCAGAGGACAAAGGTTTAAGCTGCCAGAGGAGCTAGTTGAGGCTGGGACTATCCCAACATTTGAGAAACAGACAGGTACATGGATAGGATAAATGTAAGGTGTGGGCAAGTTGGGCCGAAGGGCCTGTTTCCACGATGTATCACTCTTAAGGTAGACAAAAATGCTGGAGAAACTCAGCGGGTGAGGCAGCATCTATGGAGCGAAGGAATAGGCAACGTTTCGGGTCAAGACCCTCCTTCAGACTGATGTCCGGTGGGGGTGGGGGGCGGCTATTTAATTCTGAGGCTGTGACCTCTAGTCCTAGACTCTCCCACTAGTGGAAACATCCACTCTCTCCAGGCCTTTCACTACTTGGTAAGCTTCTATGAGGTCCCTTCCCCCCACCCCCCATCCTTCTAAACTCCAGCGAGTACAGGCCCAGTGCCATCAAACGCTCATCATACATTAAGTGAGGAGAGAGAAAATGTATTAGGAACCTAAGGGGTATCTTTTTCACACAAAGTGGGGTGGGTATATGGAACGAGCTGCCAGAGGAGGTAGTTGAGGCAGGTACATGGATAGAGAACGTGTCTAGAGGGATATGGGCCAAGCGCAGGCAGGTGGGGCTTGTGTAGATGGGGCATGTTGGCAAGTTGTTTCCCTTCTGTATGACACCATACCAGTGCAGCACAGGAAGAGGCCCTTGGGCCCACAAAGTCTGTGCTGTACACGTTGCCAAGACCAACTCTTGCCTGCCTGCACGTGATCCATATCCCTCCATTCCCTGCATGTCCATGTGCCTGTCCAAATGTCTCCTAAACGGCACTGATATCTGCCTCCACCACCGCCCCTTGGCAGCGCGTCCCAGGCACCCACCACCCTCTGTGAAGCATAATGATCATAGACAATAGGTGCAGGAGGAGGCCATTCGGCCCTTCGAGCCAGCACCGCCATTCAATGTGATCATGGCTGATCATCCCCAATCAGTACCCCATTCCTGCCTTCTCCCCATATCCCCTGACTCCGCTATCTTTAAGAGCCCTATCTAGCTCTCTCTTGAAAGTATCCGGAGAACCGGCCTCCACCGCCCTCCGAGGCAGTAAATTCCACACTCACAACTCTGTGTGAAAACGTGTTTCCTCGTCTCCGTTCTAAATGGCTTACCCATTATTCTTAAACTGTGGCCCCTGGTTCTGGACTCCCCCAACATCGGGAACATGTTTCCTGCATTTTCCTGATAAATTGTGGGGCAATTTTGTTTTCACTCGGAGGGTAGTCCATCTCTGGAACGAGCTGCCAGGAACCAGGCTGCTACAGATGTGGATTCCTTTGCGACCTTTAAAATACATTTGAATGGGTGCATGGTCAGGAACAGTTTAGAGGGATACGGGCCAAATGCAGGCAAATAGGACTAGCCCAGAATGCTAACTTGGTTGGCATGGGCAAGGTGGGCCGAAGGGCCTTTTTCCATGCTGTACAGCTCTGTGACTCTAAAAGCCAGATGCCCTCCGACCAACCTTTCGTTGCCCTTTTTTTTACCTTCCGCCCCCTTTCTGTTACAGGATGCCAGCAGACGCAAGTTCTCTAGTGGCAAGATGTGAGGAGGGGGGCTGAAGAGTAGCCCCCTCCCCCTCCAACCGACCCCGGAGTTGTATTGACGCCGAGACCCACCCACCGCATCCCCGTCACCGTCGGCCGCGAGCACCGGCGAGAGAGAGAAAGAAAAACTATTTGCCTTAAGAGCGAGTGAGGCGCGTGAGGGGAAGACGGCCAGAGTGTTCCCACCCTCCCCATCTCTCCCCCCTCCCCCTCTCCCCCTCTCCCCCCCTCTCTCCCCCTCCCCCCCCCCCTCCCCCTCCCCCCCCCTCCCCCCCCCCCCCTCCCCTCTCTCCCCCATCTCTCCCCCCTCTCCCCATCTTGCCCCTCCCCCCCCTCTCCCCCTCATTCCCCTCTCCTCCTCTAAAACTCTTTTCTCTCCCCTCCCCCCTCTCCCCATCTCTCCCCCGTCACTTGCGTTAGAACCACGCAACAAGCTCGCTATCAAACTAAAACATTTTCTTTGCATCCCCCCTGTGTGTCTCTCGGTTGTTGTTGTAAATTGTCCTAGTTGGTGCTTCAGAAGCGCTCTCTCTCTCGCTCTCTCTCTCTCTCTCTCTCTCTCTCTCTCTCCCTCTCTGTCTCCCCCCCGCTCTCCCCCTCCCCCCACCCCTCTCCCCCCTGCCGTCTCCCCGCAACCCCCGACACCCAAACTCACCGGACTCGGACTCCCATCGGCACAAGTTGCTTCGGAAGAGTTTGGAATGCCGGCCTGTGGTGATTCACCGACCCCCACCCCCCCCCCCCCCCCTCCCCTCCCCCCCCCCCCTCCCCCCCCCCCCCCCCCCCCCCCCCCCCCCCCCCCCCCCCCCCCCCCCCCCCCCCCCCCCCCCCCCCCCCCCCCCCCCCCCCCCCCCCCCCCCCCCCCCCCCCCCCCCCGCCCCCCCCCCCCCCCCCCCGCGCTCATGTCTCAGTTGCCGCCACCTGTTCGTGACGTTATTATTAACCTAATTGTGAGCCTTGTTTTAAACTCTTGTCCTTTACGGTGAAGTTGGCAGGTTGGGACTGGGAAGTCGAGTGTGTGCTGTCAGGCTCTGCGGCCGCAGCAAGGCCCGGTTCACGTGGGCGGGGCAGCGACTGGTCTTTTCCACACGTTGTATTTTTGCTGATCTGGGAAACTTCGCCCCCTATACTCTTTATTTGTGTGAAAGACCTGTGTTGGTTGGTGCTCCTGTATGTGGGGAGGGAATGTCTTCCCCTCTCCTCCTCCTCCTCCTGCTGCTCGCTGCACCGCTCCCGTGCACGGGCCGACACGGTATCCATCAGCCGCGTGTCCGTGCCACACACGTGTGTCGGGACGCGTGTTCTTGCTCACGTCGTGTGTTTCTCCACACACTCGCCCATTGCGTGTCCGTGTCATACGTGTGTTGGGAAGCGTGTTCTTGTACACGCCGTACGCTCGTCCACCTGTCAACCCACGCGATTTCCATCTGCCGTGTGATTGTGTCACATGCGTGTCGGGAGGCGTGTTCTGTACACACCGCGTGTTTTGCCGCACTCCACGTGTCGCGCCCGCTGCGAGCTGGAAGCTGGAGCCCGCATTGCCGCATACCCGCCTGACTCGACTCCAACGCCCCCCCTCCCCCCACCTGCAGTGGGACAAACACACACCTCGGGTGGGGGTGATGGTGGCGGCGACCACTGGTCAACGTAGACTCGTGCGGCTGGCGGGTCCCCTCGTCCACGCCTATGTCCTACAATCGAGTGACCAGTGATTGTCCTGGCAATCTCCAGCCCCCAACGCAAGGTGACCCGGCCTTGCCAAGCCAACTTAACGAAACCTAACGCAGCTGACGTGTGTGTGTGTGTGTGTGTGTGTGCTCTCACCAGCCGCCTAAAACCCACACCTGCCGTGTACAAATTTTGCAAGAAGCCAGCGTTAAAATCACAAACAAAGCACTTGCCGTGTGGGCGGAGAGGGAGAGGGAGTGGGAGGGGGGGGGGGGGTGCTGCCAACATCCCATCATTTAACTCCACACCACACAGCCTGGTGTTTGTATGTCACAGTTTGCTCGTATTGTTCCCACCCCTGTGGTCACGGGCCGGGTGACTCTAGCGCCTGTGGTGAGCGGCTGGGCCAGTGTTCGGCAGAGAGAGGGGGCAGCCCTTACAGAGTTTTCTCTCGGCCCAATGTTTGTCCACAGATAGTGGGAGATAGAATGATGCCCACCCACCCCTCCTCTCTGAGCGACCATGTGCTGTTGATTGTCCGAGGCAGGCTTTAAAAACTATTAGCTTATTTTCTTTTATACAAGATGTCTCAACTGTTTCTCTAACCCTGCCCTTTATGAATTACACACGGTGTGATCTTGAATATTTTCTCAACTTAATAAAATATGGATCAGTTTAATTTTCTTGGGAGTTTTATTTTCTTTGCTGCCGGTTCTAAGCGACGGGGGCGCGGGAAGGAACTGCTGGTTGAAATCGAAGCTGGACACGAAATGCTGGAGTAACTCAGTGGGTCAGGCAGCATCTCTGGAGAGAAGGAATGGGCAAAGTTTCGGGTCGAGACCCTTCTTCAGACGGGTGCCTGGTTCGGTCGGGCTCAGAGGGATATGGACCAAACGCGGGCAAGTTGGGCCGAAGGGCCTGTTCGCCTGCTGTGCTGGGTAGTTTCTATGGTCTGTTGTCATAAGTGATTAGGCCATTCGGCCCATCAAGTCTACTCCCCCATTCAATCATGGCTGACCCATCTCTCCCTCCTAACCCCATTCTCCTGCCTTCTCCCCATAACCTCTGACACCCGTACTAATCAAGAATCTATCTGCCTCTGCCTTAAAAATATCCACTGCCTCCACCACCGTCTGGCAAAGAATTCCATAGTTTCACTGCCCTCTGACTAAAGAAATTCCTCCTCATCTCATTTCTAAACATAGAAAATAGGTGCAGGAGTAGGCCATTCGGCCGTTCGAGCCTGCACCGCCATTCAATATGATCATGGCTGATCATCCACTCACTATCCTGCCTTCTCTTCATATCCCCTGATCCCTTTAGCCATTAGGGCCACATCTAACTCCCTCTTAAATATAGCCAATGAACTGGCCTCAACTACTTTCTGTGGCAGAGAGTTCCACAGATTCATCACTCTGTGCGAATCTGTGGAACGTCCTTTAATTCTAAGGCTGTGACTTCTGGTCCTAGACTCTCCCACTAGTGGAAACATCCTCCCCACATCCACTCTATCCAGGCCTTTCCTGTTTTCATCCGAGAATGGAGTTTGAATGTGACGGGGACAGAATATGTGTGAGCCAAGATTATTTGACATTGAATGAACACTTTATTGTGGCCTGTAACAAGTCACAGTGTAATCCGTTGCTTGTCGACCCACGGTATGCGAATAGCCGCCACATAAAGGGGGCTCACAGGGTTATATAAGGTGGGGGGCTGGAACTCGCTGCCAGGGGTGGTGGTAGAAACATAGGCAAAAGGTGCGGGAGGAGGCCATTTGGCCCTTCGAGCCAGCACCACCAATCATTGTGATCATGGCTGATTGTCCCCAATCAATAACCCGTGCCTGCCTTCTCCCCATATCCCTTGACTCCACTAGCCCCTAGAGCTCTATCTAACTCTCTCTTAAATCCATCCAGTGATTTTGCCTCCACTGCCCTCTGTGGCAGGGAATTCCACAAATTCACAACTCTCTGGGTGAAAAAAAAAATTCTCACCTCAGTCATAAATAACCTCCCCTTTATTCTAAGACTGTGTGGCCCCTGGTTCTGGACCCGCCAAACATTGGGAACATTTTTCCTGCGTCTAGCTTGTCCAGTCCTTTTATAATTTTATTTGTTTCTATAAGATTTACCCCTCATCTTTCTAAACTCCAGTGAATACAAGCCTAGTCTTTTCAATCTTTCCTCATATGACAGTCCCACCATCCCAGGGATCAATCTCGTGAACCTACGCTGCACTGCCTCAATCACAAGGATGTCCTTCCTCAAATTAGGAGACCAAAACTGTACACAATACTGCAGATGTGGTCTCACCAGAGCCCTATACAACTGCAGAAGAACCTCTTTACTCCTATATTGAAATCCTCTTGTTATGAAGGCCAACATTCCATTAGCTTTCTTCACTGCCTGCTGTACCTGGTAAGCCATTTAGAACAGAGATGAGGAAACACTTTTTCACACAGAGAGTTGTGAGTCTGTGGAATTCACTGCCTCAGAGGGCGGTGGAGGCCGGTTCCCTGGATACTTTCAAGAGAGCTAGATGGGGCTCTTAAAGATAGCGTAGTCATGGGGATATGGGGAGAAGGCAGGAACGGGGTACTGATTGTGGATGATCAGCCATGATCACATTGAATGGCGGTGCTGGCTCGAAGGCTGAAAGGCCAACTCCTGCACCTATTGTCTATTGAGGCAGTGCAGTGTAGGTTCACAAGGTTAATTCCGGGAATGGCGGGACTGTCATATGCTGAGATAATGGAGCGGCTGGGCTTGTATAGTTTGGAATTTAGATGGATGAGAGGATATCTTATTGAAACAGACGATTATTAAGGGATTGGACATGCTAGAGGCAGGAAACATGTTCCCGATGTTGGGGGAGTCCAGAACCTGGGGCCACAGTTTAAGAATAAGGGGCAAGGCCATTTAAAACAGATGAGTAAAAACCTTTTCACCCAGAGAGTTGTGAGTCTGTGGAATTCTCTGCCTCAGAGGGCGGTGGAGGCCGATTCTCTGGATACTTTCAAGCAAGAGTTAGATAGGGCTCTTAAAGATAGCGGAGTCAGGGGATATAGGGAACGGGGTACTGATTGGGGATGATCAGCTATGATCACAGTGAATGGCGGTGCTGGCTCGAAGGGCCGCAAGGCCTACAACTGCGCCTATTGTCTATGGCCATGACGGGCATGTATTAAGTGAACATTCACAGTCTTTTTCTCCCAGGGTAGAGGATTCTAAAGCTAAAGGGCGCAGGCTTAAGGTTTGTTTTTTTAGTTGTAGAGATACAGCGCGCAAACAGGCCCTTCGGCCCACCGGGTCCGCGCCAACCAGCGATCCCCGCACACTAACACTATCCTACACCCACTAAGGACAGTTTTTACTTTTACACCAAGCCAATTAACCTACAAACCTGCACGTCTTTGGAGTGTGGGAGGAAACCGAAGATCTCGGAGTAAAACTCACGGAGGGAACGTACAAACTCCGTACAGACAGCGCCCGTAGTCGGGATCAAGGATCCTATAGCGGAGCAAGATAGAGCACTCCTGCAAAACCCAATGGACTGATGTGTAGTACGCAACGGAGCGCAACTTACGCCATTTCAGTAAACCCAGACCCAACTTCAGTTATGCCTCTCGCAGTGTAATCAGCATTGCGGGGGAACAGTTTGTGTGGTTTTAAATGTTTTAAATGTTTTTTTAAATGTTCTATTCAAATGCAATAAACCCTCATTAATTTCCCCCATCATTGTTGACATTGCCTTGGTCGCTCTTTGCTGAAGTAAGTGTGTGTGTGGAAACTTGCATGAGTGTTAATCTGACTGGAAGCCAAACCTGACTGGACACACGCTAATACACATGAAAACGGCACATACATAGAAACTAGATGCAGGAGGAGGCCATTCGGCCCTTCCAGCCAGCACCGCCATTCATTGTAATCATGGCTGATCGTCCCCAATCAATAACCCGTGCCTGCCTTCTCCCCATATCCCTTGACTCCACTAGCCCCTAGAGCTCTATCTAACTCTCTCTTAAATTCATCCAGTGACTTGGCCTCCACTGCCCTCTGTGGCAGGGAATTCCACAAATTCACAACTCTCTGGGTGAAAAAGTTTTTTCTCACCTCAGTCTTAAATGACCTCCCCTTTATTCTCAGACTGCGGCCCCTGGTTCTGGACTCGCCCAACATTGGGAACATTTTTCCTGCATCTAGCTTGTCCAGTCCTTTTATAATTTGATAATTATAATACCTTGTACAGGGCGGAACTGTAGATGCTGGTTTAAACCGAAGACAGACACAAAAGGCTGGAGTAAATCAACGGATCATGCAGCGTCTCTGGAGAAAAGGTGATATTTCGGGTCGATTGGTCTTCTTCAGACTGACAGTCAAGGGGAAGGGAAACGGGAGATATAGGCATATCTTCCATTCATTTGTCCTTAATACCATCTATATCTCTTGTTCCTCTTTCCCCTGACTCAGCCTGAAGAAGGGTCACGGCCCGAGATGTCACCTATAGGGTGATTTCACGAAAGGTCACTGGAGCGTAGATCCGCACCCACGTGACCGAAAATCTGAAGTGGAGGACATGCTATACACCCGGTACATGTTAGTGAATGTAACTTTCACACCCGTTAAAAACATTGAAAACGGCCAGTGTTTGAGCTGCAATTTACTGTGCCAGTCGGGGTGACCGTGAGGCACAGCTACCTAAATTTACAGTCCAAAAAAAAGATAGAAACTAAGGTAAATTCAAGAGGGAGCTGAAGGTGCAAATCCAGCGGAAATGACCTGCCGTGGAGATTTAAAGATCCAAAATATCGGGAATTATCGCGTTTGCTCGCTGCATTTCATCAAAAGTAAGGCATTATTGACTTTTTTATCTTTATTAATTTGTTATGTGAAAAGTTTTTAAAGTGAAAAATCCCTCAGTAAAATTGCAAAATCGCCCATGGTTCTCAGGTGGGTTTTAACATGCAAAGTGAAAACGCTTCTGAAGCTACATTTACCATTTAAATAATCGAAAACTATCAATGCGTTTTGAATTTACGCCATTGAATTACCCCGACTGGCACAGTCCAGTGACCTTTCGTGAAATCACCCTATGATCGTTGCTTTCGTCCGTCTGTCCACGCGTTCGCTCGCCCTTGGTGCCGGAGCTTCTCCCCTCAGACTCACACACGTGCGCACACACACACACACACACACACACACACACACACACAGCAGATCAGTGCGGGCCGAGACCAGGAGCAGGGTGAAGGATGACATCAAACGGGTCATGCCAGCTTTCGAAAAAGTACGGAAATGGTAAGGGGGTAATTAAAAAATAACACCCGAACGAAATAGATGTCTAACAAAAAATAAAGGGGGGCCAGCGATAGCTCCGTGTCTGTGTCAGAGGGAGAGGGGGGGGGGGGAGGATGGCTTGAGTTCCTCTTTCCTCCGACTCGGTCCGAAGACGGGTCTCAACCCGAAATGTCACCTATTCCTTTTGTCCAGAAATGCCGCCGTTACGATTTGAGGCCGCCATGACGGAAGCCGGTTACGGAAATGGCGGCGAAGATTCCCCATCGCCTACTACGGTGTTTTGGCGGAGTGGACTATCTGTAGTATCTTTGGTCGGGATGGAAGCTGGGCCTCAGGCACTGTGAGGCAGCAACTCTACCGCTGCGCCACCGTGAACAACCGGCGAGAGGGGCGAGGTTTAAGAGAGACCACGGGGGCAAGTTTCTCACTCGGAGGGTGGTCTGTATCTGGCACCAGCTGTCAGAGGGAGCTGTAGAAGCGGAAACAATGACGACTTTTAAAAGGCATTTGGACAGATATGTGGATAGGACGGGTTTAGAGGGATATGGGCCAAATGCAAGACCAGCCCAGTAAGCCAACTTGGTCAGCATGGACAAGGTGGGCCGAAGGGCCTGTTTACTTGCTGCACATTTCTATTGTTTTGAGATACAATGCAGAAACAGGCCCTTCGGCCCATCGAGTCCGTGCCGACCAGCGATCCCTATACCTTACACACTAGGGACAAATTACAATTTCACCAAGCCTGTATGTCTTTGGGATGTGGGAGGAAAGCAGACTGAAGCCACGCAGGTCACGAGGAGAACGTGAAAACTCCATACAGACAGCACCCGTAGTCCGGATTGAACCCGGGTCTCTGGCGCTGTGAGGCAGCAGCTCTACCCGCTGTGCCACCGTGCCGCCTGTTTTTCTGTGTTTTTCATCTCCTGGCTTTCAACCGAGGTGCATTTTCCTATCTCCTGACCCATCCCTTCTCCCAAATCCATTTCCCTGCTTCCTCCCCCGCACCGGACTTGCAGTCCAGACACATCCCATTCAGCCTGTTCTGGCAGCGAGTAGAGCTTCTGCCTCACAGCGCCAGAGACCCGCGCTCCATCCCGACCACGGGCGCTGTCTGCACGGAGTTTGCACGTTCTCCCCGTGACCCGCGTGGGTTTTCTCCGGGATCTCCGGTTTCCTTCCACACTCCAAAGACGTACAGGTTTGTAGGTTAATTGGCTTTGGTAAAATTGTACATTGCCCCTAGAGTGTGTATGATGAGTGTATAGGGACCGCTGGCCAGCATGGACACGGTGGGCCGAAGGGCCTGTTCCTGCGCTGTATCTCTAAAACTAAACACTAACGTACATTTACAGCTTAGAATTACAACCCAAGCAAATACATTCTACACGCATTTATTGTTTATTTTAACACACTGTTAGTTTATTTTTTAATGTACATGCGTTACAAATGACATTTTAATTAAATTCATCTCGGATACAAATAATTCAGCTCCAAGTTACTACCTGATTTTTATACATTGAGGTTTTTAGTTTGTCACTGATCATTCCGTTTTATTATTTCTTGCGACATAACTCTGCTTTCCCCTGTTAGATTTAGCTCTTAGGGCTAGAGGAGTCAGGGGATATGGGGAGGAGGCAGGAATGGGGTACTGATTGGGGATGATCAGCCATGATCACAATGAATAGCGGTGCTGGATCGAAGGGCCGAATGGCCTACTCCTGCACCTATTGTCTATTGTCTATTGTCTATTGAATAATATAACGAGAGGGATAAATATAGTCACTGCAGAGTCATTTTCTCTCGGGTAGAGGAATCAGAGGACATGGGTTTAAGGTGAGGGGGGAAAGATTTAATAGGAACCTGAGGGGCAACATTTTCCACACAGAGGGTGGTGGGTGTATGGAACAAGCTACTGGAGGAGGTAGTTGAGGCTGGGACTATAACATGGGTAGGAAAGGTTTCGAGGGATATGGGAGGGCATCTTGCATCCTGGTCGGCATGGACAAGGTGGGCCGAAGGGCCTGTTTTCATGCTGTGCTATAACTTTGAAGAGTGATTGAAATCTTCTCAGGACGAAGAATAATCCATAATTTCTAGGCGTGAAGGTTTACATCAGCAGCGACGTGTTAATCGGACTGGACAAGACGAGATGTTGGTAGAAAAAACCCAAAGTGTTCGATTACACCAAAGATCGTCACAAAAGTCACGGGGAGAACGTGCAAACTCCATACAGACAGCACCAGTGGGTAGGATTCAACCCGGGTCTCTGGCGCCGCGAGGCAGCAACTATACCGCTGCTCCACCGTGCCAAACTTGTGTTCTGTGGAAGAAGGAACTGCAGATGCTGGTTTACATCGAAGATAGACGCAAAATGCTGGCGTAACTCAGTGGGTCAGGCATGCTGCGGTTCTCCTGTGGAGAACATGGATAGGTGACGTTTCATGGCGTGCTGGAGTAACTCAGCGGGTCAGGCAGCATCTGTGGAGAACATGGATAGGTGACGTTTCACAGAGTGCTGGAGTAACTCAGCGGGTCAGGCAGCATGTGTGGAGAACATGGATAGGCGACGTTTCACAGAGTGCTGGAGTAACTCAGCGGGTCAGGCAGCATCTGTGGAGAACATGGATAGGTGACGTTTCACAGAGTGCTGGAGTAACTCAGCGGGTCAGGCAGCATCTGTGGAGAACATGGATAGGTGACGTTTCACAGAGTGCTGGAGTAACTCAGCGGGTCAGGCAGCATCTGTGGGAAACACGGACCTGTTTGTGATGTTTCGGGCCAGGACCCTTCTTCAGACCAAACTTTGTGTCTATTTTTGTAAACCAGCCTCTGCCGTTCCTCGTGTCGAGACGCTGGTGACCTTGGCTGTTGGAACCTCCCCAGATGCTTTTGATTCCCTTGGCCACGGGAGTTGCAGAGTCTTGCTGCCCCGATGTTCGTGCAGCCCCCATGTCCAAGCCCGCATTAACAACATCCATGCATGTCCTCATTTGCCTTTCTGGAGTGAATCATCACCTAACTCTAAATTGTATAAAAAGAACTTGGAGTTAGATGTGTTATCCTTTATGTTCACCAGTTAGTTCAGTTTAGTTTAGTGTCACGTGTACAGTGAAAAAGCTTTTTTTTTTAGGGTTTGGACAAGCCAGAGGCAGGAAACATGTTCCCAATGTCGTGTGGGAGTCCAGAACTAGGGGCCACACAGTTTAAGAATAAGGGGTAAGCCATTTAGAACGGAGACGAGGAAACACTTTTTCACACAGAGAGTGGTGAGTCTGTGGAATTCTCTGCCTCAGACGGAGGCCGGTTCTCTGGATATTTTCAAGAGAGAGCTAGACAGGGCTCTTAAAGATAGCGGAGTCAGGGGATATGGGGAGAAGGTAGACAAAAGTGCTGGAGAAACTCAGCGGGTGCGGCAGCATCTATGGAGCGAAGTAAATAGGCAACGTTTTGGGCCGTTTCTGGACAACATGGATAGGTGACGTTTCACAGAGTGCTGGAGTAACTCAGCGGGTCAGGCAGCATCTGTGGAGAACATGGATAGGTGATGTGTCGGGACACGTCTTCTTCAGTCTGAAGAAGGGTCCTGACCCGAAATGGCACCAATCCAAGTTCTCCAGAGACAATGCCTGACCCACTGAGTTACTCCAGCACTTTGGTCCTTTTGTGTAAAATCGCATCTGCGGTTCCTTGTTTCTACTTCATGAGGGGTGATCTTGTAGAGGTGTAGCAGATCACGAGGGGAATAGATATGGTGAATGCCCAATGTCTTTTACCCAGAGTAGGGGAACCAAGAACCAGAGGGTGTAGGTTTAAAGTGAGGGAGGGATAGATTTAATAAGAACTTGCCAGAGTAAACAAACATGAGGGCTAATAATGAGTGAATCGGGATGTGAATGATTTTGTGACAGGGGAACTGTAGACAAAGCAGGTAGACAAAAGTGCTGGAGAAACTCAGCGGGTGCAGCAGCATCTATGGAGCGAAGGAAATAGGCAACGTTTCTTTCTGAGTTTCTCCAGCACTTTTGTCTACCTTTGATTTTCCAGCATCTGCAGTTCCTTCTTAAACACTGTAGACAACGCAGTGCAGGAATGTCACCGATTATATGCGTACACATTATTGTAACAGAAATTTGGATCTACTGTTAGCGATAGACTATAGGTGCAGGAGTAGGCCATTCGGCCCTTCGAGCCAGCACCGCCATTCAACGTGATCATGGCTGATCATCCACAATCAGTACCCCGTTCCTGCCTTCTCCCCATGTCCCCTGACTCTGCTATCTTTAAGAGCCCTATCTAGCTCTCTCTTGAAAGCATCCAGAGAACCGGCCTCCACCGCCCTCCGAGGCAGAGAATTCCACAAACTCACCACTCTCTGTGTGAAAAAGTGTTTCCTCGTCTCCATACTAAATGGCTTACCCCTTATTCTTAAACTAGGTACATGGATTTAGAGGGACATGGGCCAAATGCGGGCATGTGGGACAGGTGTAGATGGCACTACATGTGCACAGGTTGGTTGGCATGATCAAGTTGGGCCGAAGGGCCTCTTTTCTTTGACTCTGACTTGCCTAAGGTGTAGTTTTCCCATGAGGTTCCTTTTGGGGTCAACACAATGCAGGTGAAATTGACCCCAAAGTCTTCAGGTATCAAAGGTGTGAACTTCAAACTCTTCTGGACTATTAATCTCTGCTTCCTAGTCCACGACCTGTTGAAAAAGAGACCAAAAAACCTAAATGGATTGGAAACGTCAAAGACAATAGACAATAGGTGCAGGTGTAGGCCATTCGGCCCTTCGTGCCAGCACTGCCATTCAATGTGATCATGGCTGATCATCCCCAAGAGAGAGTTAGATAGGGCTCTTAAAGATAGTGGAGTCAGGGGATATGGGGAGAAGGCAAGAACGGGGTACTGATTGGGGATGATCAGCCATGATCACATTGAATGGCGGTGCTGGCTCAAAGGGCCGAATGGTCTACTGAATAGACAATAGACAATAGGTGCAGGAGTAGGCCATTCGGCCCTTCGTGCCAGCACCGCCATTCAATGTGATCACGGCTGATCATCCCCAATCAGTACCCCGTTCCTGCCTTCTCCCCATATCCCCTGACTCCGCTATCTTTAAGAGCCCTGTCGAGCTCTCTCTTGAAAGTATCCAGAGAACCGGCCTCCACCGCCCTCTGAGGCAGAGAATTCCACAGACTTTGACGTACCTCTCCTCTCCTTCTGCCACCCGCCCGTCCACGTAAGCCTCTTCGATGAACTGGTTGTTGGCGAGCCAGTAGATCATGGCTGGAGAGTTTCTCCCAGCGCCAGAGTTTGCCATGCAAGACAGCACCAGAGTCTCCCCTGGAGAGGAACAAGATCAGTCAGTAAATGTCTGCAACTTTGGAACGCCCTTTATCTGAGGCTGTGACCTCCAGTCATAGAATATTGCAAGCAATTTTGGGCCCCATGTCTGAGCAAGGATTCGCCGGCTCTGGAGAGGGTCCAGAGGAGGTTTACAAGAACGATCCCAGGAATGAGTGGGTTAACCTATGATGAGCGTTTGTTGGAACTGAGCCTGTACTCGCTGGAGTTTAGCAGGTTGAGGGGGGGACCTCATTGAAACTTACCGAATAGTGAAAGGCCTGGATAGAGAGGATGTGGAGAGGATGGTCCCATTGGTGGGAGAGTCTAGGGCCAGAGGGCACAGCCTCAGAATTAAAGGACGTTCTTTTAGGAAGGAGATGAGGAGAAATGTATTTAGTCAGAGGGTGGTGAATCTGTGGAATTCTTTGCCACGCAAGGCTGTGGAGGCCAAGTCAATTTTTAAGGCAGAGATAGATTCTTGATTAGTATGGGTGTCAGAGGTTTTGGATTAGGATGAAGTAACATTAAAAAGTAACATTAAAAAGTAATTGTTATATGGTTGTTATATGGTTATTAGCAAATTTGCAGATGACACAAAGCTGGGTGGCAGTGTGAACTGTGAGGAGGATGCTATGAGAATGCAGAGTGACTTGGACAGGTTGGGGGAGTGGGCAGATGCATGGCAGATGAAGCTGAATGCGGATAAATGTGAGGTTATCCACTGGGAACAAAACAGGAAGGCAGATTACTATCTAAATGGGGTCAAGTTGGGAAAAGGGGAAGTACAACGGGATCTGGGGGTCCTTGTACATCAGTCTATGAAAGGAAACATGCAGGTACAGCAGGCAGTGAAGAAAGCGAATGGCATGTTGGCCTTCATAACAAGAGGAATCGAATTCTCAGCCTCAGAGGGCAGTGGAGGCAGGTTCTCTGGATGCTTTCAAGAGAGAGTTAGATAGAGTTTTTAAAAATAGCATAGTCAGAGGATATGGGGAGAAGGCAGGAACGGGGTACTGATTGGGGATGATCAGCCATGATCGCATTGAATGGCGGTGCTGGCTCGAAGGGCCGAATGGCCTACTCCTGCATCTATTGTCTATTGTCTATTAAATATAGAGCCAAAGAGGTCCTTCTGCAGTTGTACAGAGCCCTAGTGAGACCACACCTGGAGTATTGTGTGCAGTTTTGGTCCCCTAATTTGAGGAAGGACATTCTTGCTATTGAGGGAGTGCAGCGTAGGTTTACAATGTTAATTCCCAGGATGGTGGACTGTCATATGCTGAGAGAATGGAACGGCCGGGCTTGTATACTCTGGTGTTTAGAAGGATGAGAGGGGATCTTATTGAAACATATAAGATTGTTAAGGGCTTGGAAACGCTAGAGGCAGGAAACATGTTCCCGATGTTGGAGGAGTCCAGAACCAGGGGCCACAGTTTAAGAATAAGGAGTAAGCCATTTAGAACGGAGACGAGGAAACACTTTTTCTCACAGAGAGTGGTGAGTCTGTGGAATTCTCTGCCTCATGTTTCCTGCCTCTAGCCTGCCAATTCCCTCTCAGAATGTTATATGTTTCTACAAGATTCCCTCTAATCCTTCTAATTTCCAGTGAATACCAGCCCAGCCGACCCATTCTTTTAGTTCATTCACGTCTATTATTGTCACGTGTACCGAGGTGCAGTCAGTGGCGGACTGGGTCTAAAAATATTGGTTGCCAGGAGACAAAGGGGGCCCAATTCATCAGGGGCCGACTTGCCATCCAGGCAAGCCTTCAAAGTCAGTCGACAAACACACACTTACCAAGTTTGGCAACGCCTGGTTTTGATGTCAGCTTAGTGATTCTAGGTTTGCGATTCTTGAGTCCTGCAGGAATATTAGCAGCTGGGTTAGAGAGTTTAGTGTTTGGATATTAAGCGCAGACACATGCCCTGTTCTAGTTCACACCGACCAGCGATCCCCGTACACTAGTTCTAGCCCACCCACTAGGAGCAATTTACCGAAGCCAATTAACCTACAAATCCTCACGCCTTTGTAGTGCGGGAGGAAACTGGAGCACCTGGAGAAAACCCTCGTGGTCACAGGGAGAATGTACAAACTATACACTGACATTACCGAGGTCAGGATTGAACCCAGGTAGGTCTCTGCCGCCGTGAGGCAGCAGTTCTACCCGCTGCACCACCGTGCCACCCCTTGTGTTGCTATTTTCAGTTCTGTTAAAACAAGGATGTGGACCCCAAGATCCCTCTGTACATCTGTGACGTTAAGGGGCTTGCCGTTAACTGTGTACCTCCCGGCCACTCCCTCTTCTCCCCTCTCCCATCGGGCAAGAGGTACAGAAGTGTGAAAACCAACACACACCTCCAGATTCAGGGACAGTTTCTTCCCGGCTGTTATCAGGCAACTGAGCCGTCCTCTCACCAACCAGAGTACGGTCCTGACCTCCCATCTACCTCATTGGTGACCCTCGGACTATCTTTGATCAGACTTTACTGGGCTTTACCTTGCACTAAACGTTATTCCCTTTATCATGTATCTGTACACTATGAATGGCTCGATTGTAATCATGTCAGTGATTTACATGAGTTTTTGATTTTAGGAGCAAGGAGGTTCTACTGCAGTTGTACAGGGCCCTGGTGAGACCCCACTTAGAGTATTTTGTGCAGTTTTGGTCTCCTAATTTGAGAGAGTACAGCATAGGTTCACCTGGTTGATTCCCAGGATGGCGGGACTGACATATGATGAAAGAATGGGTCGACTGGGCTTGTATTCATTGGAATTTAGAAGGATGAGCGGGGATCTTATAGAAACATATAAAATTCTTAAAAGGATTGGACAGGCTAGATGCAGGAACAATGTTCCCCATGTTGGGGGAGTCCAGAACCAGGGGTCACAGTTTAAGAATAAGGGGTCGGCCATTTAGGACTGAGATGAGGAAAAACCTTTTCACCAGAGAGTTGTGAATCTGTGGAATTCTCTGCCACAGAAGGCAGTGGAGGCCAATTCACTGGATGTTTTCAAGAGAGAGTTAGATAGAGCTCTTAGGGCTAAAGGAATCAAGGGATATGGGGAGAAGGCAGGAACGGGGTACTGATTGTGGATGATCAGCTGTGATCATATTGAATGGCGGTGCTGGCTCGAAGGGCCGAATGGCCTAACTACACATTTTTTTTCTATGTTTCTATGCATGCACTTACTGATTGGCACGCAACAAAAAACCTTTGTCACAGTCGAAACAAAGAACTGCAGATGTGGTGTTTACCAAAGTAAGAGACAAAGTGCTGGAGTAACTCAGCAGGTAGGGCAGCATCTTTGGAGGAAAAGGATGGGTGACGTTTCGGATCGAGACCCTTCTACCAAACTGAAAACACCTTCAGTCTGACTTGGAGCATCCTGACCCAAAACGTCACGTATTATTTTTTTAATCATAATAGTACATATAGGGATACAGGGCCCAGCGTAGGTTCACCAGGTTAATTCCCGGGATGGCGGGACTGTCATATGCTGAGAGAATGGAGCAGCTGGGCTTGTACACTCTGGAGTTTAAAAGGATGAGAGGCTATCTCATTGAAACATATAAGATTGTTAAGGGCTTGGACACGCTAGAGGCAGGAAACATGTTCCCGATGTTGGGGGAGTCCGGAACCAGGGGCCACAGTTTACGAATAAGGAGTAAGCCATTTAGAACGGAGACGAGGAAACACTTTTTCTCACAGAGAGTTGTGAGTCTGTGGAATTCTCTGCCTCAGAGGGCGGTGGAGGCCGGTTCTCTGGATACTTTCAAGAGAGAGCTAGATAGGGCTCTTAAAGATAGCAGAGTCAGGGGATATGGGGAGAAGGCAGGAACGGGATACTGATTGGGGATGATCAGCCATGATCACATTGAATGGCGGTGCTGGCTCGACGGGCTGAATGGCCTTCTCCTGCACCTATTGTCTATTGTCTATAGTCTAATAGCGACCGAACCTTGCCCTGACGTTTGCCGTCCTGCCGTACCTTGGTTTCGCATTCTCTCCTCTGCCCACGTCGGCGTGAGATGGCCAAGCAGCAGCAACAGCAACAGCGGCAGCAGAGGGACGTAGAGATATCGGCTGTGTCCTGGACAGAGCAGAGACATGTCTCAGTGGAATCAGCATCATTGAGGAACCAGCACCAGTCCAAACATCCGCAGGCTGCAGCCAATCGTCCGATCAGCCGAGAAGGTTATTGGCCGCAACATTCCCCCTCCATTGACGAAGGGCCAGGAAGCGAGCGGGCAATATCGTCTCTGACCCCTCTCACCCTGGCCACAAACTCTTTGAATCACTTCCCTCTGGAAGGCGACTCCGGACTGTCAAAGCTGCCTCACGGGTGAGGCAGCATCTCTGGAGAGAAGGAATGGGAGATGTTTCTGGTCTGAAGAAGGGTCTCGAACCAAAACGTCGCCCATTCCTTCGCTCCAGAGATGTTGCCTCACCAGCTGAGTTAAACCAGCGTTTTGTGTCTATCTTCGATTGTAACCAGCATCTGCAGTTCCTTCTTACACAAAATGTACAGCACACGAACAGGCCCTTCGACCCACGGTGTCCGTGCCAAACACGATGCCGTTAAACTAATCCCCTGTGTCTGCACGTGATCCATATCCCTCCATTCCCTGCATATCCACGCGCCTATCCAAAAGCCTCTCAAACACCACTATCTGCACTGCCTCCACCCCCCCCCTGGCAGCGAGTTCCAGGCACCCACCACCCTCTGTGTAAAAAAAACCTGCCCCGCACATCTCCTTTAAACTTTGACCCTCTCACCTTAAAGCTGTGCCCTCTAGTCTTTGACATCTCCACCCTGGGGTATGGCTTCTGACTGTCATAGTTTTATAGGACCTTCTCTCCCTTCAACCTCTGACACTCCAAAGAAAACAATCCCGGCTTTAGAATTAGAGCATAGAATAATACAGCATGAGAAGAGGCCCTTCGGTCCACAATGTTTGTGTTGAACATGATGCCAAGTTAAACTGACCTCATCGGCCCATATCCCTCCAATCCATGCATGAATGAATGAATAAGTTTATTGGACAAGTATTCACATACAAGGAATTTGCCTCGGTGCTCCGCCCGCAAGTGACAACGACATACATTTACATGTGCCGATCTAAATGCCTCCTAAACACCGCCATCGTAGTTTAGACACAAAATGCTGGAGTAACTGAACGGGACGGGCATCATCTTAGTTTAGTTTAGCGATAAGGCACGGAAACAGGCCCTTCGGCCCACTGATTCTGCACTGACCAGCGACCCCCGGACATTAGCACCATCCTACACACACCAGGGACAGTTTTACACTTACACCAATCCACATAACCTACAAACCTGTCTGTCTTTGTGGAGTGTGGGAGGAAACCAGAGCACCCGGGGAAAACCCACGCAGGTCACAGGGTGAAACGTTCAAACTCCGTACAGACATAGAAACATAGACAATAGGTGCAGGAGTAGGCCATTCGGCCCTTCGAGCCTGCACCGCCATTCAATATGATCATGGCTGATCATCCAACTCAGTATCCCGTACCTGCCTTCTCTCCATACCCTCTGATCCCCTTAGCCACAAGGGCCACATCTAACTCCCTCTTAAATATAGCCAATGAACTGGCCTCAACTACCTTCTCTGGCAGAGAATTCCACAGATTCACCACTCTCTGTGTAGAAAATGTTTTTCTCATCTCGGTCCGAAAAGACTTCCCCCTTGTCCTTAAACTGTGGCCCCTTGTTCTGGACTTCGCCAGCACCCGTAGTCAGGATCGAACCCGGGTATCTGGCGCTGTGCCACCGTGACCGCCCACATCTCCGGACGTTTCTGGCTCCTCGGTCTGAAGAAGGGTCTCGACCCGAAAACGTCACCCATTCCTGTTTTGTCCAGTGATGCTGCCTGTCCCGCTGAGTCACTTTGGTGTACAAAGCAGCATCTGCAGTCCCTTCCCGCACAATACCTTGGACTAATCCTTCTAACACCCTCTAATACGGCCAGCGTTCTGGTAAACTAGAGGCAGGAAACATGTTCCCGATGTTGGGGGAGTCCAGAACCAGGGGCCACAGTTTAAGAATAAGGAGTAAGCCATTTAGAACGGAGACGAGGAAACACTTTTTCACCCAGAGAGTTGTGAGTCTGTGGAATTCTCTGCCTCAGAGGGCAGTGGAGGCCGGTTCTCTGGCCGGCTTTCAAGAGAGAGCTAGATAGGGCTCTTAAAGATAGCGGAGTCAGGGGATATGGGGAGAAGGCAGGAACGGGGTACTGATTGGGGATGATCAGCCATGATCACATTGAATGGCGGTGCTGGCTCGAAGGGCCGAATGGCCTACTGCTGCACCTATTGTCTATTGTCTATTGTCTAAACCTCCGCTGCTCCCCGACTCACAGACTGAACCCCCAAATTAATTCTCACCAGTTTCAGGTCGACCCATCGCAGGATTCCAGCAGCCTCGAAGTTGCTTGCTGCTGAAACTGCCGAGCTCTCTATATATATCGACGCTACTGACCTTTAACTGTTTCTGTTCCTCTTTTTAATCCAGCAACAATGAATCAGTGATACCTGATTGTCACATGAACCGCGTACACACGTCACGCTCTGTAATTAACCCAACGAAAATCACACCGACCTCTGCTCACCTGAGTCCGAAGAAGGGTCTCCACCCGAGACGTCACCCATCCCTTCCCTCCAGAGATGATGCCTGTCTGACCCGTTGAGTCACTCCAGCATTCTAGACAATAGACAATAGGTGCAGGAGGAGGCCATTTGGCCCTTCGAGCCAGCACCGCCATTCAATGGTTGATCATCCCCAATCAGTACCCCGTTCCTGCCTTCTCCCCATATCCCCTGACTCCGCTATCTTAAAGAGCCCTATCTAGCTCTCTCTTGAAAGCATCCAGAGAACCGGCCTCCACTGAGGCAGAGAATTCCACACTCACCACTTTCTGTGAGGAAAAAGTTTTTCCTCATCCCCGTTCTAAATGCTTATCCCCTATTCTTAAACTGTGGCCCCTGGTTCTGGACTCCCCCAACATCGGGAACATGTTTCCTGTCTCTAGCTTTTCAAAACCCTTAATAATCTTATATGTTTCAATGAGATCCCCTCTCATCCTTCTGTCTCTATCTTCGGTTTAAACCAGCATCTGCATTTCCTTCCGACTCTCCTAGTCAGTAGTTTAGTTTAGTTTAGTTTAGGGATACAGTGGAGAAACAGCAGCCATTCGGCCCACTGAATCGGTGCCGGCCAGCGATCCCCGCACGCTAACGCTATCCTGCACACACACGGGACAATATTTACATTCACGCCAAGCAAATTAACCGACAAACCTGCACGTCTTTGGAGTGTGGGAGGAAACCGGAGCACTCGGCGAAAACCCACGCAGGTCACGGGGAGAACGTACAAACTCCGTACAGGCAGCACCCGTAGTCAGGATCGAACCCGGGTCTCTGGTGCCGTGAGCCTGCAACTCTACCGCTGCGCCACCGTGCCGCTCACACGTGCCGCCATATTTCTGGTGCCGATAAGGTTAAACTTCATCAGACCATCATGTCGACTGCCTGCCGGTCCACTCCCTCACCGGGACACTCTTCATTCTTATTGGCCCCCCCGTTTGGGACCTCTCTGATGGACCCCCCTCTCCCATGGCCCCACCCTCTCTCCCACAGCCCCCACTCTCTCTCTCACGCCTCCCCCCCCCCCTCTCCCATGCCCCCCTCTCTCTCATGCACTCACTCCCTCTCTCTCTCTCACCCCCCCCTCTCTCTAATGCACCCCCTCTCTGTCCCACACCCCCCTCTCTCTCCCATGCTCCCCCCCCCCCCTCTCCCACAACCTTCCTTGCTGAGCTCAGGTGCTGACTATGAGGAGTTTGCACGCTCTCTGGTTTCACGCAGGGATTGCGTGATTAATTATCTGCTGTATTCCCACTCCCGGTTTGTGGGTGAGGGGGGAACATGGAGGGGGGGGGGGCGTGTGTGAGGGGGGGGTTGGTGGGAAAGTGGGGAGAATACAGCAGGATTCATGTCGGGTTGGTGTCAATGTGTAGTTGATGGTCTACACGGACTCAATGGGCCGAAGACCATGACAGAGGAGCAGAATTAGGCCCTTCAGCCCATCGAGACCACTCTGCCATGCTATCCCTCCTAACCCCATTCTCCTACCTTCCCCCCATAACCCCTGACACCCGAACTAATCGAGAATATATCCATCTCTGCCTTAAAAATAAGAGTTAAACCATTTAGAACGGAGACGAGGAAACGCTTTTTCTCACAGAGAGTGGTGAGTCTGTGGAATTCTCTGCCTCAGAGGGCAGTGGAGGCCGGTTCTCTGGATACTTTCAAGAGAGAGCTAGATAGGGCTCTTATGGATAACGGAGTCATGGGATATGGGGAGAAGGCAGGAACGGGGTACTGACTGGGGATGATCAGCCATGATCACATTGAATGGCGCTGCTGGTTCAAAGGGCCGAATGGCCTACTCCTGCACCTATTGTCTATTGTCTATTAAAAACACCCAATGACTTGGCCCCCACAGCCTTCTGCGGCAATGAGTTCACACAGAGGGTGGTGGGTGTATGGAACGAGCTGCCGGAGGAGGTAGTTGAGGCTGAGATTATCGCAACGTTTAAGAAACAGTTAGACAGGTACATGAATAGGACAGGTTTAGAGGGATATGGACCAAACGCAGGTAGGTGGGACTAGTGTAGGTGAGGCATGTTGGCCGGTGTGGACAAGTTGGGCCGAAGGGCCTGTTTCCACGCTGTATCACTGACTCTCTGACCCCCTTGTGGCTGAAACCCTCTAATCCCGGCATCGATCTGGTAAACCTCCTCTGCACCGTCTCCAAAGCCCCCACGTGCTTCCTGTAATGGAGGCGACCAGAAATGCATGCAATACTCCAGATGGGACAAACGCTATAATTCCCCTTGAGTTCTGGCCTCTTCCCAAAAACGAAATCTCCCTTGAACAAAAAAATATTGTCTATAACAAAGAAGGAAAGCAAAGATACAATATTTTCGAGGAACCAGGAACCAGGAACTGTACAGAGTTTACAGGAAGAACATCAGTTTGTGTAACAGCCTTTATCATCATTTTCCCCCTTGTGTTTCTCTTGGGAGTTTTGACTTTTGTTTACTGAAGGCTCGCGGGCAGAGATGTGTGCGTTAACATAGAAACATAGAAAATAGGTGCAGGAGTAGGCCATTCGGCCCTTCGAGCCTGCACCATTCGCCATTCAATATGATCATGGCTGATCATCCAACTCAGTATCCTGTACCTGCCTCTCTCCATACCCCCTGATCCCTTTAGCCACAAGGGCCACATCTAACTCCCTCTTAAATATAGCCAATGAACTGGCCTCAACTACATTCCGTGGCAGAGAGTTCCACAGATTCACCACTCTCTGTGTGAATTTTTTTTTTTCTCATCTCAGTCTTAAAGGATTTCCCCTTTATCCTTAAACTGTGACCCCTTGTTCTGGACTTCCCCAACATCGAGAACAATCTTCCTGCATCTAGCCTGTCCAACCCCTTAAGAATTTTGTACGTTTCTATAAGTTCCCCCCTCAATCTTCTAAATTCTAGCGAGTACAAGCCGAGTCTATCCAGTCTTTCTTCATATGAAAGTCCTGACATCCCAGGAATCAGTCTGGTGAACCTTCTCTGTACTCCCTCTATGGCAAGAATGTCCTTCCTCAGATTAGGAGACCAAAGCTGTACGCAATACTCCAGGTGTGGTCTCACCAATACCTTGTACAACTGCAGTAGAACCTCCCTGCTCCTATACTCAAATCCTTTTGCTATGAAAGCTAACATACCATTCGCTTTCTTCACTGCCTGCTGCACCTGCATGCCTACTTTCAATGACTGGTGTACCATGACACCCAGGTCTCGCTGCATCTCCCCTTTTCCTAATCGGCCACCATTCAGATAATAGTCTACTTTCCTGTTTTTTTGCCACCAAAGTGGATAACCTCACATTTATCCACATTATACTGCATCTGCCATGCATTTGCCCACTCACCCAGCCTATCCAAGTCACCGTGCAGCCTCCTAGCATCCTCCTCACAGTTCACACTGCCCCCCAAACACTCAACACAATACTAAACGTTGCCTCACCAGCTGCAAGATCAGTTCTCAACTTCTATACCCAATACTCTGACTGCTGGTCCATGTGTCGAAAGCCTTCTTGACCACCTTGTCTACTTGGGAGGCCACCCTCAATGAACTATGTACCAGCTCTCCTAGATCCCTCTGCTCTACAAGGGCCACGAAGCGATCGCCAAGCCTGCGCTTGGCCTCGCCGATGTAGAGCAGCTGACACCAAGAGCAGCGGATGCAATAGATGAGGTTGGAGGAGGTGCAGGTGAACCATTGCCGCTGCTTCGATCCTTGGATGGAATCAAGGGGGGAGGTAAAGCGACAAGTGTTTACCAGAACGATGCCGGGATGAAAGAGTTTCAGCTACAGGGAGAGGTAGGACAGACTTGGGGTTGTTTTCTCTGGGATGCTGGAAGTTGAAGGGAGAACTGATAGACTTTTATAAAACCTTTTCCCGCCAAGGGGAAGTAATAATAAATACTAGATGACACAGTCCCACTTGGCCATCATTTGCACGCCTGGGTAGCGCGGGACGGGTGCACGGAGTGGCGTGGAGGAGCGTGGAGTTGCGCGCGGTATTCCTGTACGAAATCTTCGCGCGCCACCTACCTGTCGCATAAATGTTTGTCAAGTGGGACAGGGTGACGTTTCGGGTCTTCAGACTGAAACATCATCCATTCCTTCTCTCCAGAGATGCTGCCCGTCCCGTTGAGTTTCTCCAGCACTTTTGTCTATTGCCTTTGTCTTTTGTCTATCTATAGAATAGATATCGGCTCCATGTACAATGATATAGTAAGCGCTCTATATATAAGCCCTACTGAAAGCATAACAATATGACACAGGCCTGGCTGGAATCAGTATGTAGCTGAGTATCATTATGAAACCCGTGACACCACTAAATCATGGGCTATGGCAGGTGGGCCCAGACAAGGGCCTGTGTTTGAGTACAAGAAGCTCACTAATGCAAGATACAAGTATGCTGTTCGCTTCATCTGTAAAAATCAGCAAGCTATGTGAGCTGGTTCCATGGCTAAGAAGCTGCTAAGTAACAATAACCATATAACCATATAACAATTACAGCACGGAAACAGGCCATCTCGGCCCTACAAGTCCGTGCCGAACAACTTTTTTCCCTTAGTCCCACCTGCCTGCACTCATACCATAACCCTCCATTCCCTTCTCATCCATATGCCTATCCAATTTATTTTTAAATGATACCAACGAACCTGCCTCCACCACTTCCACTGGAAGCTCATTCCACACCGCTACCACTCTCTGAGTAAAGAAATTCCCCCTCATGTTACCCCTAAACTTCTGTTCCTTCATTCTGAAGTCATGTCCTCTTGTTTGAATCTTCCCTATTCTCAAAGAGAAAAGCTTGTCCACAACAATGATATTCATTTTTGGAAAGAAGTGCGAATTCTTAAAGGGCCTGCCGGCTGTCGGCACCCGTCATAGGTCACCGAAAATGTTCAACGTGTGGAAAATACAGCGGCGAGCAGAAAGACCAGTGTAAGCAACGTTGCGGGGGAACAGTTTGTGTTAATAGATTATAATTCTGAAAATGAGAAGAAGATTTTTCCCAAAGAACTTTGATTTTTACGAGGATGTTTCCGTAACCGGCTTCCGTCTCCGCACTCGTATCTTTGCTCCTGTTTGCTGGGATCTATAACAGTAATGGGCCTCTTCCACTTGCGCAACTTTTTTGTCGTAAGTTGGACAGGCCCATTAACAGTTGCAAAACGTGTACTGGAGATGGAATCTCCGGAACAGCTAATATCGCATAGTCATGGCGACAACATTATAGTACTTTATTGGACTGTGTCCAAGGTGACTTGTATAGGGTAGACAATATTGAGAGTAATGACTCAATGGTGATTATGTCACATGAGGTGTATTATGCCATGACCAAGCTGCCCAACAACAAAGCAAGTGGCTTGGATCATTTTTCTATTGAACATCTTAAATATGCGAATGTGAGGTTAAGTCATAGAAACATAGAAACATAGAAATTAGGTGCAGGAGTAGGCCATTCGGCCCTTCGAGCCTGCACCACCATTCAATATGATCATGGCTGATCATCCAACTCAGTATCCCGTACCTGCCTTCTCTCCATACCCTCTGATCCCCTTAGCCACAAGGGCCACATCTAACTCCCTCTTAAATATAGCCAATGAACTGGCCTCGACTACCCTCTGCGGCAGAGAGTTCCAGAGATTCACCACTCTCTGTGTGAAAAAAGTTCTTCTCATCTCGGTTTTAAAGGATTTCCCCCTTATCCTTAAGCTGTGACCCCTTGTCCTGGACTTCCCTAACATCGGGAGCAATCTTCCTGCATCTATCCTGCCCAACCCCTTAAGAATTTTGTAAGTAGTCTACTAAATATTTAGTAGCAAGTCCTCTCCTTACTGAAGAAGGGTTTCGGCCCGAAACGTTGCCTATTTCCTTTGCTCCATAGATGCTGCTGCACCCGCTGAGTTTCTCCAGCTTTTTTGTGTACCTCCTCTCCTTGCTATTTGTTTTACTGGCTTTACAATTCATGCCCTTGTTACCAGACTCAATGTTGTCTATTCTGTTAGTGCCGGTCATTAAAGGCCCTGTCCCACTGTACGAGCTAATTCCAGAGTTCTCCCGAGTTTCACCTGATTCGAACTCGGAGATTTACGGCAATGGCCGCTGGTAGGTACTTGGGGCTCTCGTGGACATTTTTCAACAACATGTTGAAAAATCTTCACGAGTCTTCCCGAGTACCTGCCGGTAGCGTTACGAGCCGCTAAGAGACGTCCCGAGCTCCGACGTACCCGCTACATACATTCTACGTGCTTACCACGAGTTTGATTTTTTTTTAAACTCGGGAGAGCTCTTGAATTACCTCGTACAGTGGGACAGGGGCTTAAGGACAAAGCTGGTAAAGTAGGCAGCCTAAATAATTACAGGCCCATAGCTTTAGCCAGCATATTGTCAAAAGTCCAGGAAAGAGTTCTGCTGGATAGACTAAATGAGTCTGTTAACTCCACAGATAACCAGTTTCGTTTAAAAGCTAAACATGGCACTGACTTGTGTATGTATGCCCTAAAGGTGATTGGCATCTCACAGGCTAAAGTGGTGGGGAGGGCGGGATCTTATAGAAACATATAAAATTATAAAAGGACTGGACATGTTAGATGCAGGAAAAATGTTCCCAATGTTGGGCGAGTCCAGAACCACACTGTCTTAGAATAAAGGGGAGGCCATTTAAGACTGAGGTGAGAAAAAACTTTTTCACCCAGAGAGTTGTGAGTTTGTGGAATTCCCTGCCACAGAGGGCAGTGGAGGCCAAGTCACTGGATGGATTTAAGAGAGAGTTAGATAGAGCTCTAGGGGCTAGTGGAGTCAAGGGATATGGGGAGAAGGCAGGCACGGGTTATTGATTGGGGACGATCAGCCATGATCACAATGAACGGTGCTGGCTCGAAGGGCCGAATGGCCTCCTCCTGCACCTATTTTCTATGTTTCTATGTAAGAACTAATGGGCACAGTTTAAGTTGAGAGGGGAGAGATTTAAGGGAAACTAAAGGGGCAACGTTTTTCACACAGAGGGTGGTGGGTGTATGGAACGAGCTGCCGGAGGAGGTAGTTGAGGCTGGGACTATAACAATATTTAAAGGGCATTAGGACAGGTACGTGGATAGGAAAAGTTTAGAGGTATGTTGGCCGGGACTAGTGTGGATGGGATATGTTGGCCGGTGTGGGCAAGTTGGGCCGAAGGGCCTGTTTCCACACTGTATCACTCTGTGACTGATTCGAAAGATACAGCACAGAAACAGGCCCTTTGGCCCATCCACTCCATGCCGACCACTGATCGCACATTAACACCAGCTTGATGTTAGCACACTTTCTCATCCACCTCTTACACATTAGGGACAATTTACAGAAGCCAATCGACGTCGAAAACCCGCGCGTCTTTGCGGTGTCGGGGGAAACCGGAGCTCCCGGAGAAAACCCACGTGGTCAGTGGGAGAACGTGCAAACTCCACATACACAGACAGACAGCACCCGAGGCCAGGATCGAACCCGGGTCCCTGGAGATGTGAGATATCACCTGTGCCATCCGTAAGTGTGACGTTCAACGCCAGTGTCAGTGAGAACCTGTGCAGAAATGACTAATGAGAGGATTAAATCTGGTAGACACACATAGTCTCTTGTCCAGAGTAGGCAAATCGAGGAGCAGAGGACATGGGTTCAAGGTGAAGGGGAAAAAATGTAAATGCAAGAGAGTCATAGAGTGATCGAATATTAAAATGATACAGTGTGGAAACAGGCCCTTCGGCCCAACTTACCCATGCTGGCCAACACGTCCCAGCTACACTAGTCCCACCTGCCTGCGTTTGGTCCATATCCCTCCAAACCTGGACTATCCATAAACCTGTCCAACTGTTTCTTAAATGTTGCGATAGTCCCAATGTTGGGAATATCCCAGCCTTGTGAGAAAAAGTTACCTCTCAGATTCCTATTAAATCTATTCCCCTTCACCTTGAACCCACTTCCTCTGGTCCTGAGGGAACCTGAGGGGTAACTTTTCCACACTGGGGGTGGTGGGTGTATGGAACGAGCTGCCAGAGGAGGTAGTTGAGGCTGGGACTATCATAGTTTAAGTGGTGTGCAATGTTGGAGCCCCACGGGGAACGGTTCTGGCCCCCGTTCCTCTTCACCCTGTACACCGCAGTCTTTAACTATGAGCCTGACACATGCCACGTACAGAGATATTCAGATGACACAGCGATTCTGACATGTGTAAGGAACGGGCATGAGGAGGAATACAGGGGCTTGACCAGTGCCTTCGGTGAATACCAGGGGCGGAAAACCCGGGGGGGGGGGGGGGGGGGGCAGAGGGGACACGTCCCCCCCCATGTTTTGAGAGGTGGGCGACATCCCCGCCAGGTTAACCTGCCTGGGCTTGCGGGAAATATGGCCAGCGCGGAGAAGCAGCGCTGGTGTCCCGTCAGTCCAGACAGGGCTGTAGTTAACCCGGTGAGACAGGCAGTTGAGCTGCATTTAGTGCAGGATTGAGCCTCCGAAGCCTCGCGCGTGTGTGTGAGTGTGCGCATGCACGCGCGGCCGCCAAAGAATTGTGTCCCCCGTCCCCTCCATGTTTTGATAGCGAGTTCCGTTCTTGCTGAATACAACCAAGACTAAAGAGATGGTGGTTAACTTTGGCAGGTCCAAGCTCCCCCTTCCAGCCGGGCAACGCTGCAGGGGCTGACATTGAGGTGGTGCAGGCATATAAATACCTTGCAGTGCACGTGGATGACAAACTGGACTGGTCTGTCAACTCTGACGCCCTCTACAAAAAAGGCCAGAGCTGACACTTTTTCCTCAGGAGGCTCAAATGTGCGTAATGACATGCTGCACCTGTTGTACAACACTGTGGGTGCAAGTGTTATTTTCTACGCTGTTGTCTGCTGGGGCAACAGCATCAGTGCGATAAGCAACAAGAAGCTGGACAAACTGGTTAAACGGGCTAGCTCGGTGCTGGAGGGGAGAGTGGACTCTGGGATGGATGTGCTTGAGAGGCGTATGATGCACAAGGTGCAGGTCATCCTGAAACACCCCGGGCATCCCCTCCATGGAATTCTGGAGAGTCAAAAGAGCACACAGAACAACAGCCGGCTCCTATCCCTGCCCTGTAGAACGGAGCGGTTCAGGAAATCCTTCACCCCTGCAGCCATTAGGTTTTATAATACTGACCGCTAGGCTGTAGGGGGTGGCGTTTTTGCATTTTTTAATTGTTAATCATTGGCCTTTTTAAGTATTTATTGCTCTCAGGTAGTGTCCACATGGTAAATGGTAGGGAATTGAAGAATACAGTTGAACAGAGGGATCTGGGTTTAACCGTGCATAGTTCCCTGAAAGTGGAATCTCATATAGATAGGGTGGTAAAGAAAGCTTTTGGTATGCTAGCCTTTATAAATCAGAGCATTGAGTATAGAAGCTGGGATGTAATGTTAAAATTGTACAAGGCATTGGTGAGACCAAATCTGGAGTATGGGGTACAATTTTGGTTGCCAAATTATAAGAAGGATGTCAACAAAATAGAGAGAGTACAGAGGAGATTTACTAGAATGTTGCCTGGGTTTCATCAACTAAGTTACAGAGATAGGTTGAATAAGTTAGGTCTTTATTCTCTGGAGCGCAGAAGGTTAAGGGGGGACCTGATAGAGGCCTTTAAAATGATGAGAGGGATAGACAGAGTTGATGTGGACAAGCTTTTCCCATTGAGAGTAGGGAAGATTCAAACAAGAGGACATGACTTCAGAATTAAGGGACAGAAGTTTAGGGGTAATATGAGGGGGAACTTCTTTACGCAGAGAGTGGTGGCGGTGTGGAATGAGCTCCCAGTGGAAGTGGTGGAGGCAGGTTCATTGGTATCATTTAAAAATAAATTGGATAGGCATATGGATGAGAAGGGAATGGAGGGTTATGGTACGAGTGCAGGCAGGTGGGACTAAGGGGAAAAAAATTTGTTCGGCATGGACTTGTAGGGCCGAGATGGCCTGTTTCCGTGCTGTAATTGTTATATGGTTATATGGTTATATGGTATTTTATGTATTTTCTGTCTGCATTCGTTTTGAATGTGTGAGTTTGTTGGTTGGGGGCTTCTGGACATCTGAATTTCCCTGAGGGGATCAATAAAGTATTTATTGTTATTATTGTTATTATTATTATCAGTTAGACGGGTTCGTGGATAGGACGGGTTTGGAGGGATATGGACCAAGCGCAGGCAGGTGGGACTAGTGTAGCTGGCCAGTGTGGGCAAGTTGGGCCGACAGGCCTGTTTCCACACTGTATCACTCTGTGACTCAATGACGTACCCATACCCTCTGAGGAAGGACATTATTGCCATAGAGGGAGTGCAGAGACGGTTCACCAGACTGATTCCTGGGATGTCAGGACTGTCTTATGAAGAAAGACTGGATAGACTTGGTTTATACTCTCTAGAATTTAGGAGATTGAGAGGGGATCTTATAGAAACTTACAAAATTCTTAAGGGGTTGGACAGGCTAGATGCAGGAAGATTGTTCCCGATGTTGTGGAAGTCCAGGACAAGGGGTCACAGTTTAAGGATAAGGGGGAAATCCTTTAAAACCGAGATGAGAAGAACTTTTTTCACACAGAGAGTGGTGAATCTCTGGAACTCTCTGCCGCAGAGGGTAGTCGAGGCCAGTTCATTGGTTATATTTAAGAGGGAGTTAGATGTGGCCTTTGTGGCTAAGGGGATCAGGGGGTATGGAGAGAAGGCAGGTACGGGATACTGAGTTGGATGATCAGCCATGATCATATTGTATGGCGGTGCGGGCTCGAAGGGCCGAATGGCCTACTCCTGCACCTAATTTCTATGTTTCTATGACAGTAACGCAGTAACCTGGTGACAACCTACAACAGCACCGCTGTCAGGAGAAGTCAAGCTACGCTCATTAGCGTCAAACCCACTGCCGCCGACTGTCTCCGAAACATATTCAACATGTTGAATATCCAGTGGTGACCAGAAAGACGCTACGACTCTTTGGGCGACTGAGGAGACGACTCACGACCATACAGGTGACACCCTGGCGAACATGTGGCGACTGCCTAGTCGCCTGTAGTCGCCTCAGTGGGACAGGCCCTAACGCACACATCTCTGCCCGCGAGCCTTCAGTAAACAAAAGGCAAAACTCCCAAAAGATAAACAGAAACACAAGGGGGAAAATATAACATATAACATATAACAATTACAGCACGGAAACAGGCCATCTCGGCCCTTCTAGTCCGTGCCGAACACGTATTCTCCCCTAGTCCCATCTACCTGCACTCAGACCATAACCCTACATTCCTTTCCCGTCCATATAACTATCCAATTTAATTTTAAATGATAAAATCGAACCTGTCTCCACCACTTCCACTGGAAGCTCATGCCACACAGCCACCACTCTCTGAGTAAAGAAGTTCCCCCTCATGTTACCCCTAAACTTCTGTCCCTTAATTCTGAAGTCATGTCCTCTTGTTTGAATCTTCCCTACTCTCAAAGGAAAAAGTTTATCCACGTCAACTTTCTCATCATTATAAGACCTCTATCAAGTCCCCCCTTAACCTTCTGCGCTCCAAGGAATAAAGACCTATCTTGTTCAATTTATCTCTGTAACTTAGTTGCTGAAACCCAAGCAACATTCTAGTAAATCTCCTCTGTACTTTTTGGCGACCAAAATGGTGATAAAGGTTGCTACACAAACTGATGTCCTTCCTGTAAACTCTGTACAGTTCCTTTTCTGGTTACTGGAAAATATTGTATCTTTGCTTTCCTTCTTCTGATAAAAATATCTATTTTTTGATGGGGGGGGTGAGATTAAGTTGTTGGGTAGAGGCCAGGGAATTAAAGCCTTTGTCCCATCTGGAGTGTTGCGGGCAGTTCTGGTCGCCCCCATCACAGGGAGGATGTGGGGGCTTTGGAGAGGGTGTAGTGGAGGTTTACCAGAACGATGCCGGGATTAGAGGGTTTCAGCTACAGGGGGAGGCTGGACAGACACCGATCATTTTCTCCAGAACGTCGGAGGTTGAGGGGAGACCTGATAGGAGTTTATAACATTTCTGTCTAACATAGTCTGTGGAATTCTCTGCCTCAGAGGGCGGTTCTCTGGATGCTTTCAAGAGAGAGCTAGATGGGGCTCTTAAAGATAGCGGAGTCAGGGGATATGGGGAGAAGGCAGGAACGGGGTACTGAATGGGGATGATCAGCCATGATCACATTGAATGGCGGTGCTGGCTCAAAGGGCCAAATGGCCAACTCCTGCACCTATTGTCTATTGTCTAATTAGTTAGTTTGTTTAGTTTATAGTCATGTGCTTCAAGGTACAGGGAAAAGCTTTTTGTTGCGTGCTATCCAGTCAGCGGAAAGACAGCACATGATTACAATCGAGCCGTTTACAGTGTACAGATACATGATAAGGGAATAATTAGTGCAAGGTAAAGTCCGATCAAAGATAGTCCGTGGGTCATCAATGAGGGAGATCAGGGGTCGGCAACCTACGGCCCCAGGGCCGAATGCGGCCCGTAACCCGAAATCAGCAGACCCCCTAGCGGGTTTTGTTTCCCGTATTTATCCGGCCCGCCGAGCGGCGAGCGCAGCCGAGCTCCGGCTGTACCACATCCTGCGCAAAGCACGGCCGCGCACCTTCTGTCAACACGTTTAGGAAAGAACGGCAGATGCTGGAAAAATCAAAGGTGGAGAAACTCAGCGGGTGAGACGTGCAAGGATTGCATGAGGCTGCCTCACGTGCTGAGTTTCTCCAGCATTTTTTGTCTACCTTCTGTGAGCACGTGATTTGATGCCTGCCATCCGGGGCGGGGATGGGGGTGGGATCCGTGTGTACACGTGGTAGATGTGGCCCGCCATCCGCTCACAGACATGCGTCCCGGCCCCTATGCAGAACAAGGTTGCCCACCCCTGAGGTGGATAGTAGCTTCGAACTGCTCTCTAGTTGTGGTGGGATGATTCAGTTGCCTGATAAAAGCCATGAGGAGCGTAGATAAGTTAGAACCTATTTCTTGAGTGGAATTTCACAGATTAGATGGCGTAGCTTTAAGGTGAGAGGGGCAAAGTTGAAACATAGACAACAGGTGCAGGAGTAGGCCATTCGGCCCTTCGGCCCAGCACCGCCATTCAAGGTGATCATGGCTGATCATCCAAAATCAGTACCCCGTTCCTGCTTTCTCCCCATATCCCCTGATTCCGTTAACCCTAAGAGCTAAATCTAACTCTCTCTTGGAAATATCCTGACTTCAATAGACAATAGACCATAGGTGCAGGAGTAGGCAATTCAGCCCTTCGAGCCAGCACCGCCATTCAATGTGATCATTGTTAATTTCCCCAATCAGTACCCCTGTTCCTGCCTTCTCCCCATATCCCCTGACTCCGCTATCTTTAAGAGCCCTATCTAGCTCTCTCTTGAAAGTATCCAGAGAACCGGCCTCCACCGCCTTCTGAGGCAGAGAATTCCAGACTCACAACTCTCTGTGAGAAAAAGTGTTTCCACACATCCGTTCTAAATGGCTTACTCCTTATTCTTACACAGAGGGTGACAATAGACAATAGACAATATACAATAGACAATAGGTGCAGGAGTAGGCCATTCTGCCCTTCGAGCCAGCACCGCCATTCAATGTGATCATGGCTGATCATCCCCAATCAGTACCCCGTTCCTGCCTTCTCCCCATATCCCCTGACTCCACTATATTTAAGAGCCCTATCTTGCTCTCTCTTGAAAGTATCCAGAGAACCGGCCTCCACCGCCCTCTGAGGCAGAGAATTCCACAGCCTAACAACTCTCTGTGAGAAAAAGTGTTTCCTCGTTCAAAATGGCTTACTCCTTATTCCTAAACTGTGGCCCCTGGTTCTGGACTCCCCCAACATTGGGAACATGTTTCCTGCCTCTAGCGTGTCCATGCCCTTAACAATCTTATATGTTTCAATGTTTATATGTTTCAATGTATTTCAATGTTTGTATGTTTCAGGGTGGTGGGTGTATGGAACGAGGGAGGTAGTTGAGGCTGGGTAACTTTGCAATGTTTAAGAAACATTTGGACAGGCACATGGATAGGACAGGTTTGGAGGGATATGGACTGAACGCGGACAGGTGGAACTAGTGTAGCTGGAACATGTTGCCCAGTGTGGGCAAGTTGGGCCGAAGGGCCTGTTTCCGTGCTGGACGACTCTATGACCTTGTGTGGATGGGATAACAGTGGACTGACCTGTTGACCTGAAGGATTTGACTAAATGAATGAATGAATAAGTTTATTGGCCAAGTATTCACATACAAGGAATTTGCCTTGGTGCTCCGCCCGCAAGGGACAACATGACATACAGTGATAGTTAGGAACGACACATAAAACATTAAACATTAATAATAAAACATTATTGATTATGCATGTGAATGAAATAAAATACCACATCAAAGGGAGGCTACAGATTTTTGGTTATTGAGTAGAGCAACTACTTGTGGATAAAAACTGTTTTTATGTCCGGCTGTGGCAGCTTTGACAGTCCGAAGTTGCCTTTCAGAGGGAAGTGATTCAAAGAGTTTGTGGCCAGGGTGAGGGGGGTCAGAGATGATCTTGCCCGCTCGCTTCCTGGCCCTTGCAGTGTACAGTTCATCAATGGAGGGAAGGTTGCAGCCAATAACCTTCTCAGCTGATCGGACGATTCGCTGCAGCCTCCGGGTGTCGTGCTTGGTGGCTGAGCCAAACCAGACCATGATGGAGAAGGTGAGGACAACTGTCTATTCAATAGACTCTATTCCATGCCATTAGCAATGTTGATCATGCAGGAAATCCTGCATTGCAGCCACGTCTGAGGTGATGCCGCATTTTGCTGGACCTGCAAGGCCCTCTGCATGTCTCCTTGAACCAGAGTAGAGTCTGTCTGCACTGGGCCTGTACTCACTGGATGAGGGGGGGGGACCTCATTGAAACTTCCCGAATAGTGAAAGCCTTGCATAGAGTGGATGAGGAGAGTACAATAGACAATAGACAATAGGTGCAGGAGTAGGCCATTCGGCCCTTCGAGCCAGCACCGCCATTGAATGTGATCATGGCTGATCATCCGCAATCAGTACCCCGTTCCTGCCTTCTCCCCATATCCCCTGACTCCGCTATTTTTAAGAGCCCTATCTAGCTCCCTCTTGAAAGCATCCAGAGAACCGGCCTCCACCGCACTCTGAGGCAGAGAATTCCACAGACTCACCACTCCCTGTGAGAAAAAGTGTTTCCTCATCTCCGTTCTAAATGGCTTACTCCTTACTCTTAAACTGCGGCCCCTGGTTCTGGACTCCCACACATCGGGTATATGTTTCCTGCCTCTAGCGTGTCCAAGCCCTTAACAATCTTATATGTTTCAATGATGTTTCCACCAGTGGGAGAGTCTCGGACCAGCGGGCACAGCCTCAGAATAAAAGGACGTGGACTTCCGGTGGCGCTATGGAGGAATAGAGGTCCGCGCCAGCTAGCTCCACACTAAAATTGATTACAAACGGGAGGAAAAGAACGGGACTGACCTGCTGATAACACACCAGCAGCTTGTACTGAGTGAGTGACGTCAACAGGTACACGACTCCGGTGGTATGTCGCTGCAACATCCCCCAAAGGGACAGACGATAAGAGCTGGTTAGCCCAAGCAACCAGCGGAAGAAGTAGGCCCGATTGGAGCCTTGGGCTCAGTTTTAACGTCGTCCCAGCAAGATGTTTCAATGCAGACAGTCGAAAAAAACTGAAATAGAGGAACCAGTTTTCTCTCACAAGAAATTGCAAGTATAAGATTGAAAAGGTTTAAAGAAAAACTGAAACTTTAAAAGAAGAATTGAAAATCTTTAAAGAAGAAATTAAAGAAGAAATCATTGCCTCTGTTCATGAAGTACTGGAGACCTGGAAGGAAAACAATGGAAAAAATCTTAAACACAACAAATCGAAGAGGTAAATGTTAAAATTAATTTGATGGAATCAGCTTTTATTTTAGGTTAGATCCTGTCATCTAGACAGTAAATCAACAGACTACAGCCATAACTCATTTAGAGGCAATTGCTGACACAAGCGCTCAAACTACAAAAAAGCTTCTCCCCGAGAACTAGCGTTTATCAAATTTATTGAGTAAAATAACTGAAAAATGCATTAACTTGGAGGGACGCCTGAGAGGCCAGAATTTAAGAATTGTTGGTGTCCAGGAAGGCAGAGAGGGGAATCGAGACGTCCGTGATTTTGCTGCAGACTTATTTAAAAAAGTCTTAAATCTTGATCAAAAGCCTCTATTAGGTCGGGCACACAGAGCACTGAGACGCCGCCCCCCCCAAGACAACTGATAGTGAAAGTGCAATATGACCATGTTTTGGATGATATGATGAAGAAAATCGTTTGCAGCAGGGATCTCCTATTTGAAGGAGACAAGATTCATATATTTAGAGATTCTCCTATGGAGGTCGCCAGGAGGAGAGTGCTTTTTACAGAGACAAGAGGAGTCCTTAAGAACATACAAGATCTGAGATATGGGCTGATGTACCCGGCAACACTGAGAGTTACCTACAAGAAGAAGGAATATATCTTCACCCATCGCATTACAGTTCGCCCAAGACATTGACAATACGCCCGATGATTGAACAATATTCACCTGATGTCACTGGATGTCATCATCTTGCAGAGAACAAATGGAACTTTAAATTGTTATACTTAAGGACTAATGAAAGCTGATAATGATAGTCAAGCGAGTTTCCTTGCTATTGACATACAACTTTTATATTTTAGTACTAATCACTACTAATTATCATTACTACTTATTACTAATTATTATTAATTAGATCTACTTAGAATTAGTTAAAAATATGAACTGTAAGTAAGATTTGATTCTGGCAATTTATTAATAAAAATGTGTTTTTTTAAAAATACTTTTGACTAATTTTTGATTCATATTTTATCATGAGATTAATATTTTATCGTGAGAATAATAATCTTTCATTACCGGATCACAAATATTTTGGACCTAAAAATGTTTTTCCACCTCCCCTATAAATTGTTTTTATTGATTTATTTATTTTTTAACTAAAGCATGGAGCTAGTAATTTTTTTTTCCTAAGGCTACGGAAGTCTTTAGATGGTTAGCCACGTTACTGTGGCTATCACTAACTACACTGGTTGTAGATGTAGTTTTTTCCCTTTCTTTACACTTTACTAATCATTTATTCTTTCACTTTCTTTATTTTATACCTAATTATAACTTTAATTTTGAATGGAATTATAAGTTTTACTTAAGGAAGACCTACGAGATCTAACATTCATCTATCTGGTGTTGGGGTGTAATGTCGGGTTTAGTGTGCTGAACCATCTGCTCTTTTATAGACCACCCTAACCATAAGATGCAAGATGTTAATATGAAAATTGGGGGTGAAGGAATTACATTTAGTATTGCAACGTTAAGGGAATTAATGAACCAATCAAGAGAGGTAAAGTACTAGCACATTTAAAATCACTTAAAGCTGATATAATATTCCTTCAGGAAACTCATCTTAAAAAAGGAAGTCAAGTCAAATCAAGTCAAGTCACATTTATTTATATAGCACATTTAAAAAACAACTCTCGTTGGCCAAAGTGCTTTACATTTGTTATAAGAATAGCACAACAAAACAGACTACATACATATATACATGTAGCCCTCACTCAGAGGACACCAGGAAAGGTTTGGGAGTATAGATAAGTCTTTAGTCTTGACTTAAAGGAGTCGATGGAGGGGGCAGTTCTGATGGGAAGGGGGATGCTGTTCCACAGTCTAGGGGCTGCAACCGCAAAGGCACGGTCGCCCCTGAGCTTATGCCTAGACCGTGGGATATTCACCAACCCCAAGTCGGCCGATCTGAGGGGCCTGGAGGTGGAGTGGTGGGTGAGAAGACTTTTTATGTAGGTGGGGGCAAGCCCATTGAGGGCTTTGCATACATGGAGGAGTATCTTGAAATGTATATGGAACTGCACAGGGAGCCAGTGGAGAGAGGCCAGGATCGGGGTGATGTGGTCCCTTTTTGGGGGCCCGTCAGGAGTCTCGCTGCGGCGTTTTGGACCAGTTGCAGGCGGGACAGGGAAGATCCGCTGATGCCAGTGTAAAGGGAGTTGCAGTAATCTAGGCGGGAGGAGATGAATGTGTGGATGATCTTTTCCAGGTCATCAAACTGGAGGAATTGTTTAATTTTAGCTATTGTCCGAAGCTGAAAGAAGCTAGCTTTTACCCCGGCATTGATTTGTTTGTCAAATTTCAGTGCTGAGTCAAATATCACACCAAGGAAGCGCAACATAGATTGAAAGCAAAATGGATTGCTAAAACGTATCACTCCTCATTCTCACATAAGTCTAGAGGGGTTGCAATTTTAATCCGTAAAGGTATACCTTTTAAACATATATCAACTATAGCGGATATCGACGGTAGATATATTATATTAGTAGGTGAGTTATATATTTTTTAAATGATTCTTCTTAATGTTTATGGACCAAATTTTGACAGCCCTTTGTTTTTCACGAAAACACTCAATACTATCCCAGAATTTACACAACATAATTTAATAATTGGTGGAGATTTAAATTGTACATTAGATTCTTATTTAGACAGATCATCAAGAAAAATAAAATTAAAATCCCAGACAAGTGAATTACTATATTCATATATTAATACTACCAACATCAAAGATGTCTGGAGAATTGAAAACCCATCCAGACGAGAATACTCATTTTACTCACCGGTACATAAAACCTATTCAAGAATAGACTATTTTTTAGTGGACTCTAAACTCATCCCATTTACCTACAACTCGAAATATCATAATATTATAATTTCGGATCATACACCCTTAACATTTATGATTAAACTAAACGGAATGACCGAGAAACAGACACAATGGAGACTTAACCCCAAATTTCAAATGAAAAAGTATGTCATGAATATCTTCTCACACAGATTAATATGTTTTTCGAGGATAATGACTGCCCTGAAATTTATGCCTCCCTTCTCTGGGAAACATTTAAAGCATTTGTACAAGGAGCATTAATCTCCTCCCAAGCCTTTCATAATAAAGAGAATTAGGCTAAACAACAGATACTGGAAATGGAAATAAGGCAATTAGATATAGAGAATGCGGCACAATGATAAAACACAATAAAATTGCTTTACTGAAATATAAGTTAAACCAAATATATTCAGACCAAGTCATAAAACTTTACCAGCATACTAAACAATTACATTTTGAATTTGGTGATAAACCACAAAAACTATTAGCATGTCAACTTCGAAAACTCGATGGGGAAAAAACAATTTACAAAATTAGATCAGACATGGGAGAAATACTAACACTGCAATACTATCAAACACTTTACTCAACCAAAACAACAGAACGCTCTGCAAATACGGAATCATTTTTTACAGAAATGTAATCTTACAGGTTTAGATCTGAAAGAGAGAGAATTACTAGGTGCTGAAATAACAGTAAAAGGTATCGAAGAGTCTATTAGATCTTTAAATAACGGAAAGGGCGCAGGCCCTGATGGTCTAAGCTCTGAATTTTACAAAACATTTTATGATCTGATTTCTCCACGTCTACAGACATTGTATAGTTACTCTTTTACTCAACAGAAACTGCCAGAAACTTTAAACGAATCAACAATAACACTTATACCAAAAGCGGATAAGGACCTTGAAGACCCGGGTTCATAGAGAGCAATAGCTCTCTTAAATACTGATCAGAAAATATTAACTACATTTCTAGCACATAGATTAAGTTTAGTGATTCATAAATTAATACACCCTGATCAAACAAGTTTTATTCCAAAACATTACTCATAATCTGAGACGATTATTTAATATTATATATTCAAATTGAATAGCTAACGTAGATCTAGCAATCATTTCGTTAGATGCTGAAAAAGCATTTGAACAGGTGGAATGGCCCTACTTATTTTTGGTGATGGAAAATTTTCAACTGGGCGAGAAGTATTGCACATGGATTAAGCTCTTGTACAGTATACTAATCCAACAGCTAGAATATTGACAAACCAAATGTTATCACCTAAATTTAATTTATCTGGAGGTTGTAGACAAGGATGACCCGCTATCTGCGTTATTATTCGCCCTTGCTATAGAACCATTAGCAGAAAGTGTTGGAGCCCAGAAATATATGGGTGTAATACTAAAGATACAGTTAATAAAATTTCTTTATATGCAGATGATGTATTAATATACATCACAAATCCAGAAACTAGCATCCCAAACCTGTTAAATCTTATAAATCAATTTGGTTCATTTTCGGGATACAGAATTAATTGGAATAAAAGTGAAATTATGCCAATAACGGAACTCAACTTTCATACATTGCAACAATCCCCCTTTAAAATAGTCAACGAAAAATGTAAATATCTAGGAATTTATGTGACCACGACATATACTTCTTTATTTAAATCAAATTTTTCACCTTTACTGAATAAACTACATAAGAATATTCAGTATTGGAAAACACTTCCTATCTCAATGTTTAGTAGAATTAATGCTGTAAAAATGATCTTTCTCCCGCAATTATTGTACCTCCCGATATATCTCCCCCCAATTTTTTTTTTTAAAGTTGATTCCACTGTCACAAGTTTTATTTGGGATTATAAGAATCATAGAATAAGTAAAAAACATTTATGTAAATCCACGACAAATGGAGGATTAGCTTTACCAATTTTTTTGTTTTACTTCTGGGCAGTTAATATTAAAAATATGAACTTCTGGTTGGAAGAAATGGATCAGCAACCAGACTGGTTAAAGATGGAAAAGGAAGACTGCTTGCCTTTTGAAATTGGTTCGATTTTGTTTGCTCCCACAAAACTGAACAAAAAAACCTATAGTGAAAACCATATAATATATAATGGTATACGAATTTGGAAACTATTAAAAAAGACTTTAAAATTGGAAAATTTATCATTCTTTCTTCCCATTGTAAACAATCCCTCATTTAAACCCTCTGTGTTGGATAAAGGTTTTACACAATGGAAAAATTATGGAATTAAAAAGGTGGGACATCTTTATAGGAAAGGCATTTTCTTTCATTTCAGGAGTTACAACAGAATTATGGAATATACTCAAATAACATTTTCAGATATCTACAACTTAGAGATTATGTTAAATCACATACACAAGATAATAGAACTAGAGAGCTAGAAACTCTTGATGAATGTTTGAATAAACATCCTAATACAGATAAATTAATATCTCATATTTATAATACCCTTTTAGATAGTGAGGTCCCGTCGACGGAATTATATAGACAAACTAGACTAAGTGGGACCCGTTGGGTCCCATGTTCACACGGGAGGGCTGGTCCCCCGACATAATATTCCACCTCTCCACCAATTCCAATATTGGTGGCCAGTGGGGGGGCTTTATGGAGTGCTGGTATGGGTTCTTGGGGTGGCAGCTCAGTCCCTCAAGCCTGATGTGCTGGCAGCTCACTCACGGCTGGTGAGCTGGCAGTTGACATGACTATTCCTTGAAATTCCATTTCAAGCAGGGTGCAAGGCCGCCAAATTCAAGTGCAGTTTCCAACCACTTCAAGCTGGATCCAAGGCCACCCAATTCAAGTGCAGTTTCATTCCATTTCAAGCAGGGTGCAAGGCCACCTAATTCAAATGCAGCTTCATACCATTTCATGCAGGGTGAAACCACCATAAAACCACACAAAATACCAAACACACAGTTCAGTAGACATTCAGTTGATTCACAGCTCAGACAGAGTCGTGATCTCTCCCTCCTCCATCATGCAGAGACTGAGCCACACCCACACTTCTGAGTTTTATATCCCCTCCCCCTCCCACCGGAAAAAGTGTGACTTTCATGGCGTGATTGACAGGAGAGAGATTCTCAACATTTTTTAAACACTAATAACACTTATTTTTCATTGATGGGGAGAATTCTCTGCACCTGCTCAGCGGAGGGGGACTGAGTAAGATGGCCAAAAATCACAGCTGTAAGTGGTAGCGTTTTATCAAAAATCAATATACAGTGCAAACAGGAAGTAAGTGCATTTGCAGTAGTGCCTTTTAACTTCAAGCCAAAGCACCCAAGCTGCTTTTTGCAGTAAGTAGTGCCTTTCAACTTCAAGCCAAAGCACCCAAGCCACCATTTGCAGTAAGTAGTGCCTTTCAACTTCAAGCCAAAGCACCCAAACAATCATTTGCAGGCAGTGCCTTTTTACTTCAAACCATATTTTCATTTTCAAACCACATTAAGGGGACTCACAGTTGAGTAGACATTTGTTCAGTGTTATTCAGAGCTCAGAGAGACATGACCCTTTGGCTTCATGCATCTTGCAGAGACTTAGTGAGGCACACCACTTCCTGGTTTTATAGTCTCTCTCCCTCCCTCCAGCAGGGGCAGCAGAGAGAATGGTGAATTTTTTAAATACATTAATATCTCTCGAATTTGTCATAGATGGGAAAAATCCTCCGCATCCGTAAGGCGGAGGGGGGGCTCTGAGCGAGGTGGCCAAAAAATGACAGCCGTAGGTGGCGGCGTTCTGTCGGAAATCGCAGCACAGTGGGCCAAAAGCGGTCAAGATCAGTTTTAGTAATATAGACATGGGAAAATGAATTAAACCAACCTATAATGAAAGATATTTGGGACGAAAGTTTACAACATATACATCAATGCTCGTTAAATGCCAGACATTCTTTAATACAATTTAAAGTATTACATAGACCGCATTACTCTAAAACAAAATGTAATAGAATTTTCCCACATATCTCTCCTCTCTGTGATAAATGTCAATACTCAGAGGCTAATTCAACTCATACTTTTGTAAATTGTATAAAAATCAAACATTTCTGGGCGGATATTTTTAGAATAATTTCTGAAGTTGTTATCACCCAATTGGATCTCGACTCAAAACTAATAATATTAGGAATATCAGAACAAAGCCTAAAACCTACAACAAGCCAAATAAACTTCCTTGATTATAGTATAAAAACTGGGAAAACATCTATATTAAAATTTTGGAAAAGTCCAACAACCCCCACAATTAAAATGTGGATCATGGAGATGTGTCGGAGACCTTACATTTGGAAAGAACTAGACTTGTCTTAATTGACAAACAAGAATTATTTGCTAGAATGTGGTCTCCATTTATTGACTTTTTGAAAGGGTAAATTCGTCCAGCACGGAAGTCTGACTGAAGCTTGAACCCAGGATTAGATGAATAGCTATGTGTTTATAATCTACGCACCTATCTCCAAAGTTGTATTATTGGTAAATGATTCTATTCTTTTTTATCGTGTTTTTTTCTTCGCTTTCCCTATCTAGTTGTAGTTGTACAGGGTCTTGGTGAGACCACACTGGAGTATTGCGTACAGTTTTGGTCTCCAAATCTGAGGAAGGACATTATTGCCATAGAGGGAGTGCAGAGAAGGTTCACCAGACTGATTCCTGGGATGTCAGGACTGTCTTATGAAGAAAGACTGGATAGACTTGGTTTATACTCTCTAGAATTTAGAAGATTGAGAGGGGATCTTATAGAAACTTACAAAATTCTTAAGGGGTTGGACAGGCTAGATGCAGGAAGATTGTTCCCGATGTTAGGGAAGTCCAGGACAAGGGGTCACAGCTTAAGGATAAGGGGGAAATCCTTTAAAACCGAGATGAGAAGAACTTTTTTCACACAGAGAGTGGTGAATCTCTGGAACTCTCTGCCACAGAGGGTAGTTGAGGCCAGTTCATTGGCTATATTTAAGAGGGAGTTAGATGTGGCCCTTGTGGCTAAGGGGATCAGAGGGTATGGAGAGAAGGCAGGTATGGGATACTGAGTTGGATGATCAGCCATGATCATATTGAATGGCGGTGCAGGCTCGAAGGGCCGAATGGCCTACTCCTGCACCTAATTTCTATGTTTCTATGTTTCTAAGCAGAGTTAATATACAATTGATAAATGAGGACCCCTATTTGACAGTTGGAATCCCATCTATTAACGATATATAATTGATATACAAAATGTGTTTTGATTATGAAATGTACATGCTTCTAATAAAAATATTATTAAAAAAATTATAAAGGACGTACTTTTAGAAAGGAGACGAGGAGGAACTTCTTTAGTCAGAGGGTGGTGAATCTGTCGAATTCATTGCCACACACGGCTATGGAGGCCAAGTCAGTGGATATTTTTAAGAGGCGATTGTTCGATTAGTGCGGGTGTCAGAGGTTATGGGGAGAAGGCAGGAGAATGGGGTTGAGATCGATCAGCCTTGATTGAATGGTGGAGTGGACCTGATGGGGCTGAATGGCCTAATTCTGCTCCTGTCACTTATGAAGTTAAAAGCTGTAGTTCGTGGGCGTGCATATCACTGAAGATCTGTCCTGGAGCCAGCACATAGATGCAATCATGAAGAAAGCCCTTCAACGCCTCTGCTTCCGTAGAAGATTGAGGACATCCAGCGTACCGCTAAAAACTCAATGGGACGTCTACAGGTGTAAGGTAGACTGGTTCGGCAACTCGAACGCCCAGGATCGATGGAGGTCACAGGGTGGTGGACATTGCCCCATCCAGCCCAGGTACTACTGGCCTCCCCACCATCGAAGGGATCTACAAAAGGCAGCCAACATCATCACAAGAACTTTAGACAGGTACATGGGCAGGACAGGTTGAGAGGAATATGGGCCAAGCGCGGGCAGGTGGGACTAGGGTTGATGGGGCACAGGAGCCTGAAAACTGTAACGTCCAGGTTCAGGAACAGCTACTTCCCCACAACCATCAAGCAGTTTACACCCCAGCGGTATGAACATTGACTTCTCCAATTTCAGGTAGTCCTTGCTTTCTCCTTCTTTCCCCTCCTCTTCCCAGCTCTCCCACAGCCCACTGTCTCTGCCTCTTCCTTTCTTTTTCCCACCCCCCACCCACCCCCACAACAGACTGAAGAAGGGTCTCGACCCGCAATGTCGCCTATTTCATTCGCTCCATAGATGCTGCCTCACCCGCTGAGTTTCTCCAGCATTTTTGTCTACCTTCGATATTCCAGCATCTGCAGTTCCTTCTTAAACGAATAAGCTGTGAGCTCTGAACTGCAAAAGACTATATTAGTATTTGTTATTTGCACCATATTTGTTATTTATTGAACTTTTTCTTTTTCTCCCCGTTATGTACTGTTGTGCTGCAGCAAGTACGAATTTCATTGTCCAGTCTGGGATAAACATTCTTGACTCTTGACATGTTGGTGGTTGGGTAGTTGGACTGAAGGGCCTGTTTCCATGGGTGTTTGACCCACACCACCCTGGCCACAGATGGGGCATCTTGATTCTAGGACTAGAGGTCATAGCCTCAGAATTGTCATAGCCAGGGGCCCCTGGAGAGGAGCTTCGACCGCCGGCCCTGGGGACTGCGGTGCTTCTGGCTGCGGCGCGGCGGGAACTTTAAATCTTCGACCGCCGGCCTGTGGCCTACACCAACCTGAAGCCGCGGTCTCCGGTGGGGAAGAGCCGATTCTGGACTTACCTGGACTTTTACCTGTCTGCACATCTGGACCCCTACAGCGGCGACTGCGGAGGGTTGAGGTCCTGACCACGGGGGAAAATGGGGGAGGACTGGCCAAATTTTGTGCCTTCCACCGCAGTGATGAATGCTGTGGTGGATGTTTGTGTAAATTTTTATTGTGTTTTTGTGTGTTCTTTTTTCATTGTACCGCTGCTGGCAAATTCATTTCACGAATAAAACTGATATTGATATTGATTAAAGAGCATTCTTTAAGGCAGGAGATGAGGAGAAATGTTTTTAACTAGGGCGGTGAATCTGTGGAATTATTTGCCACAGACGGCTGTGGAGGACAAGTCAGTGGATATTTTTAAGGCAGAGATAGATAGATTCCTGATCAGTACGGGTGTCAAGAGGATATGGGAAGAAGGCAGGAGAATGGGGTTGGGAGGGAGAGATTGATCAGCCATGTTTAAGAAAGAACTGCAGATGCTGGAAAAATCGAAGGTAGACAAAAAGCTGGGAAAACTCAGCGGGTGAGGCAGCATCTATGGGCCGAAGGAATGGGTGACATTTCGACCGGAAACGTCACCCATTCCTTCGCTCCATAGATGCTGCCTCATCCGCTGAGTTTCCCCAGCTTTTTGTCTACCTTTGATAGATCAGCCATGATTGGATGGTGGAGAAGACTTGATGGGCAGAATGGCCTAATTCTTATCACTTATGACATGGCCTTGGCCGGCATGGGTGGGTTGGGCCAAAGGGCCTGTTGTCTCCACGATATACGACTCTTCCAATATAACCATATAACTTACAGCACAGAAACAGGCCACCTCGGCCCTTCTAGTCCGTGCCGACACTTATTCTCCCCTAGTCCCATCTACCTGCACTCAGACCATAACCTTCCATTCCTTTCCTGTCCATATAACTATCCAATTTATTTTTAAATGATAAAATGGAACCTGCCTCCACTGGAAGCTCATTGCACACAGCTGCCACTCTCTGAGTAAAGAAGTTCCCCCTCATGTTACCCCTAAACTTCTGTCCCTTAATTCTCAAGTCATGTCCTCTTGTTTGAATCTTCCCTACTCTCAGTGGGAAAAGCTTATCCACGTCAACTCTGTCTATCCCTCTCATCATTTTAAAGACCTCTATCAAATCCACAAGCCGTGGATCATAATCCACTATAAATAGCAGCAGTTGCTGACCTGCGGAACCACAAGCTCGACCACAGTGAGGGTTCTTAGGAAATGGTGTAAAACTCATTCCTGTGTGACTTGACCTAGGTTGTCCATCTGACCCATATCACGGCTTCATCAGGATTTGGACACCAATGACTCAGCTGTACATGACGTATGTACAGAGATGATACGTGAATGACAAGACAATAAGTGCAGGAGTAGGTCAAACAGCCCTATGAGCCAGCACCGCCATTCAATGTGATCATGGCTGATCATCCCCAATCAGTACCCCGTTCCTGCCTTCTCCCCATATCCCCTGACTCCGCTATCTTCAAGAGCCCTATCTAGCTCTTTCTTGAAAGTATCCAGAGAACCGGCCTCCACCGACCTCTGAGGCAAAGAATTCTACAGACTCACCACTCTCTGTGAGAAAAAGCGTTCTAAATGGCTTACCCCTTATTCTTAAATTGTGGCCCCTGGTTCTGGACTCCCCCAACATCGGGAACTTGTTTCCTGCCTCTAGCGTGTCCAAACCCTAAATCTTATATGTTTCAATAAGATATCCTCTCATCCTCCAGAGTATACATCTGCTCCATTCTCTCAGCATATGACAGTCCCGCCATCCTGGGAATTAACCTTGTGAACCTACGCTGCACTCCCTCAATAACAAGAATGTCCTTCCTCAAATTAAGGGACCAAAACTGCACACAATACTCCAGGAGTGATCTCACTAGGGCCCTGTACAACTGCAGAAGGACCTCTTTGCTCCTATACTCAACTCCTCTCATTATGAAGGTCAACATGCCATTTTCTTTCTTCACTGCCTGCTGTACCTGATCCCAGGAATGAGTGGTTAAGAAAGGACTGCTGATGCTGGAAAAAAATCGAAGGTAGACACAAAATGCTGGAGAAACTCAGCGGGCGAGACATTTATGGAGTGAAGGAATGGATGACGTTTCGGGTCGAGTCACTTCTTCAGACTGATGTGGGGGTGGGGGGCGGGACAGGACGATGGAAGAGGCGGAGATAGTAGGCTGTGGGAGAGCTTGGAAGGGGAGGGGAAAGGGGGAGAAAGCACAGATTACCTGAAATTGGAGAAGTCAATGTTCATACCGCTGGGGTGTAAACTACCCAAGCGAAATATGAGGTGCTGCTCCTCCAATTTGCGGTGGGACTCACACTGGCCATGGAGGAGGCCCAGGACAGAAAGGTCGGATTGGGAATGGGAGGGGGAGTTGAAGTGCTGAGCCACCGGGAGATCAGGTTGGTTAATGCTAACTGAGCGGAGGTGTTGGGCGAAGCGATCGCCAAGCCTGCGCCTGGTCTCACTGACGTAGAGCAGCTGACACCTAGAGCAGCGGATGCAGTAGATGAGGTTGGAGGAGGTGCAGGTTAACCTCTGCTCCACTTTCCTCCCATGAGCTTGGCGTCTTTTCGGTTTGATGCAGACACGAGGCATGGAGACAACGTCTACATTATTTATTGATATGAATTGCACCAGAGTTTCTTGTACAGAGGCAGAACTCTGCAGCAGAGGCAATACTGACCACGCCACCCTGCTTCTGGGGGGGAGAGGGATGAGAGATAAAGAAAGGGGCAGCAATCATATTTGGACATAAATGTTTAAGAAAGAACTACAGATGCTGGTAATATCGAAGGTAGACACAAAATGCTGGAGTTACTCAGCGGGTGAGGAAGCATCTATGGGGAGAAGGAATTGGCGACGTTTCGGGTCGAGACCCTTTCGGGTCTCGACCCGAAACGTCGCCAATTCCTTCTCTCCATAGATGCCGCCTCACCCGCTGAGTTTCCCCAGCATTTTGTGTCTACCTATCGGACATCAAGTGTTTTAGCCAACGTTAACTTAATAGATTTCATCTTCACAAACAAACCCTGACTGGAAGATCGCAGTTGAAGGAGCACCAGTAAACAAGGTCAGGACGTGGGGCTGGACAAGACGGGATGGGGAGCCTTGTACCAATGAGCCTGGTGGTATATTTACGTCAAGGCAGGGGGCCAGAGGGCATCGACCCATGGTCCTCTTCCATTGCTGTTCCAATTACTTCACCCTTGACGTCCAACTGGGTGGACAGTCGGCAGGTGCAGAAAAATTCCTGGCCATCTCTTCCCCCCTTCCCCTCCCGGCTATTGTTGCCCCATGAGTGGCTGAGTTAGTTCGGCCCATGCCGAGCATCTGTCGCCTGTTCAATCCATTTCTACACTATTCCTCTTTTGCACCCGCTCCCTACACACAGGAGGGGCAATTTACACCTTCACTCACACACAAAGGCATGTAAGTCAGACGTCTGTGGATCGTGTGGGGAAAAATGTAGTAGGTTCCTCTCAGTCCAAGTGCACCAGAGATCAGCAAAATGGCCACCACAAGGGCATCAGCAAAATGGCCACCTCAAGGGCATCAGCAAAATGGCCACCTCAAGGGCATCAGCAAAATGGCCACCACAAGGGCATCACCAAAATGGCCACCTCAAGGGCAGTGAAAGCCAGCACTGTGGGGAGGGCGAGAATGGAGGGGGGAGACGAGACAGCCAGGATCACCTTTAGATAGAGTGCTGGAGTAACTCAGCGGGTCAGGCAGCATCCGTGGACAAAAAAAAGCCATTTCGGGTCGAGACCCTTCGTTTGAAGTCTGAAGAAAGGCCCCCCGACCCGAAGCCTGCTGCTTGACCCACTGAGTTACTCCAGGCCTTTGGTCCAGTCCATCTTTGGTATAAGCCAGCACCTGCGGCTCTTTGTTTTCTGCAAGGCCCTCCTCCATCAGCCAGACACAGTCACCACGTCTGCCTGCCTTACCTCCCCAAAAACAAGACCATTTTCTTTTCACTCCTCGCACCAGAAACCTGGTGGCAACCACAGCGTGGAAGCTGCTGCAGATGGAGAGAGGGTTTGCCAGGGCCCCGTCTCACCAAAGGAAGATAAGGACCACCGCGCGTGGTTGCTCGTTAGTGCCAGGGGGGGAGGGCATGACATCCACGCGCACTGCTCATCAAAGCAAACCAATACAAAAGATCAGAGTGTCAAAAATACAGCTTTTTTTTCTCTATATACACACACTCACTAGTATCAAAAAAAGATGCTCTTCAACCCTTTGGGAAGGATTTGCTTCTTGTGGGACCCTGACCCTTGTGTTGTACTTTCTGTCCCCCCCCCTCGTCCAAGGTGCACCCCTCCCCAGAACACAAACTTTCAGGAATAACAATGACCCTCCCCCCCAGATGACTGGGAATCCTCTCTCCAATCGGTGGAGGCCATTCAGTCCCTGGTTCTGATAATCCGAGACACAAAGTCACTCAGCGGGTCAGGCAGCATCTGTGTGGAGAACATGGATGGGTGGCGTTTCACAGAGTGCTGGAGTAACTCAGCGGGTCAGGCAGCATCTGTGTGGAGAACATGGATATGTGACGTTTCACAGAGTGCTGGAGTAACTCAGCGGGTCAGGCAGCATCTGTGGAGAACATCGATAGGTGACGTTTCACAGAGTGCTGGAGCAACTCAGCGGGTCAGGCAGCATCTGTGGAGAACATGGATAGGTGACGTTTCACAGAGAGTGCTGGAGTAACTCAGCGGGTCAGGCAGCATCTGTGGAGAACATGGATAGGTGACGTTTCACAGAGTGCTGGAGTAACTCAGCGGGTCAGGCAGCATCTGTGTGGAGAACATGGATAGGTGGCGTTTCACAGAGTGCTGGAGTAACTCAGCGGGTCAGGCAGCATCTCTGGAGAACATGGATAGGTGACGTTTCGAGTTGGTACCCTTCTTCAGACTCCGTTCTTCAGTCAGGAGGATCCCGACCCGAAAATTCATCTATCAATGTTCCCCACAGATGCTGCCTGACCCGCTGAGTTACTCCAGCACTCTGTTTTTTTTTTGTTGTAAACTAGCATCTGCAGTTCCATGCATCTGTATGCCCAAGACCATCCTCGTGATGTTCTGCACCCTGTCCCATTAACTCTGGGATTAAAAAAATCCCCCTACTGATCATTTCCAATCACTACTTAGCATTTGAGTTCCCCTCAATACTAAACTCTGTCCACAGCCCAGGACATGCAATGTGCTGGGAAACCATTTATTTTTGTTGTTGTAAGAAACTTTTTTTTTTTTTTTTTTACACAATTTCCCCGTCTGGAGGCCGATGGTGTCGTTGGAAAACACCGTCAGACCTGCCAGGCTCGAGATTCAGGATTCGCCGCTGTTGCAATGACCTGCGTGTCGGCCCAGGCAGCTCGGCCCCTCGTGGCTGCCGGGCGGGAACAGGAGGAGGGAGAGGCCATTCGGCCCGTCCAGGATGTGCTCCAAACAGGTGGCTCGTTGGGACTGGCACATTCGGGGGGCTGATCGGAGACACGAAGCCGCTCCAGTCTGAAGTGGGAGACGCCGGAAGGTGAATCTTGATGTCCGTTTTGAATTTTGGGAGAGAGGGGGGATAATGCAGTCCTCTCCTTCCTTCGAGTCCAATGTCCATGTGGCAGTGCAGCGTAGCCCCGCTCATCCTGTTGGCTCCATCGTTGTCTAACGAAGATTAAACAACACGTTCTGATCGGTAAAATCCAGGGAATTGGAGGGGGGGAGAAATCGGGGAGAGGGTAAAAACTCAAGGGGGAAAATGAAAATTAAGGGGCGGGGGGAAAATTTATTCCAGTCCCAGACTGTAGTTGATGCCTTGAACGAGTCCGATGATGACGGGTTGCCATGCAACCAAATAACGTAACCAGTCCAGTAACTGGCCATACATGACATGCGGTCGCTCCCAGCTGAGGGGAAGGAGAGCGTTAAAGAAATCACACAGTAAAACACGCAAATGGAAACCACACTGCGGGGAGGGGAAACGGGACCGTTTGACTGAATCTGCAAAGTGCAGATTGTAAAGCACAAGGCGTAGGAAGTGAGTTTGCTCTTTTAGTCTATTTTAGACGTGCAAGTTTATTTTGGTGAATAAGAGCCTTATTCCTCTGCTGAGTCACAACGGTTCATTCTTTACAGATCCAGCGCAGCAACAGGCCCTTCGGCCCGTCATGTCCGAGCCCCAGCCAGCGATCACCCCGTATACTAGCAGTGTCCTACACATACCAGGGACAATTTGCAGAATGCAGAAGCCAATTAACCTACAAACCCGCACTTCTTTGGAACTTGGGAGGAAGCTGGAGCACCCAGAGGAAACCCACGCAGTCACAGAAACATAGAAAATAAAAGGTGCAGGAGCTGGCCATTCGAGCCATGATAGGATCATGGCTGATCATCTAAAATCAGTACCCCGTTCCTGCTTTCTCCCCAAATCCCTTGATTCCGTTAGCCCTAAGATACATTGAAAACAGCTGCAGGAGGAGGCCATTCGGCCCTTTGAGCCTGCACCGCCATTCAATATGATCATGGCTGATCATCCAACTCAGTCTCCAGTACCTGCCTTCTCTCCATACCCCCGATCCCTTTAGCCACATCTAACTCCCTCTTAAATATAGCCAATGAACTGGCCTCAACTACCTTCTGTGGCAAAGAATTCCAGAGATTCACCACTCTCTGTGTGAAAAATGTGTTTCTCATTTCGGTCCTAAAAGACTTCCCCCTTATCCTCAAGAGGTCCCTAAGAGCTAAATCCAACTCTCTCTTGAAAACATCCAGTGAATCAGCCTCCACTGCCTTCTGTGGCAGAGAATTCCCCAGATTCACAACTGTCTGGGTGTAAAATGGTCACGGGGAGAACGTAAAACTGCGTACAGACAGTACTGGTAGTTGGGAGCGAACCCGGGTCTCTGGCTCTGTGAGGCTGCGGCTCTACCTGCTGTGCCACCGTGCTACAGCCTGCGACAGTCGTCAACACAGTGAACAAACCCCTCAATGTGTCTGAGCTCTCTGACATCCAGCTTCCCATCTCCATTTCTCCCACACAGCTTCCTGAACAATGGGGTCTACCAGAATGCTGCCTGGATTAGAGGGGTTCAGCTGCTGGGAGAAGCTGGTGAAGAGTTATAGAGCATGCGAACAGGCCACTCGGCCCAACATGAGAGGAATAGATCAGGTAGATGCACAGAGTCTCTTGCCCAGAGTAGGGGAATCGAGGACCAGAGGACACAGGTTTAAGGTGAAGGGGAAAAGATTTAATAGGAACCTGAAGGGTAACTTTTTCACACAGTGCATGGAACAAGGTGGGTGCATGGAACAAGATGCCAGAGGAGGTAGTTGAGGCTGGGACTATCCCAATATTTAAGAAACAGTTAGACAGGTATATGGATGGGACAGGTTTGGAGCGATATGGGCCAAGCGCAGGCAGATGGGACTACTGTAACTGGGACATGTTGGCCAGTGTGGGCAAGTTGGACAGAAGGGCCTGTTTCCACGCTGTATCACTATAATGTATCCATAACTTGCCCACACACCAACCAGCAGAAGGCCGTGGATGCCAAGTCAATGTTTTCACTAATCCCCAACCAGTCTGAAGGGAGGGTCTCGACCCGAAACGTCACCCATCCCTTCTCTCCAGAGATTCTGCCCGTCCCGCTGAGTTACTCCAGCTTTTTGTGTCTATCTCCAAGTCATTGGATATTTTTAAGGTGCAGATTTATAGATTCTTGATTAGTACGGGTGTCAGGGGTTATGGGGAGAAGGCAGGAGAAAGGGGTTGAGAGAAAAAATATAGATCAGCCATGATTGAATGGCGGAGTGGACGATGGGCTGAATGGCCCAATTCTGCTCCTTGAATTTATGCCCCATCTACACTTGTCCCACCTGCGCCGTGTTTGGTCCATAACCCTCTAAACCTGTCCTTTCTATGCACTTGTCCAATTGTCTCTTTAATATTGTGATAGTACCAGGGGGCGCTGCACAATGGCAGGCTCGGCAACAGTCTGTCTGTCTTTTCGTCTTTTTTTTTGTTATTTTTAGTGTGTTATTAAAGTTTGTGTTAATGTTCTCTGGTTTGTTTTATGTTGAGAAGCTCCAAACGACGCAGAAGGTTTTGACAAACTGAGATTCCCGCCCCCGATACAGGAACTTGATTGCCCCGACGAGGCGGGCATGGCCGTCGGCTACGGGAGCCAAGATCGTCCTGTCAACGGAAGGCTCGATGCCCCCGAGAACAAAGAAGGGAAGATATTCGCCTTCCATCTCAGTGAGGAATGTGGAGGAGTCCCTGTGGTGGATGTTTATGTTAAAATGTATTTTGTGTGTTCCGTTGCTTTTTATTGGTGTGACTGTTTGGCAAATGAAATTCATCGTATGTTGCAAAAAAATACTTGGCTAATAGAGTATGATTATGATTAAACATTCTTGACCACTGCGTCACTTTCTGTTCCATCTAGAAAGTCATTCTATTCAAATAAAAGTTCCGCACTCTATGGAGCTTATTCCCTCTACGAGATGAAATGACCAATTTCATCAACTTCCATAGCAACTCGACTAGTCCACTAAAACGGCACAGTTTTATCGTGACTTGGGTTTCATTTCTGCAATCAGAAGCCGAGAGACTTCAGGGATACAGCGCGGAAATAGGCCCTTTGGCCCAAGTCCACGCTGACTAGCAATCCCCGTTCACTAGCACTACCCTACACGCTATAGACAATAGGTGCAGGAGTAGGTCCCTTTGAGCCAGCACAGCCATTCAATGTGATCATGGCTGATCATCCCCAATCAGTACCCCGTTCCTGCCTTTAGCCCATATCCCCTGACTCCGCTATCTTTAAGAGCCCTATCCAGCTCTCTCTTGAAAGCATCCAGAGAACCTGCCTCCACCGCCCTCTGAGGCAGAGAATTCCACAGACTCACCACTCTCTGTGTGAAACTAGGGGCAATTTACAATTTTACCAAAGCTAATTAACCTATCAACCTGCGCGTCTTTGGAGTGTGGGAGGAAACCGGAGCACCCGGGGGAAACCCATGCCAGTCACGGGGAGAACTTACAAACTCTGTACAGACAGCACCCGTGGTCAGGATCGAACCTGGGTTTCTGGCGCTGTGAGGCAGCAACTCTACCGCTGCCTCACTGTGTGTTTTTGGGAACTACCACCTGAGGTAGCACGCATCCATACCTTCAGGGCCACAGCACACTATTATCACAAGGGACTTTCAGTAGGAATTTGCTTGCAGTTTCCACTCAAGTTCTGGGAACCTTCTGAATGACAGAAATGAAACTGCTTTGTAACAAAGATGCAAGTATTGGGAGCAGGGGGAAGCACCTGCATGTGTTTCAGTAAAGATACATGATACATTGTGGGATGTGGAAATGGGGACTCAGCCCAGCACCTCCCTTCTCCCCTCCTCTCTTCCAAGCTCAAAAGCAAGCCAAGAGTTGAACTCGGTACAGCCAAGGAAGACAGAACCTTTTTTTAATTCCGGGGTGGAACTATTAAAGAATTTGGGCAGCATGGTGGTGCAGCGGTAGAACTGCTGCCTCACAGCGCCATCGCCCCGGGTTCAATCCTGGCTACGGGTGCTGCCTGTATGGAGTTTGTACGTTCTCCCCGTGACCTGGGTGGGTGTTTCTCCGAGATTTTAGAACGGAGACGAGGGAGAGTGGTGACTGTGGAATTCTCTGCCTCAGAGGGCGGTGGAGGCCGGTTATCTGGATGTTTTCAAGAAAGAGCGGGGATGAGAGGGGATCTTATTGAAACATATAAGATTATTAAGGGTTTGGACACGCTAGAGGTAGGAAACATGTTCCCGATGTTGAGTGAGCGCCGAACCAGGGGCCAGTTTAAGAATAAAGGGTAAGCCATTTAGAATGGAGATGAGGAAAAACTTTTTCCACACAGTTGTGAGTCTGTGGAATTCTTTGCCTCAGGAGGCGGTGGAGGCCGGTTCTCTGGATACTTTCAAGAGAGAGTTAGATAGGGCTCTTAAAAATAGCAGTCAGGGGATATGGGGAGAAGGCAGGAACGGGGTACTGATTGGGGATGATCAGCCATGATTACATTGAATGGTGGTGCTGGCTCGAAGGGCCGAATGGCCTACTCCTGCACCTATTGTCTATATCTTCGGTTTCCTCCCAAACTCCACCCGCACGTCTTTGGAGTGTGGGGGGAGGAAACCGAAGATCTCGGGGAAAACCCACGCAGGTCACGGGGAGAACGTGCAAACTCCGTACAGACAGCGCCCGTGGTCCGGATCGAACCCGGGTCTCAGGCGCCGCAAGCGCTGTAAGGCAGCAACTCTGCCGCTGCACCCCATTGCGAAACATTTAAGGGCCTGTCCCACTTAGGCGACTGCCAGGGACTAGAGTTAGTGGCATTCACCTACGACTCCTGGCGACAGCAAAAATTGTCGCCACCGTCGCCTGTAGTCGCCCAAAAAAACAGGTAAAGGGCCTGTTCCACTTGCCGATTTTTTTCGGCGACTGCTGGCGTCATGTCAGTGTCGCCAAAAGATTTTGAGCATTTCAAAATCCAGCAGTGACAAACAAATGTTGTGACACATGAAAAAACACAGCGCGCCAATACGTTCTCACGCCGCCTATTTTTCGGTGACCTGATACGTCAGGCCCAATAGACAAGTGCATGGTTTACAGGGATACGAGCCAAATGCAGGCAGGTAGGACTAGTGTAGATTGGATATGAGGTCCACCCTGCGTCATGCATTCCTCACACTTACACTCAATGTCCTGACCACATAACGCAAACACACCATATGATCTTACACCATTCTGTTTAAACAATACATATATTCCGCCCACATTCCTATCAGCTGGCTCCAGATTCTACCTCTCACCCACTGAGGACAATGAATCTGCATTTGGGACAAGGGGAGCACGTGGGGAAGGCCACGTAGAGAGCGTTGCTATTGTTGTTGTGTTATCACCGAGTGGAAACAAGAGAGTTTAGCAAGACGCACAGAACTGCCAACTTCCTGCTTTCTTTTCAGCCACAATTTGACGGTCTAAACACAGTCTCCGTAGTTCCCTGTTTGCTGCAGGCTGTAAACAACGCACTGCATGTTCCAAGGTAGACAAAAATGCCAGAGGAATGACCAGCGGGTGAGGCAGCGTCTGTGGAGAGAAGGAATAGGTGACGTTTCGGGTCGAGACCCTTCTTCAGACTGGCGTCGGGGGAGGGGGTGGGAAGTCCCCTCTGAAGAAAGGTCTCGCCCCAAAACGTCACCCAAGCCTTCTCTCCACAGATGCTGCCGCACTCACTGAGTTCCTCCGGCATTTATCGGTCTGAAGGGTCTCGACACCCAAAACGTCACCCAATTGTACAGGGCCCTAGTGAGACCACACCTGGAGTATTGTGTGTAGTTTTGGTCCTCTAGTTTGAGGATGAACATTCTTGCTATTGAGAGAGTGCAGCATAGGGTTACAAGGTTAATTCCCGGGATGGCGGGACTGTCACATGCTGAGAGAATGGAGCGGCTGGGCTTGTACACTCTGGAGTTTAGAAGGAAGAGAGGGGATCTTATTTGAAACATAAATGAATATTAAGGATTTGGACACGCTAGAGGCAGGAACGTGTTCCAGATGTAGGCCATTCGGCCCTTCTAGCCAGCACCACCATTCAATGTGATCATGGCTGATCATCCACGTACCCCGTTCCTGCCTTCTCCCCATATCCCCTGACTCTGCTATCTTTAAGAGCCCTATCTAGCTCTCTCTTGAAAGTATCCAGAGAAAAACAGAGGTCTCTGAGGCAGAGAATTCCACAGATTCACAACAAAAAAGCGTTTCGTCATCTCCGTTCTAAATGGCTTAGCCATTATTCTTAAACTGTGGCCCATGGTTCTGGACTCCCCCAACATTGGGAACATGTTTCCTGCCTCTAGCATGTCCGATCCCTTAATAATCCTATATAATAAGATCCCTTCTCATCCTTCTAAACTCCAGAGCATACAAGCCCAGTCGCTCCATTCTATCAACGTATGACAGTCCCGCCATCCCGGGAATTAACCTGGTGAACCTACGCTGCACTCCCTCAATAACAAGACTGTCCTTCCTCAAATTTGGAGACAAAAACTGCACACAATACTCCAGGTGTGGTCTCACTAGGGCCCTGTCTGTACAATTGAATAAGGACCTCTTTGCTCCTCCATTCCTCTTGTTATGAAGGCCGATGACTGATCTTTCTTTTCCTCTCAACCCCATTCTCCAGCCTGTAACCTTTGACACACCCTTACTGGTCAAGAACCTGTTATAAACTTTGCTCTTTAAAATACCCGATGACTTGGCCTCTGCAGCCAGCTGTGGCAATGACGCCCTGACTAATCAGGAACTTGGGTGGAGACACCCAATAGCTTGGCCTCCATGGGCAAACAATGAGCACTTGTCCCGACACCATCGCAAATGCTGGAGTGAGTCGCTGCCTCCTCAACGCAGCTAGTATCGTACAGACCCACACCACCCTGGCCACGCTCTCATCTTGCTGCTACCATCGGGAAGAAGGTACAGGAACCTGAAAACCATGACCTCTGCACAACACTCACCTCAGTAATTAAGACCTGCTATAGTCTCCTACTTTTTGGTTCCACTTTATACTTTGGTTGCCGTCCGTAGTGGTGACTACGGGGGGTCAGGTGCCTGACCACGGGTCAACAAGGGAGGAGGAGGACTGTCAATAGACAATAGGTGGGGGAGTAGGCCATTCGGCCCTTCGAGCCAGCACTGCCATTCAATGTGATCATGGCTGATCATCCGCAATCAGTACCCCGTTCCTGCCTTCTCCCCATGTCCCCTGACTCCGCCGTTATTTTTAAGAGCCCTATCTGGCTCTCTCTTGAAAGCATCCTGAGAACCGGCCTCCACCGCCCTCTGAGGCAGAGAATTCCACAGACTCACAACTCTCTGTGAGAAAAAGTGTTTCCTTGTCTCCTTTCTAAATGGCTTGCCCCTTATTCTTAAACTGTGGCCCCTGGTTCTGGACTCCCCCAACATCAGGAACATGTTTCCTGCCTCTAGTATGTCCAAACCCTTAACAATCTTAAGGACATTTAATGGACATTTGGGCAGATACATAAATAGGAATGGTTTAGAGGGATATGAGCCAAATGCAGGCAAATAGGACTTGTTTAGATGAGGCATCTTGTTTAAGAAAGAACTGCAGATGTGGGAAAAATCGAAGGGAGACAAAAATGCTGGAGAATCTCAGGGGGTGAGGCAGCATCTATGGAGCGATGGAATAGGTGACGTTTCGGGTCTCGACCCGAAACGTCACCTATTCCTTCGCTCCATAGATGCTGCCTCACCCGCTGAGTTTCTCCCAGCATTTCTGTCTAGCTTAGATGAGGCATCTTGGTCAGTATGGGTGTGGAGGGCCTGCTGCCATGCTGTGTGACTGAAGGCTGAGGAAGATGCAGACCAATGCTGTAGATATTGGGCGGCTCGGTGGCACAACGGTAGAGTTGCTGCCTCACAGCGCCGGAGACCCGGGTTCGATCCTGACCAGGGGTGCTGTCTGTACGGAGTTTGTACGTTCTCCCAGTGACCTGCGTGAGTTTTCTCCGGGTTCTCTCCGTTTTCGCCCCACACTCCAAAGACGTACAGGTTTGTAGGCTAATTAGCTTGTATAATTGTAAATTGTCCCTAGTGTGTGTAGGATAGTGTTAGTGTGCGGGGATCGCTGGTCTGTTGGCCGAAGGGCCCGTTTCCACGCTGTATCTCTAAAGTAATCTGAACTAAACTCTCAGGGATTAGAGAACAGAAGATAAATAAAACGATCGGTGGTTATATGGGGTTACTGAACATCCCGCGGTCTAGGCATAAGCTCAGGGGCGACCGTGCCTTTGCGGTTGCAGCTCCTAGACTGTGGAACAGCATCCCCCTTCTCATCTGAACTGCCCCCTCCATCGACTCCTTTAAGTCGAGACTTAAAACTCATCTCTAGTCCCAAGCCTTTCTTTGACGTCCTCTGAGCGAGGTCTATATGTATGTAGTGATGTTTGTATTTAATCTATGAACCACTGTTGTTTGTTATACTATTCTTATACCAATATAAAGCACTTTGGCCAATGAGAGTTGTTTTTTAAATATGCTAAATAAATAAAAGTGACTTGACTTGACTTGACAAAATGCTGGAGTAACTCAGCGGGACAGGCAGCATCTCTGGAGAGAAGGAATGGGTGACGTTTTGGGTCGAGACCCTTCTTCAGACTTCCGAGCTGCAGTTCCTTTCCTACACAGATCAGTATTTACACGCAGCGAGACATTTCAGAGTTAAGTTAACATTGGTCTTTGCAGAGTGGAAGGATACGGGTTGCTGAACATCCTCTTGAGGTCCACCTTCTCTTTACAGTACGGGCAGGTCTGCTTCTTCCCGACGATGCACCAGCCACGGATGCAGAACTCGTGGAACCTGGAGAGCTGCGGTTAAGGAGAACAGAGGGAGCGCGTGCACAAAACGACGAAGAGAGACCGCACGGCTGTAAAAAACACGAGGGCAGAACGCCGCCATGTTCAAGATGCTGGACACTGCCCAGTCCATCAATGGTACTGACCTCCCCACCATCGAAGGGATCTACAGGAGTCACTGCCTCAAAAAGGCAGCCAGCATCATCAGAGACCCACAACACCCTGGTCACGCTCTCATTTCACTCCTGCCATCGGGAAGGAGTGAACCTACTGAAGCCTGAAAACTGTAACGTCCAGGTCCAGGAACAGCTTCTTCCCTACAGCCACCTGGCTATTAAACATTACAACCTCCAATAAGCTCTGAACTACATAGATATAACCATATAACAATTACAGCACGGAAACAGGCCATCTCGACCCTTCTAGTCCGTGCCGAACACGTATTCTCCCCTAGTCCCATACACCTGCGCTCAGACCATAGCCCTCCATTCCTTTCCCGTCCATATAACTATCCAATTTATTTTTAAATGATAAAAACGAACCTGCCTCCACCACCTTCACTGGAAGCTCATTCCACACAGCCACCACTCTCTGAGTAAAGACGTTCCCCCTCACGTTAGATGGGGGCATTAGTGTAGTCCTTTTGGACTGTCATTGTTTACTTGTTTTTATACTTGTTGTGTGTGTGTTTTTGTGTGTGTGTGTGTGTGTGTGTGTGTGTTTTTGTGTGCATGTATGTGTGTGTGTGTGCGCGCGTGTGTGCATGTGTGTTTGTGTGTATATATATATTATATTATATATATATACACACACACACACAACTTATTTATCTCTGTTATATTGTTTGCAGTGTACGATGTTTGCATTGTGTTGTGCCGCTGCAAGTAAGAATGTCCTGTTTCTATCTGGGACACATGACAATAAAACACTCTTGACTAGTGTAGGAAGGGACTACAGATGCTGGTTGAGGCTGCCGACAGACTGGAAGGATACACGTGGTTGCAGGAGAGCTTGTAGGTATTCTCTATGATCCCTTCTTCAGTGACATCCACAAAGATTTTCTGTCCACAGACCGCACAGATCTCATTGGAGAGATGTTTGGTCGGCATTCCTGATGCATTGTAGTACTGTAAGGTACAGAGAGAAAAAACATTAAAAAAACAATCCTTGATAGAAAGAACTCGTTCCTGCTCTTCAAACACTACCCCCCACCCCCCTCCTTTTGTGATATCTCCACCCTGGGGAAAAAAGGTTTTGATTGCCTACCCTATCTGTACCTCTCAACATCCTTGTAATATAGCGAGGGCTCGCAGGAGTCCAGCTAAAAAACTAAGCGGCCACAAGTTGTGTGCTTGAGATATGTTTTAATCGGTAGATACAGCTCCCTACTCCTCAAATGGGCTCGGGTGTTGCCCCGACCTTAAATACCCCAAAGAGTCAACCCCGTGACCTGCGCCTCCTATACCGAGACACCAAACTCCTCCCTCCAGAGCCGAGGGTTCGCTCTGCCAGTGGCCGCCACAGTAGCTAATATCCTCTAATCCAGGCAGCGTTCAGTACTCCAGGTGGGTACATGGAACGAGCTACCAGTCGAGGCAGACACATAAAGCTGGAGTAACTCAGCGGGTCGAGCAGCATCTCTGGAGAACATCAATAGGTGGTGTTTCAGGTCGAGCCCCTTCCTCAGTGAGTCTGAGGAGGGGAGTTTCAATAGACAATAGACAATAGGTGCAGGAGTAAGCCATTTGGCCCTTCGGGCCAGCACCGCCATTCAATGTGATCATGGCTGATCATCCCCAATCAGTACCCCGTTCCTGCCTTCTCCCCATATCCCCTGACTCTGCTATCTTTAAGAGCCCTATCCAGCTCTCTTTTGAAAGCATCCAGAGAACCTGCCTCTGAGGCAGAGAATTCCACAGAATCACAACTCACTGTGAGACAAAGTGTTTCCCCGTCTCCGTTCTAAATGGCTTACCCCTTGTTCTTAAACTGTGGCCCCTGGTTCCCGACCCGAAACGTCACCCATTCCTTTTCTCCGGAGCTGAGCTGCTCCAGCTTTTCGTGTCTATCATCGGCCGTTCCTGCCTGCACTTTTTGCCAGAGGAGGTAGTTGAGGCCGGCACGACAACAAGGTACATTTGGATAGGTACGTGGATGGGAAAGGTTTGGTGGGATATGGAGTTGGTGGGCTTGAGGTATAAGGAGAGGTTGGGACTCTTTCTCAGAGTGAAGAAGGGTGAGGGGAGACTTTATAGATGTTTATAAAATTGTGAAGGACGCAGATAGGTAAATAGTCACAGTCTTTTCCCCCTGGATAGAGGAGTCCAAAACTAGAGGGAATAAAGTTTACTCTGAAGAAGGGTCTCTCGATCTAGACACAGTCTCCATAGTCCCCTGTTTGCTGCAGGCTGTAACCAATACTCCAAGGTAGACATCGGAGTATTGCCACCCCCTCCCCCGACATCAGTCTGAAGAAGGGTCTTGACCCGAAACGTCACCCATTCCTTCTCTCCAGAGATGCTGCCTGTCCCGCTGAGTTACTCCAGCATTTTGTATCCAACTAAAGTTTACGGTGAGAGGGAAATATTTAAAGGGTTTTTACCCCAGAAAGGGTTTATGATAAACAGGCTGCCAGAATAGGTGGTCGAGGCAGGTACAATTACAACTTTTAACAAACATTTCGACAGGGACATGAAAAGGAAAGATTAAGAGGGACAAGGGCCAAATGCTGGACAATATTCATACAGTGTGGAAACAGGCCCTTCGGCCCACCTTTGCCACGCCAGCCAACGTGCCCCAATTGTGAGCAATTTTGATAATACCTGCCTCAACTACCTCCTCTGGCAGCTTGTTCCATACACCCACCACCCTCTGTGTAAAAGTGTTGCCCCTCGGGCTTCTATTAAATCTTTCTCTCCTCACCATAAAACCCATGTCTTCTTGTTTAGTTTAGAGACACAGCGCGGAACCAGGCCATTCGGCCCACCGAGTCCGCATCGACCAGCGAACCCCGCACACTAACACTACCCGACACACACAAGGGACAATTTATATTTACACCGAGCCAATTAACCTACAAACCTGTATGTCTTTAGAGTGTGGGAGGAAACCGAAGATCCCAGAGAGAACCCACGCAGGTTGCGGGGAGAACGTGCAAACTCCGTACAGACAGCACCCGAAGATAATTCAGGGTTTGGACACACTAAATGCAGGAAACATGTTCCCAATGTTGGGAGAGTCCAGAACAAAGGGCCACAGTTTTAGGGGTAAGCCATTCAGAACGGAGGCGAGGAAACACTTTTTTTCACAGAGTGTTGTGAGTATGTGGAATTCTCTGCCTCAGAGGGCGGTGGAGGCCGGTTCTCTGGATACTTTCAAGAGGGAGCTAGATAGGGCTCTTTAAGATAGTGGAGTCAGGGATATGGGGAGAAGGCAGGAACGGGGTACTGATTGAGGATGATCAGCCATGATCACATTGAATGGCGGTGTTGGTTCGAAGGGACGAATGGCCTACTCCTGCACCTATTGTCTATTGAAGTCAGGATCGAACCCGGGTCTCTGGCGCTGTGAGGCAGCAACTCTACTGCTGCGCCACCATACTAACCCATGGTTCTTGATCCTTGAAATGGGAATCAGTTTACATGGGCATGCTGCTTAGCACGGAGAAGACGGGCAGAAGTGCCTGTCCCTATCTGGCTCAGTGTCACGTATTGCTTAGGGATTGCTCAATTGACCGTCAAGGGGCTGACTAGTTCCATCACCGTCGGGAGCAGTGACTTCATCTAACTGTACGTGGAAAGGACATTAGTCATTGCTACAGTTATACCGAAGCTGCCCCTTGGCTCACTTTACCCCTATAGTAGAGGCCATGTAGTCAGCACACATCTCAGCAAAGTCACGGCTTAACACTCCGTAGTACAGCCCATAAAACAGGAGCGACACTCCGAAGTCCATCCCATCTTCAGGCTTTATTCTGCAGGCAAAAATAAATCATTAAATCCAATTTCTGGATATTCTATTTCTCGGTATTGTACCCCCCTCCCCCCTCCCCCCCAGCAGAAACTCCCCTGCGACACTACGCCAACAATCGCATCAGTCACACCGCATCTCCATTTCATAGAACACAGAATGGTACGGAGAATACAGGCCCTTCAGCCCATCTCATCTATGCTGTCATGAATCGCAATCTAACTCATGGTCTGTACACTGCGAGGTCCAGGAAGCGAGTGGGTAAGATCATCTCTGACCCCCCCCTCACCCTGGCCACAAACATTTTGAATCACTTCCCTCCGGAAGGCAAAGCTGCCACAGCCAGACATTAAAATGTAAATATTTGATTAGTGTATAAACGTAAATAATTTGGTGTACATATAGCTGCTGGTGTACATATGGTGTACATATAGCTGCTAAATTTGTATGATAATTATAAGCAGTTGAATAAGGGGCGGGAATTAATAAGCTTTGGCTTCTTCCTGCTCCTTTTCGGATACATACGAATTCATTTATTTATAGATATTGTTTGACACTTTATAAATATTCTTGTTTTGTTTTTTGTATGCTGTTTCACACTTGCTTTTTATTCTTTTATTCTGTTCGAAATATAGAATTAAATAAATAAATAAAACAGATTTTTATCCACGAGTAGTAGCTCTACTCAATAACCAAAAATCACTAGCCTCCTTTTGCTCTGGTATTTTATGTCATTCACATGTTTAATCATTCACATGTTTTATTATTAATGTTTAATGTTTTATGTATCATTCGTAACTGTCACTGTATGTCATGTTGTCACTTGTGGGCGGAGCACCAAGGCAAATTCCTTGTATGTGAATACTTGACCAATAAACTTATTCATTCATTCATCCTTCTATTCCCTGCCTGTTCATCACCGTTAAAAACATTAGCTACGCAGTGGTGCTGGTTTCCAACGGGAACGGTGACGGACGCACCACACATCTCTGTCCTCCAGTTCCTGTGGACTTCCGCCACTGGAAGTATAGGATTTTGGTGTGTGTGCTTTATCATCATTCCTTACAATGCTATGTATGACAGTGATTGCAACTTCTACTGAAGTGTGAATGGCCGTTGGCTCGCTAGAAGCTCATCCGCCCTTTGGCAGGTCTTGTTTGTGGTCCTGCTGAGGGTCCACAGCCCCCTCCTCTCCGGGCAAACCAGGTGGGGAAGACGGTTTAGTCGCCGACTGTCCGACCATGGAGCTGGTAGCACGGGATTACATGGTACCCATGGCGGGGGGGGGGGAACTCCCCACAACCTGGCCTTCAATGCCTGCTCATGCCTCTGTCTAAATGCCTCCCTCCACCACCACCCCTGGCAACACGTTCCAGGTATCTACCACTCTTATATAAAAAAGACCTGTCCTTTTAAACTTTGCCCCATCTCATCTTAAACCTGGGCTCGGCAACCGAATGCGGCCTACCTTCTGTGAGCACGTCATTTGATGCCTGCCATCCGGGGCGGGATCCGTGAGTACACGTGATAGATGTGGACCGCCATCCGCTCACAGACATGCGTCCCGGCCCCTATGCAGAACAAGGCTGCCCACCCCCTGCCTTAAACCTATGTCTGCCAGCATTGGAAACTTCCACTGATGAAAAGACTGATCACCCAATGATTTTCAAGCACAGTCACTATTCTACTGCAAGGAATGGTCACAAGGTAAGCTGGTACCCGAGAATCTGCCAGAAATGCTTTATACTTGGTGAGTTCACTTCCTCAGAGAGAGGCTGCAAATGTTGCGTCTTTCAAACTGAAACTCTTATTATGAATATTTCTCGTTCCATTTGAACTTTCTCAAGAGTGGTTAAAACCCTAAAAAGCTCCAGTCTACAAACTCTGGGCAATGTCATTCTGCCACAGTGTGGTTAGTGGTTACTGCGCCCAGGTTCGCAGTGACTCAGCAATTTGGATTCACAACTGGCTTACGATCGAAGGCACACAGTGTGTCGTTTGGGCTGGAGGCATGTGACTGGCACTGTCCCTGGGGGATCAGTGCTGGGACCTCTGTCAAGTCAAGAGTGTCTTATTGTTATACGTCCCAGATGGGAGAATGAAATTCGTACTTGCTGCAGCTCAACAGAATGAATGAATGAATACGTTTATTGGCCAAGTAGTCACATACAAGGAATTTGCCTTGTATGCTCCGCCCGCAAGTGACAACATGACATACAGTGACACACAGTTAAGAATGACACACAAAAGATTAATAATAAAACATTATTGATTAAACGTGAATTAAATAAAATACCAGAGCAAAAGGAGGCTACAGATTTTTGGTTATTGAGTAGAGCTACTACTTGTGGGAAAAAAAGCTGTTTTTATGTCTGGCTGTGGCGGCTTTGACAGTCCGGAGTCGCCTTCCAGAGGGAAGTGATTCAAAGAGTTTGTGGCCAGGGTGAGAGGGGTCAGAGGTGATCTTACCCGCTCGCTTCCTGGCCCTTGCAGTGTACAGTTCATCAATGGAGGGAATGGAGAGAATATGTGAATATGTAAACGCAGTACATAACTGGGGAGGAGAAAAACAAGTTCAACAAATAATTAATATAGTGCGGTAATAATATAGTCTTTTGAAGTTCAGAGCAGAGCTTATTTGTTGTTGTGTTTAATAGGTGGGCGGCACGACTCACGTCACAGCGGCCTCTGCAGTCCGTTTGTCTTTTTGATATTTTTTGTCCCGTTTTAATGTAGTTTTGATTAGTGTGTGCGTGTGTGTATGTGTGTGTGTGTGTGCGTGCGTGTGTAACTTCTAAACTCTCTCCCCTGCACGGAGAACCCAACCTTTTCCCTGTCGGCTCTCCGTTGCCGTTGGGGCTGCAACGTGGAGCGGCCTCCAGCAGGAACGTCCTGGGGCTCCAGTCACGGAGCTACGGAGCTACTCACCATCATGGAGCTGGCCGAGTCCGGAGCGGGAGGAGCGGTGGAGGCGCTCGGCTGCGACCCGACCACCGGAGATTCGGAGGCTTACCGCAAGTCTGGCAGACAGTGATATGGGGGAGCCCGCGGGTCCCTGGTGGGAGACCGCTTTTCGAGGCTTCTGCAACGGTGACTTCACCCGCCCGAGTCGTGGGGTCGAGGAGTGCCTGGAGCGGGGCCTTACATCACCTCCCGGTGCGGCTTCAACGGCTGCGGGACTTTGCTAGCGCCCGCCGGGGGCTCCAACAACGACCCGGAGCGTGGCCTTGCATCACCCGGCGCGGCTTTAATGGCCGCGGGACAATTGCCATCGCCCGCCGGGGGCTTTGATTCTGACATCGGGAGGAGAATGGGGAGTGCAGGGGAGAGATAATTTTTTTTGCCTTCCATCACAGCGAGGAGGAGATGCGCTGTGATGGATGTCTGTGTAAATTGTGTTGTGTCTTGGGTCTTTTTTTTCATGTGTGTATGACTGTAGAAACAACATTTCATTTGAGCCTCTATGAGGTTCAAGTGACAAATAAATTGTATTGTGTATTGTGTAGCCTGATGGCTGCAGGGAAGAAGCTCCGCTTGCGATATATATGAAAACGCTGATCAGTTCAGTTTAGTTTATTGTCACGTGGACCGAGGTACAGTGAAAGGTTTTTGTTGCACGCTATCCACTCAGCGGAAAGACAATACGCGATTACAATCGAGCCGTCCACAGTGTACAGATACATGATGGGTTGGTTTGTACATTTGCAGACTTTGGCGAAATTAAGTTTGTCCAACCTCGCATCATAGCTGACAGTAAGATGGTCTGAGCCTACATCGAGACATGGAGATGGGCGAAGAGATGGCAGATGGAGTTTAAGCCGGGCAAGTGCGAGGTGTTGTACGTTGGGAGGTCAAACGTAAGGGGAAAGCAAACGGCTAATAACAGCAGTGATGCACGGGTGGACCTCAGGATGAAAGTGCAACAGAAATACATAGAGTGGTGAAGAGGACGTTACGCATGCCTCCTCAGTTGGGGCACTGAAAGCAAGAGTGATGACTTCACGTCGTAGCTTATCACGTCACGCTCTTGTTAGACCGCATTTAGACTGTTGTGCCAAGTTCTGATCACCGTACTATCAGAAGGATTCATAGGCATTAGGAGGGTGGAAGAGAGGTTTACCAGAATGATGTCTGGATTAGAGAGAATTAGCTATAATGTGAGGTTGAACAAACTTTGCTCTGCAGAGGTTTGGGGGTGGTCTGATATAAGATTCTGATGCAGGCACAAGGAACAAAACGGCAAGTGTTGGAGGAACTCAGCGGGTCAGGCAGCATTTGAAATTTTACACATCCATTCCCTCTATAGATGCTGGCTAATGGGCCTGTCCCACTTAGGCAATTTTTTCGGCGACTGTCACAGTCGTAGTCTGGACCCCCCCCCCCCCAATGACATTGTCTACAACAACCTACCTAGTCGACGTCCAGCTACCGGCAACCCATTAGGACATCCACCTACGACAACCGCGACAAGCTACGACAAGGTAAGGCAATTCAGTCGCCGGTACCTGCCGCCGCTTGCCGTAGGTTGTCGCCAATGGAATTCACCAAAGTCAGCACCGGCGACAACCTACGTTATCCTAAGACAGCACCCACGTCAGGAGAGCTCGCTGGCGTCAAGCCAACTGTCGCCGAAAAGTTCTAAACCTTTCAAAACCCAGAGGCGACCAGACATAGACGCTACGATTCTTTGGGCGACTGACAATAGACAATAGACAATAGGTGCAGGAGTAGGCCCCTTCGAGCCAGCACTGCCATTCATTGTGATCATGGCTGATCATCCCCACTCAGTACCCCGTTCCTGCCTTCTCCCCATATCCCCTGACTCCGCTATCTTTAAGAGCCCTATCTAACTCTCTCTTGAAAGTATCCAGAGAAACGGCCTCCACCGCCCTCTGAGGCAGAGAATTCCACAGACTCACCACTCTCTGTGAGAAAAAGTGTTTCCTCGTCTCCGTTCTAAATGGCTTACTCCTTATTCTTAAACTGAGGCCCCTAGTTCTGGACTCCCCCAACATCGGGAACATGTTTCCTGCCTCTAGCGTGTCCAAACCCTTAACAATCTTATATGTTTCAATGAGATATCCTCTCATCCTTCTAAACTCCAGAGTGTACAAGCCCAGCTGCTCCATTCTTTCAGCATATGACAGTCCCGCCATCCCGGGAATTAAGGCTGTGTTCTTTCACCCTGGCTATTCTCCCTTTACACAAACCAGCTCACATCCCACCACAGCTCCGTCAACCTGTACAAGTACGCGGACGACTCAACCATCATAGGATTCATCACCAACAACCAAGAAACTGAATACCGTGCATAGGTCAACCAAGCAGTGGCCTGGTGCACAGACCATGATCTCTTACTCAACTCATCAAAGACAAAAGAACTCATCATCGACCCAAGACGCCAGCCATCCCCCAAAACTCCTGTGCTCATTAAAGGTGAATCCATCTCCATCACTGACACATTCAAACTCCTTGGAACCCACATCAGCAACAACCTCAAATGGAGGACAAACGCAGACCACATCTATGGAAAAGCCCAGCAAAGACTTTTCCATCTCCGACAGCTCAGGAAGTTCAGAGCAAGGTCTCATCTCATGCTCCGCTTCTATACAGCCATCATCGAAAGCATCCTCACTTCATCCATCACAGTCTGGTTCAGCAGTCTCGACTCACTCTCCCGGACGAAATTACAGCGCATCATCAACAGAGCATCTAAAATTATTGGCTTACCCCTACCATCCCTTGAATCACTTTACCACAAACGGACATTACACAGAGCCCGCAAGATCATCTCTGATCCTACTCACCCTGCCTTTCAGCTACTGCCCTCTGGGAGGAGCTACAGGACAATTGCCTCAAAAACAAACCGCTTTAAAAACAGTTTCATTCCCACTGCAATTAACATTTTAAACTCTGTACGGTGAGGAATAAGAATAAGCATGGCCCTTATGTATTATGTAATGCGTCTGTTTGTATGTATATCTATGCTATATGTTTAATGTTTGATGAAATGTTGGAACCTGTACCGAGCTGTACTGATAACAAATTCCACCAGCCTGGCTGTGTGGTCATTAAAATACAATACAAATAAAACCTTGTAAGCCTACTCTGCACTCCCTCAATAGCAAGAATGTCCTTCCTCAAATTAGGGGACCAAAACTGCACACAATACTCCAGGTGTGGTCTCACTACGGTTCTGTACAACTGCAGAAGGACCTCTTTGCTCCTATATTCGATTCCTCTTGTTATAAAGGCCAACATGCCATTCGCTTTCTTCACTGCCTGCTGTACCTGCATGTTTACTTTCATAGACTGATGTACAAGGACCTCCCAGATCCCGTTGTACTTCCCCTTTTCCCAACTTGATGCCATTCAGATAGTAATCTGCCTTCCTGTTTTTGCTACCAAAGTGGATAACCTCACATTTATCCGCATTAAACTTCATCTGCCATGCATCTGCCCACTCCCCCAACCTGTCCAAGTCACCCTGCATTCTCATAGCATTCTCCTCACAGTTCACACTGCCACCCAGCATTGTGTCATCTGCAAATTTGCTAATGTTACTTTGAATCCCTTCATCTGAGGAGACGACACAACCACACAGGCGACACCCCGGCGACCATGTGGCGACAGCTTAGTCGCCTAAAAAATAGCCGAAAAAGTGGGACGGGGGCATTACCCAATTAATTCCTGCAGCACTTAGTGCTTTGGTTAGGAAATCTTGAAATGGACCCACTTTTTAAATGCAAGCCACGCACGACCAGCAACACAGGTCCCAGTTCGCATTGTCGGCACCAAAGTAGAGATGGTTGACAACTTCTAATTCCTTGAAGTCAATATTCTCCTCGACCACCCACATTGAAGCAACAACCAAGAAAGCACACCAACGCCTTGACTTCCTTACAAGGCTTAGGAGATTCAGCATGTCCCCTACAACTCTCACCAACTTCAACAGATGCACCGTACAGAGCATTTTATAAGTCGACGAAAAAAAATCGCGTTTGGGACAGGCTCTTAAGATGCCCCATCTGAGCTAGTCCCATTTGGTCCATATCTCCCTAAACATTTCCTGTCCACAAACCTGTCCAAATGTTATAGTACCGGCCTCAACTACCTGTGACAGCCCAATCAATCTACCCACCACCCTTACATTAAAAAGCTGCCCTGCACGTTCCTGTTAAATCTTTCTCCTCTCATCTTAAATCTATGTCCTCTGGTTCTTGATTCCACTACTCTGTAAGACCATGCATTCACCCGATCTATTCCCCTTATGATTTTGTACACCTCGACAAGATCACCCCTCAGCCTCCTGCGCGCCAAGGAATAAAGTCCCAACCTACCCAACTTCTTCCTAAAGCTCAGGCCCTCACGTTCTGGCGACATACTCGTCTTTCCAGCTTAATGCCATTTGCCCCACAGCAGAGTGACCAAAACTGAAGACAATATTCCAAGTGTGGCCTCGCCAATACCTTGTTAAACTTGTTTTCCTTATCCCATATGAACTCGGTCACCTCTTAAAAGATAGCAGAGCCAGGGGATATGGGGAGAAGGCAGGAACGGGGTACTGATTGGGGATAATCAACCATGATCATATTGAATGGCGGTGCTGGGGATTCAATTGTAAGGGGAATAGACAGACGTTTCTGCAGCCGCAAACGAGACTCCAGGATGGTATGTTGCCTCCCTGGTGCAAGGGTCAGGGATGTCACTGAACGGCTGCAGAACATTCTGGAGGGAGAGGGTGAACAGCCAGTTGTCGTGGTGCATATTGGCACCAACGATATAGGTAATACAAGGTGAATTTAGAGATACACACACACACACCCATATATATACACACACACATATATATACACACACACACACACACACACACACACACACCCTGGGAGTGGCATTTTGCAGGTGTGAGCAGTTTCGGGGAAGTCATTCTGGGAAGGGGAAGTATTTTGGAGTGGGTGCTTTCTAGGTTCTCTCCCCCAACATAGTTCCCTGTGGCCATCTGTGCTCGCTGTGCAATTAGCAGTGTGCCACGTAACCGCCGTGTGTGTACAAGGCACCAGCAGCTCCATCTGCAGGCCATCTGCCATCATCACTGGCCCTGTGATATAAATCTGAGAGCAAGAGTCCACAGGACAAAGAAACATAGATGTAGGATTAGGCCATTCGGCCCTTCGAGCCAGCACCGCCACTCAATATGATCATGGCTGATCATCCAAAATCAGTACCCCGTTCCTGTTTTCTCCCCATATCCCTTGATCCGTTAGCCCTAAGTGCTATATCCAACTCTCTTGAAAGCATCCAGTGAATTGGCCTCCACTGCCTTCTGTGGCAGAGAAGTCCACAGATTCACAACTCTCTGGGTGAAAAATGTTTTTCCTCATCTCAGGCTTAAATGGCCAACCCCTTATTCTTAAACTGTGGCCCCTGGTTCTGGACTCCCTCAACATGGGGAGCATTTTTCCTGCATCTAGCCTGTCCAATGCCTTAAGAATGTAATATGATTCAATAAGATTCCCTCTCATCCTTCTAAATTCCGGTGAATACCAGCCCAGTCGACCTATTCTTTCGACAAGACACTCAAAGCTGGAGTAACTCATTGTGTCAGGCAGCATCTCTGGAGAACGTGGAAAGGTGACGTTTCGGGTTGGGACCCTTCTCCAGGCATGAAACACAACCCAACCATGTTCTCCAGAGATGCTGCCTTACCCTGCTGAGTTACTCCGGCATTTTGTGTCTTTTTTTAAAACCAGCATTCGCGATTCCTTGTTTCAATAAGAAACCACAGCATCCTGGCAACATTCTGGTAAATCTTCGTTCCTTTCCAGCGTAATGTCACCTTTCCTACAGCAAGATAACCAACGCTGAACAACCAAGCACTCCAAGTGCAGCCTCTCCAATGTCCCCTTCCATCTACATCTCCCTCTGTTGTCACAACTTGCACCTGTCCTGACCTTATCTCTTTATCTCACACTATTTATCTTTTTCATCTCTGGGTTTTGTCCAATTTTCTGCCAACCAAAACCTACCCCCCCCCCCCCCTCATTCACCTGTATCCACCTGTCACTTGCCATGCTTTGTCCTGCTCCCGCTTCTCATCCAGCTTTCTTCCCCCTCCCCCCCACAATCAGTGTGAAGGGTCCCGACCCAAAGCGTCACCTATCCATGTTCTCCACAGATGCTGCCTGACCCGCTGAGTTACTCCAGCACTCTGTGAAACGTCACCTATCCATGTTCTGTGCTGCCTGACCCACTGAGTTACTCCAGCACTCTGTGAAACGTCACCTATCCATGTTCTCCACAGGTGCTGCCTGACCCACTGAGTTACTCCAGCACTCTGTGAAACGTCACCTATCCATGTTCTCCACAGATGCTGCCTGACCCGCTGAGTTAATCCGGCACTCTGCATCGATCTCCCTCATAGACAATGCCTAATATGTATATCTGCAGGTATACAAAACAATCAATGCCTTTCACAAGGATACAGGCGTGGGGGGGGACCAGAGAACACAGAATTAAGGTAATTTGCAAAAGCTGGTTTAAAGAGGACATGTTTTTCTTTAAGCAAGAAATTCTGAAACGGCAGCAAGGCCCAAACAAGGAAACAGAAATGAACCAACAATTTGTCTGTTCTAACCCCAGAAGGGAACCATTTAGATGGGAGTTAGATGTGGCCCTTGTGGCTAAAGGGATCAGGGGGTATGGAGAGAAGGCAGGTAAAGGATACTGAGTTGTATGATCAGCCATGATCATATTGAATGGTGGTGCAGGCTCGAAGGGCCGAATGGCCTACCCCTGCACCTATTTTCTATGTTTCTATGAACAATAAGCTGGGCAAGATAATAACTAAGCACAGTGGCTCAATGGGTAGAGCTGCTGCCTCACGGGACTAGAGACCCGGGTTTGTTCCTGACCTCGGGTGGTGTCTGTGTGGAGTATGTACATTTTCCCTCTGATCCTGTGGGTTTCCTCCGGGTGCTCCGTTTTCCTCCCACATCTCAAAGATGGGCGAGTTTGTAGGTTAACTGGCCTCTGTAAATTGCCCCCTAGTGTGCAGGGAGTGGATTCAAAAGTTGGATAACATAGAACTAGTGTGAAGAAAAAAGAACAAATTACAGGCATTGTGTGCAGGATTAAAGCCTATGGAATCAAAGCATCAAAGCTTTGGGACACAATGGCAGGGCTGTGAATGATTGTGTACAGTGCCCTCCATAATGTTTGGGACAAAGACCTATTATTTAGTTATTTGCCTCTGTACGCCACAAATTGAGATTTGTAATAAAAAAAATCACATGTGGTTAAAGTGCACATTGTCAGGTTTTAGTAAAGGCCATTTTTATACATTTTGGGTTCATCATGTAGAAATTACAGCAGTGTTTACACATAGTCCCCCATTTTAGGGCACCATAATGTTTGGGACACAGCAATGTCATGTAAATGATAGTAGTCATGTTTAGTATTTTGTTGCATATCCTTTGCATGCAATGACTGCTTGAAGTCTGTGATTCATGGACATCACCAGTTGCTGAGTGTCTTCTCTGGTGATGCTCTGCCAGGCCTGTATTGCAGCCATCTTTAGCTCATGCTTGTTTTGGGGGCTAGTCCCCTTCAGTTTTCTCTTCAGCATATAAAAGGCATGCTAAATTGGGTTCAGATCGGATGACTGACTTGGCCATTTATTTAGCTTTGAAAAGCTCCATTGTTGCTTTAGTAGTATGTTTAGGATCATTGTCTTGCTGTAGAATGAACCGCTGACCAATGAGTTTTAGACAATAGGTGCAGGAGTAGGCTATTCAGCCCTTCGTGCCAGCACCGCCATTCAATGTGATCATGGCTGATCATCCACAATCAGTACCCCGTTTTGAGACATTAGTTTGAACTTGAGCAGATAGGATGTGTCAATACACCTTCAGAATTCATTATGCTGCTACCATCAGCAGTGAAGATAAGTGAGCCAGTACCTTCAGCAGCCATACAATCCCAGGCCATAACACCCCCACCACCGTGTTTCACAGATGAGGTGGTATGCTTTGGATCTTGGGCAATTCCTTCTCTCCTCCATACTTTGCTCTTGCCATCACTCTGATATAAGTTAATCTTCGTCTCATCTGTCCACAAGACCTTTTTCCAGAACTGTGGTTGCTGTTTTAAGTACTTCTTGGCAAACTGTAACCTGGACATCCTATTTTTGCAGCTAACCAGTGGTTTGCATCCTGCAGTGTAGCCTCTGTATTTCTGTTCATGAAGTCTTCTGCGGACAGTGGTCATTGACAAATCCACACCCGACTCCTGAAGAGTGTTTCTGACCTGTCGGACAGGTGTTTGGGGATTTTTCTTTATTATAGAGAGAATTGTTCTGTCATCAGTCGTGGAGGTCTTCCTTGGCCTGCCAGGCCCTTTGCGATTAGTAAGCTCACCAATGCTCTCTTTCTTCTTAATGATGTTCCAAACAGTTGATTCGGTAAGCCTAAGGTTTGGCTGATGTCTCTAACAGTTTTATTCTTGTTTCTCAGTCTCATAATGGCTTATTTGACTTTCATTGGCACAACATTGATGCACTTTAACCACATGTGATGTTTTCAATTATAAATCTCAAATTGTGGTGTACAGAGGCAAATAAATAAATGATGGGTCATTGTCCCAAACATTATGGAGGGCACTGAATGTAATGAGTCATACTGGTGTATGGAACAAGCTGCTGGAGGAGGTGGTTGAGGCATGGACTATTGTAACGTTTAAGAAACATTTGGACAGGTACATGGATAGGGCAGCTTTGGAGGAATATGGGCCAAACGCAGGCAGGTAGGACAAGTGTAGATGTTGGCCAGTATGGGAAAGTTGGGCCAAAGGGCCTGTTTCCACACTGCATGACTCTAGGAGCAAACAATTGGAAGCCTGCATATACTTTTAAAGTTTGGTACTACTGACTTATCTTTAGTTAACCATACATGATGGGTCAATAGACAATGGAGTAGGAGTAGGCCATTCGGCCCTTCGAGCCAGCACCGCCATTCAATGTGATCATGGCTGATCATCCCCAATCAGTAGGTACACAAAATTGCTGTAGAAACTCAGCGGGTGCAGCAGCATCTATGGAGCGAAGAAAAATAGGCGACGTTTCGGGCCAAAACCCTTCTTCAGACAAAGTCCATAGATGCTGCTGCACCCGCTGAGTTTCTCCAGCAATTTTGTGTACCTTCGATTTTCCAGCATCTGCAGTTCCTTCTTGAACACATCCCCAATCAGTACCCCGTTCCTGCTTTCTCCCCATATCTCTATCTCTCTGGGTGAAAACGTTTTTCCTCATCTCCATTCTAAGTGGCCCACCTCTTATTCTTAAACTGTGGCCTATGGTTCTGGACTCCCCCAACATTGGGAACATGTTTCCTGCCTCTAGCGTGCCCAAACCCTTAATAATCTTATACGTTTCAATAATATTCCCTCTCATCCTTCTAAACTCCAGAGTATACAAGCCCAGTCGCTCCATTCTTTCAATATATGACAGTCCCGCCATCCCGGGAATTAACCGCGCAATGTATTTGTTTTGCACTTTATTGGACTGAATCCATTCTGCATAACCCAATAAATCTTAAACGCCTGACATTGCCTCAATTCGCCGATTCCTTAATCTAATTTGCTTTAAATTGCTTTTTTTTTTAATTTTTATTTATTTTTATTTTTTTTATGTATATATTTTTACCTTTTCTTATATATTTAAAATTGCTCTTGTGAATCGCACCGTCGGATTGACTTTTAAATTTTGTTGTACCATGTGCAATGACAAGAGATACATTCATTCGTTCATTCATTCGTTCGTTCGTTCGTTCATTCATTCATTCATTCATTCAATCATTCATTCATTCATCCATTCATTCATTCATTCATTCAAAACCTCATGACAGTTCATTTACTTGATTCATTGATTTTTTAATTTCATGATTAAGTACTCTACTTTATAATTGAAAGATTAAACCTTGCTATTAATCATGATTTTTACCTAATCTAACGCAAGATAACAATTAGACCTTTCTTCCATAATTAGGACTTAATTTTCATTAATCACAGATAGGTTGTCTTTTGTAGAATTAATCATGAATTTAGAAGCATGGTCTCACAGAGTGGAACAGATCCTTCTGCTCCCTGTCATTCATAATGATCCGACATCTGGCTTGTATATTCTGGAATTTAGAAGGATGAGAGGCAATCGTATTGAAACATATAAGATTACTAAGGGTTTGGACACGTTAGAGGTGGGAAACATGTTCCCGATGTTGGGGGAGTCCAGAACCAGGCGCCACAGTTTAAGAATAAGGGGTAAGCCACCTCGAACGGAGATGAGGAAACACTTTTTCACACAGAGAGTTGTGAGTCTGTGGAATTCTCAGCTTCAGAGGGCGGTGGTGGCCGGTTCTCTGGATACTTTCAAGAGAGAGCTAGATAGGGCTCTTAAAGATAGCGGTCAGGGGATATGGGGAGAAGGCAGGAACGGGGTACTGATTGGGGATGATCAGCCATGATCACAGTGAATGGTGGTGGTGGCTCGAAGGGCCGAATGGCCTACTCCTGCACCTATTGTCTTTTGACACTAAAACAACTTAATCCTCTTCACTTTCGCATTAATAGCCCCCTGATTCTGCACACAGGGCAATTTACACTGGCCAATTAACCTACCTAATTCATTGCAACAAAATGTTTTTAATCACACAAATATTGTATCGAACAAAGGGTATTAAAAGGCCTGATTCGAGTGAACGTGGAGAGGATGTTTCCACTAGTGGGAGAGTCTAGGACCAGAAGTCACACTCAGAATGAAAGGACATTCCTTTAGGAAGGAGATGAGGAGGAATCTCTTTAGTCAGAGGGTGGTGAATCTGTGGAATTAGACAATCGACAATAGGTGCAGGAGTAGGCCATTCGGCCCTTCGAGCCAGCACCGCCATTCAATGTGATCATGGCTGATAATCCCCAATCAGTACCCTGTTCCTGCCTTCTCCCCATATTCCCTGACTCCGCTATCTTTAAGAGGCCTATCTAGCTCTCTCTTGAAAGTATCCAACGAACCGGCCTCCACCGCCCTCTGAGGCAGAGAATTCCAGACTCACAACTTTCTGTAAGAAAAAGTGTTTCCTCATCTCCATTCTAAATGCCTTACCCTTTATTCTTAAACTGTGGCCCCTGGTTCTAGACTCCCCCAACATCGGGAATTCATTGGCACAGAGTGCTGCGAGTTCATCCATCGATATATTGAAGGCAGAGATAGATAGATTCTTGATTAGTACGGGCGTCAGGGGTTTTGGGGAGAAGGCAGGAGAATGGGGTTAGGAGGGAGAGATATATCAACCATGATTGAATGGCGAGTTGACTTGATGGGCCGAATGACCTAATTCTGTTACTATCGCTTATGAACAAACAAGAAGGCATGTGTTTAAAGATTAGGAGATATTAGTTTAAAAAAATAATAAACACAAAATAAAAATGTTGATAACTGGAACTCACTGCCAGAGGAGGTGGAGTCAGATACAATCACCATTTAAAAAAGACAGGCAATTGAACAGGTAAGGCACACATTGATACGAAGAGACACAAAATGCTGGAATAACTCAGCGGAACAGGCAGCATCTCTCGAGAGAAGAAATGGGTGACGTTTCGGGCCCAGATCCTTCTTCAGATCAGACACGTCACCCATTTCATCTCTCCAGAGATGCTGCCTGTCCTGCTGAGTTACTCCGGCATTTTGTGTCTATTTTCGATTTAAAGCAGCATCTGCAGTTCTTTCCTACACATGCGTGGATACCATCCAGGCGCATCAAATGGAATGAAGTGCAGAAGGGCAAAAACGTCAGCGGGCGGCCCAAGTACTCTACCAATGTGACATTTTCTAACCTGGGGTGGGCGATTGCGACCTACACGTGTGCAATCAAATAAGATCAAATAGAACAAGTTGTCCTACAACTTTAGGCTATGCACGCCATACGCAAGAAGAAGATTTTCAAACCTCACATATCCCTTTGCACTTCCAATAAACTGCAACTAATATCTTTAAATTGGCGAGAAAGAACTGTAGATGCTGGATAAAATCGAAGGTAGACACAAATGCTGGAGTAACTCAGCGGGTGAGGCAACATCTATGGAGAGAAGGAATGGGCGATGTTTCAGGTCGGGACACATTCCTTCTCTCCATAGTTGCTGCCTCACCCTCTTCAAATTTGTGATTGACTTGACAGCTACTTATCACAACAAATTTGAATAGTGATTAATTGCAGTTAGATATTAGACAAAAATGCTAGAGAAACTCAGTGGGTGAGGCAGCACCTAAGCGAAGGTATAGTTGATGTTGATGACAATAGGTGCAGGAGTAGGCCATTCGGCCCTTCGAAAATTCAATGTGATCATGGCAGATCATCCCCAATCAGTACCCCGTTCCTGCCTTCTCTCCATATCCCCTGACTCCGCTATTTTTAAGAGCCCTATCTAGCCAGACATAGTGCGAACTCCATCATCAAATTCGCCGACGACAGCACTGTTGTGGGACGTATCACTGATGGGGACGAGTCAGAGTATAGAAATGAGATCGACTGACTGACCAAATGGTGCCAGCACAATAACCTGGCTCTCAACACCAGCAAAACCAAGGAACTAATTGTAGACTTTGGAAGCGGTAGGGTAGGGAACCACAATCCCGTTTATATCAACGGGATGATAATAGACAATAGACAATAAATGCAGGAGTAGGCCATTTGGCCTTACGAGCCAGTACCGCCATTCAATGTGATCATGGTTGATCATCCCCAATCAGTACCCCGTTCCTGCCTTCTCCCCATATCCCCTGACTCTGTTATTTTTAAGAGCCCTATCTAGCTCTCTCTTGAAAGCATCCAGAGAACCCGCCTCCACCGCCCTCTGAGGCAGAGAATTCCACACTCACTGTGAGAAAAAGTGTTTCCTCGTCTCTGTTCTAAATGGCTTACTCCTTATTCTTAAAACTGTAGGCCCTGGTTCTGGACTCCCCCAACATCGGGAACATGTTTCCTGCCTCTAGCGTGTCCAAACCCATAACAATCTTTCGGGTCGAGACCCTTCTTCAGACTGAAGTCTCCGAAATGTCACCCATTCCTTCGCTCCATCGATGCTGCCTCACCCGCTGAGTTTCTTCAGCATTTTCGTCTACCTTCGATTTTTCCAGCATCCGCAGTTTTGTCTTAAAAAGTGCCGTTTAGAGTTTTCTCGTACATAAGTCTTAATTGAAATCCAGCACAATGCACTTTGAAATTGTCTCTCTCAAAAAACAATTCCACAATTAGATTCAAGTCCGTCATCAACCCTACTTTAAAAAAATCAATGGCTACTTTAATCTCATTTACTTTAACACAAGACAGGGACAAGTGTGTTTAATTGTTAAATGTGCCGACAATGGAACAATGATCGATATGTTTTGCGATCATAAAACTTAATCTTGTGATTAATTGTGACTAAATGTAATCAACTATCTAATTGCGAGCTTGTAATTCTAATGTCTGCATACTTGAATTTCCCCATTAGGGGACAGAAGTTTAGGGGTAACGTGAGGGGGAACTTCTTTACTCAGAGAGTGGTGGCTGTGTGGAATGAGCTTCCAGTGAAGGTGGTGGAGGCAGGTTCGTTTTTATCATTTAAAAATAAATTGGATAGTTATATGGACAGGAAAGGTATGGAGGGTTATGGTCTGAACGCAGGTGTATGGGACTAGGGGAGGCATGGACTAGAAGAGTCGAGATGGCCTGTTTCCGTGCTGTAATATGGTTATATGGTTATATTTAAAAACAACTAGTATTCTTCACAGAGATTTATAGCGCTTCACGGCACAGAAACAGGCCATTCAGCCCATCTTGTCCATGCCGTCCAAGTATGTGTGCTGGACTAATCCCATTTGCTTGCATTTGGCCCACAGCCAATATAAACCCTTCGTATCCAATATAACAGTCCAATCTCTTAATTGTAATTCATTTTTTATCATGATTAATATAAACACTGTTGGGGCGGCACGGTGGTGCGGTGGTAGAGTTGCTGCCTTACAGCGCCAGGGACCCGGGATCGATCCTGACTACGGGTGCTGTCTGAGTGGAGTTTGTACGTTCTCCCCGTGACCTGCGTGGGTTTGCCCCGGGATCCCCGGTTTCCTCCCACACTCCAAAGATGTGCAGGTTTGTAGACAAATTGGCTTGGTAAAATTGTATATTATCCCTAGTATGTGTAGGATACTGTTAGTCAATAGACAATAGGTGCAGGAGTAGGCCATTCGGCCCTTCAAGCCAGCACCACCATTCACTTTGATCATGGCTGATCACATTGGGCACTGATTAGGGATGATCAGCCTTGATCACATTGAATGGTGGTGCTGGCTCGAAGGGTCGAATGGCCTACTCCTGCACCTACTGCCTATCGTCCACAATCAGTACCCCGTTCCTGCCATCTCACCATATCCCCTGACTCCGCTATATTTAAGAGCCCTATCTAGCTCTCTCTTGAAAGCATTGCACCCGAATCGCTGGTCGGCGTGGACTCGGTGGGCCAAAGGGCCCGTTTCCACGCTGTTTCTCTAAAAATAAACTAAACTATATACATTTTTCAAATCCCACAGTTGACTGTGTTGTGTTTTATAACTTAGGCTTTACTGAGGAATTCCAGGACACAGGCCCAGCATTATCTTATCATGCACCTCACCTCACCGTGATCATTTTAGGCCCAGGATCCCCCATTCACTTCTCCCATGAACAAACACCTCACCCATATGAATTATTAAAACATCACTTCAAGCAGGAATTAGTTGTTTCTTTGTTTTAAAAAGAAAAAAAGTAAATGCTCTTACCTAAATAATAAATTTATACCAAAAAGGGTGAACATTACTCCAACGTATCCAACTATTCCAGTGGCATAGCTCAGCTTGTAAAGTAGAAGAAACCATTTATAAACCAGCCTGCAACCAAAAGAAAAGCACAAGCAGTTAAACGATGTGCAAGGCAGGACATCAAACAAAAACAAGCTCAGAAAACAAGTTCAAGGGTCTCGACCTGAAAAGTCGCCTATTCCTTCTCTCCATAGATGCTGCCTCACCCGCTGAGTTTCTCCAGCATTTTTGTCTACCTCAGAAAATCTGATGCGAAGAGTGGAGCACAGTGATACAGCGGGTCGAGCCACTGACTCACAGCGCCAGACCCAGGTTCGATCCTGACCACGGGTACTGTCTGTGTGGAGATTAATTTATTGTCACGTGTACCGAAGTTCAGTGAAAAGCTTTTGTTGCGTGTACGTTCTCTCTGTGAACGCATGGGTTTCCTCTCGGAGCTCCGGTTTCCTCCCACATCCCAAAGACGTGCCGAATTTTTGGGTTAATTGGCCACTGTTAATCGCCGCTAATGTGTAGGGAAGTGGATACGAAAGTGGGATAACATAGAAGTAGCGGAAACAGGTGATCGATGGTCAGTGCGGACCGACCCGCCTGCACCTACCTGATCTCTAAACACTTCTCATTCCCACAATGACCTTTCTGTCCTAAAGGGCCTGTCCCACTTGGGCGCCATCTGCGCGTCACAAAGATTTTGTACATCCCAAAATCCTGGGGCGCCGCACGCAACCGTGCGTTACTGCCTACGTCACCACGCACGCATCGTGACACGTAAATGATGTTGCGTAAATTACACGTAAATGATGCCCAAGTGGGACAGGCCCTTAAATCTCCTCCATTGTCAGAGAGAGGCCAAACACAAACTTGGCCAGTGGTATGAATATTGATTTCTCTAACTTCAAGTAACACCGGACATTCCCTCTCTCTCCATCCCTCCCCCACCCAAGTTGCACCAGCTTCTCGTTTCACCCAACAAACAGCTGACAATGGCCTGTTTCCTTTATCATCGTTTTTTTTTGCATATCTTTCATTCATCTGTTCTTATCTCTCTATATAAACGGCTATATCTGTCATTTCCCTTTCTCCGATTAGTCTGGTCAAAGTCAATTTTATTCATCACATGAAATGAATTTGCCAGCAGCGATACACTTAAAAAGAACACACAATACACAATAAGATTTAACATAAACATCCACCACAGAATTCTTCACTGTGGTGGAAGGCTACAAAGTTCAGCCAGTCCTCCTCCTTTGTTCACCCGTGGTCGGGGCCACGAACATTCTGTAGTCGCCGCTACGGACAGCCCGATGTACGGGCCATCTCGTCGGGATGATCCAAACTCCGAAGTCGGGACGGTCGAACACACTCCGCGGCGTGGAGGACCCGAATCGGCACTTCCCTACCGGAGACCGCGGCTTCAGGATGTTATAGGCCACAGGCTGGCGGTCGGAGCTCTTCGCCGGTGATCCCCGGTGAGGGATCCCAGACTACAGACAGTAAGTCCACGCCCCCGCCCGCGGCTAAAAGCTCCACAGACCACAGCCCCATGATGCCAAAGTCACCATGCCAGCGATCGGAGCACTCCTCTCTGGCGACCCCCGGCAAGGGTTCGCCCCGCTCCGCTATGGAAAAGTCCACGCTGCGCCCGCTGCTGAAGCTCTGGGCCCAACTCTGGGAAAGGCCGCTCCAATCCAAGCTATTAGGCCGCTAGAGGGGAGGCGGAGAAGCGACATGGAAAAAGTCGCCTCTCGGACTGAAGAACGGTTCCCCCCCCCCCGACAACACACTGAGAAGAAAGGTCTCGACTAAAAAAAAGGCACCCGTTCAATCCAGCTTTTTGTGTCTATCGTCAGTGTGGACTCAATGGGCTGAAGGGCCTGTTCTTATGCAACACTTCCTTTGACCCACGCATTCGGGAGTGGCCAGGGTCAATTACCAACAGAGCATTCTGCAAATTGATGCCCTCTGAAATTCAATGTTCAAACAAAACCATCAAAGGGCCAGCAACCGAGGGTGTTATCATTTCATATTGATTGCAGGCGGCTTAATGACGCAGTTGGTAGAGCTCCTGCTGCACACAGCCCGAGATGTACAGGACCCTGGTGACACCACACCTGGAGTATTGTGCGCAGTTTTGGTCCCCTAATTTGAGGAAGGACATTCTTGCTATTGAGGGAGTGCAGCGTAGGCTTACAAGGTTAATTCCCGGGATGGCGGGACTGTCATATGCTGAGAGAATGGAGCAGGTGGGCTTGTACACTCTGGAGTTTAGAAGGATGAGAGGATATCTTATTGAAACATATAAGATTATTAAGGGTTTGGACAAGCTAGAGGCAGGAAACATGTTCCCGATGTTGGGGGAGTCCAGAACCAGGGGCCACAGTTTAAGAATAAAGAGTAAGCCATTTAGAACGGAGACGAGAAAACACTTTTTCTCACAGAGAGTGGCGAGTCTGTGGAATTCTCTGCCTCAGAGGGCGGTGGAGGCCGGTTCTCTGGATACTTTTAAGAGAGAGCTAGATAGGGCTCTCACATATAGTGGTCATGGGATATGGGGAGAAGGCAGGAACGGGGTACTGATTGGGGATGATCAGCCATGATCACATTGAATGGCGGTGCTGGCTCAAGGGGCCGAATGGCCTACTCCTGCACCTAGTCTAATGTTATAGCCAAGAAAACACACCATGGCACCAACTTCCCCAGATGACTAAAGTTGCCATTTTTCCAACAGCGCTTGCCAACTTCTACAGATTCACCGTAGAAAGCACGCTATCCAGATGCTGCACAGCTTGGTTTGGGAATGCCTCTGCCCTCAGGGAAGCAGCCAACATCAACAAGGGCCATTCGCACCCTGGTCATTGCCTTCTCTCCCCTCAGCCAGAAGACACAAAAGCACATACCACCAAATTCAGGGGGTTTCTTACACCTGCCAGGCTTTGTCCTACCACTCTCTCTTCCAGCTTTCTCTCTTCTCCCCCCCTACAATCAGCCTGAAGGGTCCCAACCCAAAACATCATGGTCACAGTGGCGCAGCGGTAGAGTTGCTGCCTTACAGCGAATGCAGCGCTGGAGACCCGGGTTCGACCCCAGCTTCGGGTGCTGTCTGTACGGAGTTTGTACGTTCTCCCCGTGACCTGCGTGAGTTTTCCCAGAGATCTTTGGTGTCCTCCCACAGGCCAAAGATGTGCAGGTTAATTGGTTTGGTGCAAATGTAAAAATTTCCCAAGTGGGTGTAGGATAGTGTTAATGTGCGGGGATCGCTGGTTGGCGCGGATCCGGTGGGCCGAAGGGCCTGTTTGAATGGAGCGGCTGAGCTTGTATACTCTGGAAATTAGAAGATTGAGAGGGGATCTTGTTGAAAGGTATAAGATTGTTAGGGGTTTGGACACGCTAGAGGCAGGAAACTTCCCGATGTCGGGGGAGTCCAGAACCAGGGGCCACAGTTTAAGAATAAGGGGTAGGCCATTTAGAACGGAGACAAGGAAACACTTTTTCTCTGAGAGTTGTGAGTATGTGGAATTCTCTGCCTCAGAGAGCGGTGGATGCCGGTTCTCTGGATATTCGGCAAGAGAGAGTTAGATAGGGCTCTTAAAGATAGCGGAGTCAGGGGATATGGGGAGAAGGCAGGAACGGGGTACTGATTGGGGATGATCGCATTGATTGGCGGTGCTGGCTCGAAGGGCCGAATGGCCTACACCATAGATTTTCTCCCGGAATCCTGCACGAGTCGCTGGGTTACTCCAGCACTTTGTCTTTTTTTTAATTTTTATTGTAAACCAGCATCAGCGCTTCCTTGTTCCTACATTACCTGGGTGTCGTTCTCTCCAGTGGCTTCCGTGTGGCTCGGAACGTAATAAAGGCCGTGATAATCGAAAACAGTACCCAGATCACCAGGAACCTCCACCAATGCAGCTTGGCTGTGAAATAGATCGGCACGACCCACATCTGGAACAGTGTCACCATCTGCAGGAGATCAGAGACAGGTTTAGCATCACGCTCTTGATACAACTTACCACCGGGTGGCGCCTTCAGCAATGGCAGCCTCGCCTACAGTCTGTCTGTCCTTTTCGTCTTTTTGTTGTTGTTATTTTTAGTGTGTTTTAAAAGTTTGTGTTAATATTCTCTGGATTGTTTTATGTGGGGAGTGGGGGGTAAACTTTTTCCCGGTCTCTTACCTTGCCGGAGATGCGATTGTTTTCCGGTTCGTATCTCCGGTCGCTCTGCGGCCTAACATCGTGGTTGGAGGCCTTGCTCAGGACTGACTTTGAGCCCCACCGCGGGGCCGTGGACTTACTTGCCGGGGATCGAAGCCTACGGACTTTAACATCAAGGAGCTCGCAGCCGTCGGGAAGTTCAAGAAGCTGCACGACGTTCGACAAGACCCGACCCCGGGTAGATCGCCCAGCTCGGGGGAGCTGAGATTTCACCCCTCCCTCCCCCTCCTGATGCAGGAGCTTGATCACCCCGACGAGGAGGCCCGCCGCCAGCTACCGGAGTAAGATCGACCCGTCAACGGAAGGCTCAAGGCCCCCGACCGCAGGAGGACAAAGGGGGAGAGTGAACTTTATTTTGCCTTCCATCACAGTGAGGAATGTGGAGGAGTCACTGTGGTGGATGCTCATGTTAAAATGTATTTTGTGTGTCCTGTTGATCTTTATTGTATGACAGGAATGCAAATCAAATTCCTCGTATGTTGCAATACATACTTGGCTAATAAAGTCTGATTATGGTCATGAACACAATGCTCAGCATTTAGGAGTCAGTGTTATGGTATGATACTTAACTTGTCGCTTGAACCGAGGTACAGTGATATTCATTTTGTACACAGCTCAGTACATGTATGAAGGAAGTGCAGATGCGGTTTAAAGCGATAATGCTGGAGTAACTCAGTGGGACAGGCAGCATCTCTGGAGAGAAGGTATGGGTGAAGTTTCGGGCTCGACCCGAAACGTCACCCATTCCTTCTCTCCAGAGTTTGTGTCTAACTTCAATACAAGTATCTCTATACATAAGCACTTAGATGCGTATTAATGTCTCAGATGCCGAAAAATTGTACAGCAATTTTATAGTGGTACACCGAGTCAGCAGAAAGAGAGTCTCCAGATTGGCACCATTTCCAAGTCCCAGTTGTTGTAGTGCAGGTATCTTGATCTGAATGTGAAGGTCTGTGGTCCGGGTGACATCGCAGGGTCGGCCTGGCCAAGCGTACATAAGACACACCAGTTCACAGACCTTGTAAACCTATGCTGCACTCCCTCAATAGCAAGAAGGAGTGCAGCGTAGGCTCACCAGGTTAATTCCTGGGAAGGCGGGACTGTCATGTGCTGAGAGAATGGAGCGGCTGGGCTTGTATACATTGGAGTTTAGACGGATGAGAGGGGATCTTATTGAAACATATAGAAACATAGAAATTAGGTGCAGGATAGGATTCGGCCCTTCGAGCCTGCACCGCCATTCAATATGATCATGGCTGATCATCCAACTCAGTATCCCGTACCTGCCTTCTCTCCATACCCCCTGATCCCCTTAGCCACAAGGGACTCCCTCTTAAATATAGCCAAAAACTGGCCTCAACTACCCTCTGTAGTTCCAGAGATTCACCACTCTCTGTGTGAAAAAAGTTCTTCTCATCTCGGTTTTAAAGGATTTCCCCCTTATCCTTAAGCTGTGACCCCTTGTCCTGGACTTCCCTAACATCGGGAACCCGATTATATATATGAGATTATTAAGGGTTTGGACACGCTAGAGGTAGGAAACGTGTTCCCGATGTTGAGTGAGCGCCGAACCAGGGGCCACAGTTTAAGAATAAAGGGTAAGCCATTTAGAATGGAGATGAGGAAAAACTTTTTCCACACAGAGTTGTGAGTCTGTGGAATTCTTTGCCTCAAGAGGCGGTGGAGGCCGGTTCTCTGGATACCTTCAAGAGAGAGTTAGATAGGGCTCTTAAAGATAGTCAGGGGATATGGGGAGAAGGCAGGAACGGGGTACTGATTGGGGATGATCAGCCATGATCACAATGAATGGCGGTGCTGTCTCGAAGGGCCGAATGGCCTACTCCTGCACCTATTGTCTAGGGGGAGGGAAAAAAAATCATAGGAGTGGGAGAAACTTTGACGTCTCTTGAGGATTGAGAGTAAACATCTGGTTCCCTCGCTCCAACACTCTATCTTCAACCTTGTTTCCTAATTTGTGCCTCACGGGAACAAGGCTCCAGGGATTACCGTTACCATTGACGTGTACTTTCTAATCAAAGGAAACCTCAGCAGCACTGGCTCTATCTATAAAGGCCCTGTAAGAACCATCTTTCCAGGTTCAATCCTATATACATCCCATCTATCTTTCACACTGGAAGGTTTTCTTTAGATTAAGTTGTAGCCCGGTCGATCAGTCTAATAGAGTCTAACAGGGGACCGAGGATCTAGTGGGAGGGGGGAACTGAAGGGAATCCACTGTAGTCAGAAAATGGTGTTAGGTAAACTGTTGGGACTGAAGGCAGATAAATCCCCAGGGCCTGAGTGTCGTGGCTGCTCTTAGTGTTGTTACCGGTTAGATCCCTCGAATTGTCAGAGCCGAGACATCACTGGGCTGCCGTGAAGAAGGGTGCAATGGTGCGGTGGGGGGGTTCGGCGGCGGTCAGAATAGGACGGCTGCGGGTTATAACGTGCCATCGTTCCTCTCTCCCTTCTCTCTCTCCCCATTCCCTCTCTCTCTCTCTCTCTCCTCTCTCTCTCATTTTCTCTCTCTCTCTCTATCTCTCTCCCTCCCTTCCTCTCTCTCCATTCTCCCTCTCTCCCTTCTCTCTCTCTCCTTCCCTTCTCTCGCTCCTTCCCTTCTCTCTCTCCCTTCTCTCTCTCTCTCTCCCTTCTCCTTCTCTCTCCCTCTCCCTTCTCTCCCTCTCCTTCCCTTCTCTCTTGCTCCCTCCCCTCTCTCTCTCTCCCTCCCTTCTCTCTCTCTCCCTCCCTTCTCTCCCTCTCCCTCCCTTCTCTCCTCTCTCCCTCCCTCTCTCTCTCCATTCTCTCTCTCACCCTCCCTCCTCTTCTCTATCCCTCCATCCCAGCCACGGCTCCACCCCTCTCTCTCCTCGGGGAGACACGGTGATCAATACAGGGAGGGCCGGGCCACTGATACTAGCCAGTGCCTCCCCAGCCATTGATCTCACCGCACGTCACTGGTGGAAACAGGCCCTTCGGCCCACCATCCGCACCGACCAGCGATCCCCACACACTAACACTATCCTACACACACACACCAGGGACAATTTTACATTTATACCAAGCAATTAGCCGGTACGTCTTTGGAGTGTGGGAAGAAACCAAAGATCGCGGAGAATACCCACGCAGTTCACAGGGAGAACGTACAAACTCTGTACAGACAGCAGCTGTAGTCTTTTCGAAAGCTTTTCACTGTAACGGTGCACGTGACAATAAACTAAACTGTTAACTGTAGTCAGGACCGAACCCAGGTGTCGGGTGGTTTAAGGCAGCAACTCTGTGCCACACATTTGCGCTTCACCTCCTCCCAAGGAGAGGATCTACTCCCCAAGGCACAGACTGAAGCAGAGAATGAGATATGAATCCACACTTACGTTGTAGGATTTGGCGTGCCTTTGCTTCCACTGGACTAGGAGAATCTGTGCCACTACCAGGGTAACGATGAGAATGAGCACCATCTCGGCGTGCATGGCCTCGTGCCCGCGGTGCTTGGCATGCATCCGCGCATGCTCCACCCTGAAACAAAGCACAGCGCTGTAAACAGGGACACACGCCCATTCAGCCCCTCAAGCCTGCCTTTCCTTCTAATCAATCTGTGTCTTAACTCCGTGAACACGCCTTGGTTCCTTAACCCTTTAACTTTTCCCCAAAACCATGTTAATCGTAAGAGAAAATATTGAAAATACTCAACAGTTGGTGGCATTAGACTGCAAATTAAACATGTATCTGTTTAGAAGTTTAATTTTGATTCCACAATTCTCTGACAACGTTTTGTTAATATATCAAATTCAAGGAAGAAATTCAATAGACAATAGGTGCAGGAGTAGGCCATTCGGCCCTTCGAGCCAGCACCGCCATTCAATGTGATCATGGCTGATCATCCTCAATCAGTACCCCGTTCCTGCCTTCTCCCCATATCCCCCGACTCTGCTATTTTTAAGAGCCCTATCTAGCTCTCTCTTGAAAGCATCCAGAGAACCGCCCTCTGAGGCAGAGAATTCCACACTTACCACTCTCTGTGAGAAAAATTAGAAATTCCTCCTCATCTCCTTTCTAATGGTTTTTTCTGAGGCTGTGCCCTCTAGTCCTAATCTCCCCCACTAGTGGAAATATCCTCTCCATATCCATAAGAATCCATACGATTCTCCCTAAGAAGGGTCAGGGTCTCGACTCAAAACATCATAGATTCCTTCCCTCCAGAGATGTTGCCTGTCCCGCTGAGTTACTCCAGCATTCTGTGTCTACTCTTCACATCCATCCAGGCCTATCACTAGTCAACAAGTTTCAACGAGGTCCACGCTCATCCTTCTAAACTCCAGTGAGTACAGGCCCAGTGCCGTGAAACGCTCACCATATACGTTAACTCAATCATTCTCATCAATCTCCTGTGGACCAATCTCCAATGCTAGTGCATCCTTGTGTAGGGATTTTAAATAATAACATCGGGGTTGCTGCAGAGTGAGCGGTGGGCTGTACATTTGGGGGGGGGGCGGGTTAGAGTAGGTAAGGAGAGTGAAGATGTTGAGACGGTTGTTAGAAATGTGTATGAAGAAGGGTCTCGACCGCGAAACGTCACCCATTCCTTCTCTCCATTGATGCTGCCTGTCCCGCTGAGTTACTCCAGCATTTTGTGTCTGTCGCTGGTACATCCTTCCTCAGATACGGGGCCCAAAATTGCTCACAATACTCCAAATGTGGTCGCACCATGTATACTATGATTTGACTGGATGTAGACAATATCTGCAGGAGAAAGCCATTCGGCCCTCTCAAGCCAATTCAATGTGATAGCAGTAAAACAAGGTTTATCACTCCATGCTGGTGTCAGTGACAATTCATTCATTAATCTACCAATGCTAGACTGGGTGACTTCTGTAGAGCACCTACACTTAGTCCATCGGAATGACCCCACGTTTATAACCCTTGACACTCTGACACCATCTTTTTGTGGCCTCCTGCCCAATGCAAGTTCAGGAAACGTGACGGTGGGTGGCACAGCTGCTAGAGTCACTGCCTCAAGAGCGCCATAGACTCGGGTTCAATCCAGACCTTGGGAGCTGTCTGGGTGTGGTTTGCACGTTTTTCCTGGGAGCCTGTGGGTTTCCTCCGGGTGCTCCGGGTGCTTCCCACATCTCAAAGATGTGCAGGCTTGTAGGTTAATTGACCCCTAGCGTGTAGAGTGCGAATGCAAAACTAGATACGGGCCACAGCTTAAAAATAAGGGGTAAGCCATTTAGAACGGAGATGAGGAAACACTTTTTCTCACAGAGAGTTGTGAATCGATGGAATTCTCAGCCTCAGAGGGCGGTGGAGGCCGGTTCTCTGGATACTTCAAGAGAGAGCTAGATAGGGCTCTTAAAGATAGCGGTTTCAGGGGATATGGGGAGAAGGCAGGAACGGGGTACTGATTGGGGATGATCAGCCAAGATCACGTTTGAATGGCGGTGCTGGCTCGAAGGGCCTACTCCTGCACCTATTGTCTATAACCAGATCGAGTGTGAACGGGTGATCGAAGGTCGGCATGGACTGAGTGGGCCAAAGGGCCCATTTCCATGCTGTATCTCTGAACAAAACCTCATCCTTGGTCTGGTCATGTTTGCAGCGTGCTGACCTTAACATCAAATCTTCCTCAACTACACGACTCCCTTACTACTTACTTTTTTCTTTGAATACAAACTGGCCAGTTTTGCCTGCCCCACCCTCGCTTATCATTTGTATGATATTGCCTGCACGGCATCGGCAACAGTGTTTTGCTACTGTAAAACAGTGCTGGAGAATCTCAGCTGGTCAAATTCCCTACACAGATGCTGCCTGACCTGCTGAGTCCCTCCAGCACTTGGTTATGCCCAAGACTCAGCATCTACTGTACCCATGTCAACAGAGTCTAACTGCCTCTTAACAGCCACATTATTTCAAAGTCTCTTTAGTTTAGTTTGGATATATAGCATCTACCTTTCGACCCACCGAGTCCATGCTGACCACCCATTTACAATAGCCCTATGTTATCCCACTTTCTTATCCACTCCCTACACACTAGGGGCAATTTACAGAGGCCAATTAAACTACAAACATGTTCCTGATGTTGGGGGAGTCCAGATCCAGGGTCCGCGGTTTAAGAATAAGAGGTAAGCCATTTAGAACGGAGATGAGGAAACACTTTTTCACACAAAGGGTTGTGAATCTGTGGGATTCTCTGCCTCAGAAGGTAGTGGAGGCCAATTCTCTGGATGCTTTCAAGAGTTACAAGATACATATATTCGTCACATGTACCAATTGGTACAGTGAAATGTGTGGTCGCCATACAGCCATACAAATAAATAATAAAGAGCACAGGACACGATAGTATTTTTTTAACACAGACATCCCCACACAGCAGGATCAAATTGCCACTGTGAGGGAAGGCTCCAAAAATTCAGTCGTCCTCCTCTGTTGTCCTCCCGTGGTCGGGGGAGCTCCCGAACCCCCCGCTGTTGCCGCTCCGGCGATAGAGCTCTTAAAGATGCGTAGTCAGGGGATATGGGGCGAAGGCAGGAACTAGGTACTGATTGTGGATGACTAGCCATGATCACAGTGAATGGCGGTGCTGGCTCAAAGGGCCGAATGGCCTACTCCTGCACCTATTGTCTATAACAGCTGAAAATAAACTGTCCCTGAATTTGGAGGTGTGCGTTTACCTGCATCTATTGTCTATAAAACCGTACGCCTTTAGGATGTGGGAGGAATCCAGAGCACCCGGAGGAAGCCCATGCGGTCACAGAGATAACATGGACTGCACCCAGATCAGGATTGAACCCTGGTCTCTGGCACCGAGGCAGCAGCTCTACCAACTGTGCCTGCGCTGTGCTAAGTCCACCCATCGCCCGCTTCCACCTGCTCTGCCGCAACTAAATTGTTCCTTTCTTCAGTTCGGATAAAGGATCTCGTGGCCAAAACATGACCTGTTGCTCTTTCCGCAAACACTGCCTCACCTGCAGCCGAGGCAGGCACGGTGGGGCAGTGGCAGGGTTGCTGCCTTACAGCGCCAGAGACCCGGGTTCTATCCTGGTTACGGGTGGTCTGTGAGGAGTTTGTACCTTCTTCCAGCGACCACACGGGTTTTCTCCAGAGAGCTAGATAGTGCTCGTAAAGGTAGCGGAGTCAGGGGTACTGATTGGGGTACTGATCACATTGAATGGCGGTGCTGGCTCGAAGGGCCTACTCCTGCACCTATTGAGTTCTTCCAGCATTTCCAGTTTCAGGTCACGCTATCTCCCTGACAAAGATCCATCTATAAACTACTTCACAGTTATTTAAATACATTAAATGTTTTACTCTCCTGCCCAATCCCATTGGAACATTTGGGAGACCAATAACTTCAGCTTTATTTAATGCACGAGCAGTACTTTACATTAACAAACCTCTCAATTTGGATTCCCAGGAATATAAACAACTTTGCTTTACCTTATCAAAGCACAATTTTTCCTTATCACAAATCATAGGAACAGAAATAGACCATTCAGTCCTCCGTGTCTACTCCGCCATTCAATCATGGCTGATCTATGTTTCTCTCTCAACCCCATTTTCCCTGCAACCTTTGACAATAGGCAACAGACAATAGCTGCAGGATTGGCCATTTGGCCCTTCAAGCCAGCACCGCCATTCAATGTGATCATGGCTGATCATCCACAATCCGTACCCTGTTCCTGCCTTCTCCCCATATCCCCTGACTCCGCTATCTTCAAAAACCCTATCTAGCTCACTCTTGAAAGTATCCAGAGAACCCGCCTCCTCCGCCCTCTGAGGCAGAGAATTCTAGAGACTAACAACTCTCTGTGTGGAAAAGTGTTTCCTCATCTCCGTTCTAAATGGCTTACCCCTTATTCTTAAACTGTGACCCCTGGTTCTGGACTCCCCCAACATTGGGAACCCCCTACAAGCTCCTAGCTTCAGCTCTGGAATCATCCTTGTCAATTTTTTCGCACCTTCTCCAGTGCCTCTATCTCCTACCTTACTGCGCACGTGTCTCACCTCCATCTTTCTTCTGGTGACAGGCCTGTTAGGTCAATCTGAAAGAGATAGGGAAAAGCATGAAGAGGTGAAGGTTACACGAAGAACAGCAGGTGCTGGAATTTTGTGCAAAAATAAGGGACAGTCGACATTTTGGGTTGGGAACTCGAGGGTCAACATTAAAAAGCAATGTTGCAATGTTGGGTAGACAAAAATCCTGGAGAAACTCAGCGGGTGAGGCAGCATCTATGGAGAGAAGGAATAGGCGACGTTTCGGGTCGAGACCCAAAGGGTGTACCTTCGATTTTTCCAGCATCTGCAGTTCTTTCTTAGACACTTAAGGGTCTCGATCCAAAACGTCGCCTATTTCCTTCACTCCATGCCTCACCCGCTGAGTTTCTCCAGCATTTTTTGTCTACCTTCGATTTTCCAGAATCTGCAGTTCCTTCTTAAACATGAATGATTCCCAAATTGTTTTTGTTTTAGTTTAGTTTTTTACTTATTATATTATTTGAAAAGTACTATGTATACATACCCTGTTGTGCTGCAGCAAGTAAGAATTTCATTGTTCTGTCTGGGATGGCGCAGCTCCCCCCCCCCCCCCGCAAACGCGCATTGGGGAAACAGACCCAACGGGTCTGCACTTGGTCTAATATGACAATAAAACTCTCTTGATTCAACCTGTACTGAGGTGCAGTGAAACGCCGTTTTTGCATTACATTCAATCAGATCAGCTAATACTATACATAAATACAATCAAGGTCATAGGTGATAGGAGTAGAGTTCTTTCTTAAACACTTGCAATGTTAGAGTTCCTGTTAAATCAGTGCTGCAGAAATAAATCCTTAATACATTTAGATTGATTACATTTTTGAAATAATGAATTTAAGTGTGTTTAGAACTCATCCTCTTTCAAACATCTTGACCCAGGCACCACTCTGGACAAGACACAAGCCAATACCCTCATGTAGTGGGATGGAATTAAATGCAAGGGGTGACATTCTAGCCAGATGGTAAAATGGTCACGTTATTCCAACAGAGAGTTCAGTGAGTCTTAGTCCAAGCAAATCATGAATAGAGAAAAGCTAAACACAAAATGCTGGAGTAACTCAGTGAGTCAGGCAGCATCTCTAGAGAACATGGATAGGTGATGTTTCACAGTGCTGGAGTAACTCAGCGGGTCAGGCAGCATCTGTGGGGAACATGGATAGGTGATGTTTCACAGAGTGCTGGAGTAACTCAGCGGGTCAGGCAGCATCTGTGGAGAACATGGATAGGTGATGTTTCACAGAGCGCTGGAGTAACTCAGTGGGTCAGGCAGCATTTCTGGAGAACATGGATTGGTGATGTTTCACAGAGTGCTGGAGTACCTCAGTGGGTCAGGCAGCATCTCTGGAGAACATGGATAGGTGATGTTTCACAGAGTGCTGGAGTAACTCAGTGGGTCAGGCAGCATTTCTGGAGAACATGGATTGGTGATGTTTCAGGTCAGAACCAGTCAGAAGGGTTCCGATCTGAAATTTCACCCCTCCCCCTTTTCTCCAGAGATGCTGCCCGACCCACTGAGTTACTCCAGCATTTTGTGTCTATCCGGTATAAACCAGCATCTGCAGTTCCTTGCTATGCATAAATAGACAAACATTATCTATGTATCTATGTTTCAAACCAGTTAGTAATTTAAGTTCTATTTATGGCATCCGTCTATGAATGTTATGGGCCTCTATTTTTGCTTACAGAACAACAATCACTATATAAAATTGATTAACTGCTCAATGCCCTTTGAGACAGTCAGAAAGAGTTGACAACTTGTAACATACAGCTCACACTGCCCACACAGAGCTCAGTAGTGTTCCTTATTTAATTAGTCATTGGACCAGTACCCATTGGCATGGACTGAAGACCTGGGGATTATAGTTTAAATTCTAACATGGCAATTGAGGTAATCAAATTAAAAATAAATATATAGAATTAAAAGCTTGTCTTGAAGCATGACAATGCGACTCGTAGGCTGTTGTTAAAAACTCAAATGGTTCACTGATATTTCTTAGGAAACGAAAAATCAACTATCCTTCCCCAACCTGTGCTAGACTTTCAACAATCAATAGACAATAGGTGCAGGAGTAGGCCATTTGGCCCTTCGAGCCAGCACCCCCATTCAATGTGATCATGGCTGACCATCCCCAATCAGTACCCCATTCCTGCCTTCACCCCATATCCCCTGACTCTGCTATTTTTAAGAGCCCGATCTAGCTCTCTCTTGAAAGTCCTCTGAAGTGACCCAGCAAGGTGACTCATTCAAGGTCAATGATCATCAGGCTTATCAGTGACTCCTTTACAAGGCACCACAATTCACACATGCAGTGGATCAGATTCAGTGGCACTGGTCGAAGGTCAAAATGAATTCCCAAATAGTGCATTAGGGAGATTGAGATGGGTGCAACAATTCAATCAAGGTGCTCTCTCTGTGAATATGACACTAATTCGAACAGTGCTTTAGTGTCTTAAGGGCCTGTCCCACTTAGCGATTTTGCCGGCATCTTATCAGTGTCGCCAAAAGATTTTGAACATTTCAAAATCCAGCAGCGGCAAAAAAATGTTGCGTCACTTGAGAAAACTCATATGTCATCATGCCGCGTATTTTCCGGTGACCTAATACGTCAGTCAATGATGCCGGCAGTCGCCAAAAAAAAATCGCCGAGTGGGACAGGCCCATTACTACTATAGATACTAGGTACCAGCCCACTGAACACACTCAATCCACATCCATAGATGCACAGCGACAGAGACCCGGGTTCGATCCCGACCATGGGTGCTGTCTGTACGGAGTTTGTACGTTCTCCCCGTGACCTGCGTGGGTTTCCTCCGAGACCTTCGGTTTCATCCCACACTCCAAAGACGTACAGGTTTGTAGGTTAATTGGCTTGGGTTTGTATACGTGGTATAAGAATAAATTGTCCCTAGTGTGTGTAGGCTTGTGTTAGTGTGTGGGGATCACTGATTGATGCAGACTTGGTGGGCCGAAGGGCCTGTTTCCACGCTGTATCTCTAAAACTAAAATCGTTCTGATCCGGAGACAACTATGTCAACAATTACAACCAGGCAAAAATTTATGGTTGAGCAATTAGCCCGAAGCAGGGGTGCAAATCACCAAGTACGATTAACAACAGAGAACAATAGGAAAACTAATTAGTTTTTCCCTTTATTAAGATCCTGTCTGACTGGTACTGAGCCTTGGTCCATAACAAGCACTGACTTCTCCACCCATCGAATATCAAAGACCCAAGCCGTCCTGGCCAAGCTCTTATCTTGCTGCTACCATCGTATTGGAGGGAGTGTCACATTCACTTCTTCTTCCTTCGTGTGGCGTGCACAGCCTAAAGTTGTTGGACAACTTGTTCTATTTCATCTTCCGTTTGTGCACGTTGAGTTGATTGCATTAGTCAAAACAGGGCGGACCACGTGAGAGATGCAATCTTCCACCCCGTCACATTCATTGAAAACTTTGAATGGAATTCAATCTACCTAATGTAAGACACTATTTAGAAGTTAATTTTGAGCTTAAATCACTGAAACTGATCCACTATATGGGTGAATGATGGCACAACAAAGGTGTCACAATAAGTCTAAGAACCATAACCACCAGGATCAAGAGCAGACCTTGCACTACTATGTTTGCTCTACATACTAATTTCTTGCTAAAGGGATACAGCATGGAAACAGGTCCTTGAGCCCACAGACTCCACGCCGACCACCCATTCACACTAGTTATCCCACTTTCTCATCCGCTCCCTACACAGTTGGGGAAAGTTACACAGGCCAATTAACCTACAAACTCGCACACATCTATGGAAAGTGGGAGGAAACCAGAGCATCCGTAGGAAACCCATGAGGTCACAGGGAGAATATGCAAACTCCACACTTGATCGAACCAATGTCCTTGGCGCTGCGAGGCAGCAGCTCTATCCACTGTGCAACTTTTACACTATCATTGTCTAGTTTACTGAGAATAACAAATAATTTATTATACGTTATTGCCATTATTGTTGCATTTAATGACAGGCTAGATGCAGGAAAAATGGTCCCCATTGTAGAAAGAAAATGCTGGAGTAACTCAACGGGTGAGGCAGCATCTCTGGAGAGACGGAATGGGTGACATTTTGGGTTGACAACTTTCTTCAGACTGATGTCAGGGGAGGGCCGGGTCAAAGATAGAATGAAGTTGGAGACAGTACGACTAGTGGGAGAACTGGGAAGGAGAAGGGGATGGAGAGAGAGAGAAAGCAAGGGCTATCTGAAGTTAGAGAAGTCAATGTTCATACCGCTGGGGTGTAAATTTCTCCAATTTGCGCAGGGCCTCACTCTGACAATGGAGGAGGCCCAGGACAGAAAGGTCAGATGTTCCCCATGTTATCGTAGTCCAGAACCAGAGGTCACAGTTTAAGAATAAGGAGCCGGCCATTTAGGACAGAGATGAGGAAAAACATTTTCACCCAGGGAGTTGTGAATCTGTGGAATTCTCTGCCACAGAAGGCAGTGGAGACCGATTCACTGGATGTTTTCAAGCGAGAGCTAGATTTAGCTCTTGGGGCTAACGGAATCAAGGGATATGGGTAGAAAGCAGGAACTGGGTACTGATTTTGGATGATCAGTCATGATCATATTGAATGGCAGTGCTGGTTCGAATGGCCTACTCCTGCACCTATTTTTCCATGTTTCTAATGATCATAAACATACACCAAATAAGAATGTCATTGTTCCACTTCATAATCAGGTACATGTGTCAAAAAAAACCTCACTGGCGGATCCTCTCTCTTTAATGACTACAACACTTTATAAAAGACCTACAAAATGCTACAAGAGGAGGAGCGGTGTTGAAGAGCAAGAGGTAAGCGATGCCACACAATCAGAGTTATGAATTTTAACAGGGGTTCTGAGAGAGAGAGGAGTGAGACAAGACTCCCCGCCGCCGGGCAGGCTCGGGCTCGGGCTCCGGCTCGGGCCACAGCAGCGTGTGCGGGGACGGCGCTGGTCATGAATGGGAGCGGGGTCCCCGGCGGTGCTGGACACGGGGGGAGGCGGCTCCGGGACGCTGTGGCAGCGGGACCGGTTCCCCCGGGCAGGAGAAGGAGCGGGTCCCGCCCGCCCGCCGGGTCCAAGGCCGTGGCTGCCAACGCGGCCCCGGGACCGGGCACTGGGGGGCAGGGAGGGAGGGAGAGGCCCGGTCAGGCGCTGCGCTGCGCTCACCAGCTCCTCGTCGTCCGCCTCCCGGCCGTGCCGATGGTCTCCGTGCGGCCTGGGCGCCTCCACCTCCAACACCGCCGCCATCTTTAGCCTGGTAACCAACAACGCCGCGCCCCGTTGGCTGCGCGCGTCCCGGCCAATCGGCCGCCAGCTTGCTGCCGGGTCCCGGGGGCGGCGTGACGGTGACGTGAGCGGGCGACGTGGCGGGCGGCGTGACGTCAGCGACTGCGTGACGTCACCGACTGTGTGATGTCAGTGGGCTGCGCCACGTGACGCCCCCTCTTGGGCAACTTGGACAAAGTCTTCTTATCTTAATAATAATAATAATAATAATAATTTTATTTATAAAGCACTTTAAAAACAAACATAGCTGCAACAAAGTGCTGTACATCACTAATCATTGACAAAAAAGTTAATACACACCAAAAATAACAATCAAAAGAAATAGTAGGAAAAGACCTGTAAAATAAAGAAACATCAAAAACACCACAAACAGAAGCAAAGCCTCAGGCATGGTCAAAAGCCAGGGAGTACAAATGTGTTTTAACACTGGATTTGAAGATGGACAGTGAGGGGGCCTGTCTGATGTGCAGCGGCAGGGTGTTCCAGAGTGCCGGAGCAGCAACAGAGAAGGCTCTATCCCCTCTGAGCCTCCGACTAGACCTCGCAATAGAATATATATATACACACATAAATACCCAGGTAAATTTCAATATGCTGTTATAGTTCATAGTTTGAAGTTGTGTTTAATAGTCTGATGGCTGTGGGGAAGAGGCTGTTCCTGAACCTGGATGTTCCAGATTTCAGACTCCTGTACCTTCTACCTGAAGGGAGTTGGGAGATGAGTGTGTGGCCAGGGTGTTGTGGGTCCTTGATGATGCTGGCAGCCTTTTTGAGGCAGCGCCTGCGATAGATCCCCTCGATGGTAGGGAGGTCAGAGTCGATGACGGACTGGGCAGTGTTTACGACTTTTTGCAGCCTTTTCCGCTCCTGGACGCTCAAGTTGCCGAACCAAGCCACAATGCAGCCGATCAGCCTGCTCTACTGTGCACCTGTAGAAGTTCGAGAGAGTCCTCCTTGACATACTGACGCTCCTTAATCTTCTCAGGAAGTAGAGGCACTAATGTGCTTTCTCTATGATTGCATCAGTGTTCTGGGACCAGGAAAGATCTTTGGAAATATGCACGCCCAGAAATTTGAAGCTCTTGACCCTTTCCACCATTGATATAAACGGGACTGTGGTCCACACACAAGATTAGAAGTTGTTCAGCCACAGCTGAACACACTTCTCGGCATCTGCAACAATGGTGTCTGTCTTGTCGCCTCTTGTGCGTGGTGGTGGAAAGATCGGTGGAAACAGGGCCGTGACATGAACACTCTTTCCTTGACCCCACTTGGACAAAGTCAGAGGTGGACACACACACAGAGTGCTGGAGTAACTCATACAAACATACATATAGACCCCATCCATGGACCCCGACAGTCTTTCCAGGTGATGCAGAGGATCACCTCCAACCTCATCTACTGTATCCGCTGTTCCAGGTGTCAACTTCTCTACATCGGCATGACCAAGCGCAGGCTCAGCGATCGTTTCACTGAACACCTTCGCTCAGTTCGTCTAAACCAACCTGATCTCCCGGTGGCTCAGCACTTCAACGCCCCCTTCCATTCCCAATCTGGCCTTTCTGTCCTGGGCCTCCTCCATTGTGAGAGTGAGGCCCAGGCCAAATTGGAGGAACTACAACTCATATTTCACTTGGGTAGTTTACACCCCAGCGTTATGAACATTGACTTCTCTAACTTCAAATAGCCCTCTCTCTCCATCCCCTCCTCCTTCCCAGTTCTCCCACCAGTCTTGCTGTCTCCAACTACATTCTATCATTGTCCCTCCCCCTCCCCTGACATCAGTCCCGAAACGTCGCCCATTCCTTCTCTCCAGAGTTGCTTCCTGTCCCGCTGAGTTACTCCAACATTTTGTGTCTACCTTCGATTTAAACTAACATCTGCAGTTTTTTCCTATACCTAGAAACATAGGTGCAGGAGTAGGTCATTTGGCCCTTCGTCCCAGCACTGCCATTCAACATGAACTGAATTGAATTGAATACATTTTATTAGCCAAATATGTATACATACAAGGAATTTGCCCTGGTACTTTGCTCACAAGTAACAACACGATATGCAGTAGACAATTAAAAATAAAACATTATAATTTAAACGTGAAGAATGAAATAAAATACCAGAGCAGAAGGAGGCTACAGATTTTTGGTAATTGAGTAGAGCAACTACTCGTGGAAAAAAGCTGTTTTTATGTCTGGCTGTGGCAGCTTTGACAGTCCGGAGGCAAGGGAAGGGAAGACCTTCCAGAGGGAAGTGATTCAAAGAGTTTGTGGCCAGGGTGAGAGGGGTCAGCGATGATCTTGCCCGCTCGCTTCCTGGCCTTTGCAGTGTACAGTGTGACAATGGAGGGAAAGTTGCAGCCAATAACCTTCTCGGCTGATCGGACGATTCGCTGCAGCCTCCGGATGTCGTGCTTGGTGGCCGAGCCAAACCTGACCATGATGGAGAAGGTGAGAACAGACTCTACGATGGCAGTATAGAATTAGACGATCATTGCCTGTGGCAGATTGTGTTTCCTCAGCTGCTGCAGGAAGTACATCCTCTGTTGGGCCTTCTTGACTGTGGAGTCAATGGTGGCCTCCGATTTAAGGTCCTTGGAGATGATGGTTCCAAGGAACTGAAATGACTCCACAGATGTGACTGTGGTGCTGTTGATGGTGAGTGGGGTGCGGGGAGGGGGAGCTCTCCTAAAGTCTACAATCCATTCCACTGTCTTAAGAGCATTGAGCTCTAGGTTGTTGTGACGGCACCAGGACACCAGCTGTGCCACTTACTGTCTGTAGGCAGATTCCTCCCCACCCTGGATCAGTCCGAAGCTTGACAGAGGTGTCTGTGGAGGAGCAGTCATTGGTGTAGAGAGAGTAAAGGAGAGGGGAGAGTATGCAGCCTTGGCTGCATCTAAAACCAGTACCCCATTTCTGCTTTCTCCTCATATCCCTTGATTCCTTTAGCCCTTAGAGCTAAATCTAACTCTCTCTTGAAAACATAGTCTGAAGAAGGGTCTCGATCCGAAATGTCTTTCCTTCTCTCCAGATATGCTGCCTGTCCTGCTGAGTTACTCCAGGATTTTGTGTCTATCTTCCATTTAAACCAGCATCTGCAGTTCTTTCCTACATATAGAAATATAGACAATAGGCGCAAGAGTAGGCCATTCGGCCCTTTGAACCAGCACCTCCATTCAATATGATCATGACTGATCATCCAGAATCAGTACCCTGTTCCTGCTTTCTCTCCATATCCCTTGCCCGGATATCAGCAGGTCAGGCAGCATCTGTGGAGAGAAGGATTTTGAGGCCATTCTGCAGTTTCCCCGGCCGCGCACGGTAAAGGGGTTGCAGGAATTTGTCAGCATGGTAAATTTTTACCACTGTTTCGTGCCGGCAGCCGCCAACATCATGCGCCCCCTTTACCAGTGCCTCGCGGGCAAGCCGCGGGAGCTCGATTGGTCCGTGGAGGCAGACGCGGCGCTTGAGGGTGCTGAGGTGGCCCTGGCCAACGCTACCATGTTGGTCCACCCGCGGGCCTCAGCCTCAATGGCTCTCACTGTGGACGCCTTGGACTTGGCTGTGGGCAGTGTCTGGAGCAGCTCGTCGACAGCCACTGGCCTTTTATCGGCCGTCAGCTACGACCTCCCGAGCGCAACTACAGCGCCTTCGACAGAGAGCTCCTGGCGTTGTACCTGGCCATCAGGCACTTCCGCTACTTTCTCGAGTGTCGCCCTTTCACAGCCTTCACTGACCACAAACCCCTCACCTTTGCCTTGGGTAAGGCCTTCGACCCGTGGTCCACCCACCAACAGCGATACCGTGCTTACATAGTATGGATGTTCGGCACGTCGCGGGCAACCTCACTGACCACAAACCCCTCACCTTTGCCTTGGGTAAGGTCTTCGACCCGTGGTCCACCCACCAACAGCGATACCGTGCTTACATAGTATGGACGTTCGGCACGTCGCGGGCAACCTCAACACTGATGCTCTGTCCCGCCCTGCCCTCCCCTCCATTTTGGCCGTAGACCGCGGCGTGGACTATAACGAGCTGGCTGCGGCTCAGCGTGCGGACGCTGGGATGGCGGACTACCGCGCTGCTGTTTCTGGCCTCCAGTTGGCCGATGTCCCGTGTGGAGCCTGGGGCACGATGGTCCTCTGCGATGTCTCCACGGGTCGACCTCGCACCATCGTCCCCATAAGATGGCGTCGCCGGATCTTTGACTCAATTCACTGTCTGGCCCACCCGTCTATACGGGCGACCTCCGCGCTGGTGGCGGACACGTTTGTTTGTCACGGTCTATGCAAGCAGGTGGCAGCCTGGGCCCGTGCCTGCCTTCCCTGTCAGACCTCCAAGGTCCAGTGGCATGTGTGGCCCCCGGTGCAGGATTTCGACGTCCCAGCGGGCCGTTTCCTGCATATTCACGTTGACCTGGTGGGCCCGTGGCGGACATCCCGTGGCACTACCCACCTACTGACCGTCGTGGACCGATTCACGAGGTGGCCAGAGGCTATCCCGCTCTCGGACACTTCCGCCGCGGCCTGCGCCCGGGCCGTGGCGGCCAACTGGATCGCCCGGTCCGTGGTCCCGTCGGATATCTCCACCGACCGGGGGGCCCAATTCACTTCCGCGTTATGGTCTTCCCTCGCTCAGCTGTACGGGGCACGGTTACATCACACCACCGTTGACCACCCACAGGCCAACGGGCTCGTTGAGCATTTTCACCGCCACCTCAAGTCAGGGAATGTTGCCGACTGGCCCACTGCAGACTGCAGGAGTATGTGCTAAGGGACTCGCTGAAGCTTGGTGCAGCCAACGCCAAGGCTCGGTGGGGGAGGGCCACAGTCTAGGGTCCTTCCGCTGCTGGAGATGGGGGGCACGGTATGGTGGAGACGCCCCTCAAATTAAATTAAGGGAAGGTATCCCACGCCAGGGGGCCACATGAGTGGCACGGGTGGGGGACATTTTTGTGGAATTTAAAAGACATAAACTGTATTGAACAATCTCTGTAGCCTACAAAATTGTCGGATGGAATTTTCGAACTGTGCACACATTGTATATACTTATTACTTGGACAGGGGCCACAGAGTGGCACGGATGGGGGACAGTTTTTGTGGAATTTGACAAATGTAAAAATATTGTACTGAAAAAAAAATTTGTATAGTCTCCGAAAATGTCGGATGAATTTTTTTGTTCGAATGGTTCATGAATTGCATATATTTATCAATTGAATAAAGTCTATTTAGAAAAAAAAGTCGGCGTTGAAGGCTTGACTGGGTGGACCAGTTGCCGTGGGTGCTACACGGGATCCACACCGCCCCCAAGGAGGACTTGGCCGCTTCCTCCGCCGAGCTGGTGTACGGCTCGGCCCCGCGGGTGCCTGGGGACTTTCACCCTGCCGTCCGTGGGCGGGTGTGGACTCTGCCCCGGCATTGCTGGCGACCATCCGGGAGCGAGTGAGCGAGCAGTTCCCACTTCGTGGCACGGTTTGCCGGCCGTGCACATGCAGTCGGCACTGCAGCATTGTATCTTTGTCTTTGTGCGCAGGGACGCTCACAGATCCTCCTTGCAGCGAGTCCATGAGGGGCCGTTCCGGGTGTTGCGGTCTGGAGTCTCCACCTTCACTTTGGACGTGTTGGGGCCGGGAGAAGTTCAACTCCGTCGGTCGACTCAAGCCTGCCCATGTCGACGTTGGTCGCGCTGCCCCGACCTAGAGGTCATCCGCCGGCCGATCCAGCTGCACCGGTTGTACCCGTTCCTTCGCAGTTTCCTGGTCCTGTTTGACCAGTCCCTCTTGTTACGCCCACCCCTTACGGTCTCCTGGACCTGTTCGGTCGGTTTCCCTTGTTGCACCCACCCATTCTGGTCGCTGTGTCCGTGTCTCTGCTCAGTTACGAACCTCGTGTTCTGGGGGGGTCATGTAGCGACACCTACTGGTGCCTTGGGGTAGTATTGGATTTAACCCTCGGATTGGCTCTACCAGTCACGTGGGCGCGGGGAGCGTTATTCGCGCGCTTTGACCGAGTTAATTCATTCTAGCGCCACACTTGTGGATGCAACATCGTTTTGTTGGCTGTCTTATCGACGAGTTTATTCATTTTACTGTTCAAAATAAAACCCATTGAATTCACTCACTGTCTCAACTCGTCAAAAACCGATTCCTTCTCTCCAGAGATGCTGTCTGACCCGCTGAGTTACTACAGCATTTGGTGTCTATCTTTGGTTTAAATCAGCATCTGCAGTTCCTTCCTGCACATTTAGACCATATTATGTGGGTTAACACTTTGCTACTAATGCTGAAGGAGTGTTACACTTTTTGAGTGACACCAATTTGCTGTTAGCTGAGATGTCTAAACCAATGCCCTCCCCACAATATGGGATGGTGGGACTGACATATGCTGAGAGAATGGAGCAGCTGGGCTTGTATACTCTGGATGAGAGGGCATCTTATTGAAACATATAAGATTATTAAGGGTTTGGACACGCTAGAGGCAGGAAACATGTTCCCGATGTTGGGGGAGTCCAGAACCAGGGGCCACAGATTAAGAACAAGGAGTAAGCCATTTAGAACGGAGACGAGGAAACGCTTTTTCTCACAGAGAGTTCTGAGTCTGTGGAATACTCTGCCTCAGAGGGCGGTGGAGGCCGGTTCTCTGGATACTTTCAAGAGAGAGCTAGATAGGGCTCTTAAAGATAGCGGAGTCAGGGGATATGGGGAGAAGGCAGGAACGGGGTACTGATTGGGGATGATCAGCCATGTTCACATTGAATGGCGGTGCTGGCTCGAAGGGCCGAATGACCTCCTCCTGCACCTATTGTCTATAATATACCCTAGGCAAGGAAAGACTGTCCAAACAAAACCAGAAGCACACAGACACTGCTGTTTGCAGGCCTTGTGGTGAGCAGGAAGTGGCTGCCTTGTTTCCGTTACCACACTATCATCTGCAGGTTGCAAATTCTGAAAGAATGCTAACATTTTTTTTAAAAGGCTCTAAATTTCTGGTCGGTTGAGCTGCTTTATCCTCCCCAGCTGGCACTTCATAATGTTGAAGGTAGACAAAAATGCTGGAGAAACTCAGCGGGTGAGGCAGCATTTATGGAGCGAAGGAACAGGTGACGTTTCAGGTCGAGACCCTTCTTCATAATGATGATGGTGTAGTGACCTGGACGAGGTCAGGAAAAGGCTAGAGGCCAGGCAGGTTCAGAAGTCCTTTAATGAAGCATGGCAAAACACACAGATGAAAAACACACACGATTGTTAAGGGCTTGGACATACTAGAGGCAGGAAACATGTTCCCGATGTTGGGGGAGTCCAGAACTAAGGGCCACAGTTTAAGAATAAGGAGTAGGCCATTTAGAACGAAGATGAGGAAACACTTTTTCTCACAGAGAGTGGTGAGTCTGTGGAATTCTCTGCCTCAGAGGGCGGTGGGGACCGTTTCTCTGGATGTTTTCAAGACGGAGTCAGGGGATATGGGGAGAAGGCAGGAACAGGGTACTGATTGGGGATGATCAGCCATGATCACATTGAATGGTGGTGCTGGCTCGAAGGGCCGAATGGCCCACTCCTGCACCTATTGTCTATTGTCTATCACCCCCGAGCTGGAACCGGGAAACCCCGTGGACAGACAATTCTCCCTGTCCCGCAAGAGCCGAGGGGGATGACCCAAGGAGAGGCTAACCCCACAAGGACTGCCACAATGGTCTAGATATATACAGGACATTCTGAGATGTCATGTCGTTATTGTGAAAGGGACTTGGCAGTAATTTACTGTATGTTTTAGACAACAGACAATAGGTGCAGGAGTAGACCATTCGGCCCTTCGAGCCAGCACCGCCATTCAATGTGATCATGGCTGATCATCCACAATCAGTACCCCGTTCCTGCCTTCTCCCCATATCCCCTGACTCCGCTATCTTGAAGAGCCCTATCTAGCTCTCTCTTGAAAGTATCCAGAGAACTGGCCTCCACTGCCCTCTGAGGCAGAGAATTCCACACTCACAACTCTCTGTGTGAAAAAGTGTTTCATTATCTCCATTCTAAATGGCTTACCCCATTTATTCTTAAACTGTGGCCCCTGGTTCTGGAGTCAAGTCAAAGTCAAAAAGTCAAAGTCAAAGTCAATTTAATTGTCATTTGGACCCCTGGAGGTCCAAACGAAATGCCGTTTCTGCAGCCATACATTACACACAAATAGACCCCAGACACAACAATAATTACATTTAACATAAACATCCATCACATAGCTGTGATGGAAGGCCAAAAAAACTTATCTCTCCACTGCACTCTCCCCCCCCCAATGTCAGAGTCAAAGTCATAGCCCCCGGCTGGTGATGGCGATTGTCCCGCGGCCATTCCAGCCACGCCGGGTGGTGCGGTGTCAGGCCCCGCTCCAGGAGCTCTTCAACCCCGCAACTCGGGCGGGAGAAGTCGCCGCCGCAGAAGCCCCGAAAAGCGGTCTCCTTCCAAGGAGCCGTGGGCTCCCGGCGCCGCCGTCCACAGACCTGTAGAGAGCCTCCGACTCCCGGTACTGCAGCAGCAGCAGAGCAGGGCAGAACTTTCAGCAGCAGCAGCGCTCCTCCACCGCTCCAGACCCGGCCAGCTCCGCGACGGTACGGTGATAAACCTGAGTCCCCGGTCTCTTGTGTTGGAGGCCGCTCCTCGTTGCGGCCTCAACGACAATGGAAACCCTACGAGAAAAGGCGGGTCTCCAGAGCAGGGAGAGATTCACAAAGTTTCCCCCCCCCCCCCCTCCCACCCCACCCCACCCCCCCACACACACACCCCGACATAAAATACAAAAACTACATGAAACACACAGACAAAAATAATAAAAACGCGGACAGGCGCGGACAGGCTTGGGGGACTTTGACTTTGACTTTGACACCAACATGACCAGCATCACCACCACATTAATGCAACACCAACTTTGATGGACTAGCCATGTCATCCGCATATCCAACACACGTCTCCTTAAACAAATCCTGTACTCTTAATTGAAGGAAGGTCGGCGAGCCCCCGGCGGGCCAAAGAAACGCTTCAAGGACAACATCAAGTACAGTCTGAAGAAATTCCACATTGCAGTGAGCAACTGGGAGCACATTACACTGGACAGGCGCTCCTGGAGGAAATCCATGCAGGAAGGAGCTGCACGTCACGGAATGGAACTACGCCGTGTCACAGAGACAAAGCGACAGCACCGTAAGGGGGGAAGGAGGCTCGACGACTACCAACCACCACCAGTCTCCACTGCCCACGTTGCACCAAGGTGTGTGGATCGCAGGTCGGTCTCTACAGACCCACAAGTAGACCACCCTATGGAGAGGAGAGGACAGTCATACTCGTTTAGAGTGACCGTCGATGAAACATATAGAAAAGAGAGTGGTGGTGAATCTGTGGAATTCTTTGCCACAGAAGGCTGTGGAGGCCAAGTCAGTAGATATTTTTAAGGAAGAGGTAGATACTTGATTAGCACAGGTGACTTCTCAGTTGTGGGGAGAAGACAGGAGAACGGGGTTAGGAGGGAGCGATAAATCAGCCATGATTGAATGGCGGAGTAGACTTGATGGGCCGAATGGCCTAAATCTACTCCTATCACATGATCTTATGATCTAACAAGTGCTCCATTCCCCCTAAAATAGACGTCACAAAACCTCAATCAGAATTACAGCCCCCATCTCACAAAATAGCTATTCCTTGTCAAACTTTTAATTGCAAATTGGACAGGTTGGGCAGATGCATGACAGATGCAGTTTAATGCGGATAAATGTGAGGTTATCCACTTTGGTAGCAAAAACAGGAAAGATTACTATCTAAATGATGTCAAGTTGGGAAAAGGGGAAGTACAACGGGATCTGGGGGTCCTTGTACTTGTCAATGAAAGTAAGCATGCAGGTACAGCAGGCAGTGAAGAAAGCGAATGGCATGTTGGCCTTTATTAAAAAGAGGAATTGAATATTGGAGCAAAGAGTTGTACAAGAATTGCGGTTGTACAGAGCCCTAGTGAGACCACAGCTGGAGTATTGTGTGCAGTTTTGGTCCCCTAATTTGAGAAAGGACATTCTTGCTATTGAGGGAGTGCAGCGTTACAGGTTAATTCCCGGGATGGCGGGACTGTCATATGCTGAGAGAATGGAGCGGCTGGGCTTGTATACTTCGGAGTTTAGAAGGATGAGAGGGTATCTTATTGAAACATATAAGACTATTAAGGGTTTGGACACGTTAGAGGCAGGAAACATGTTCCTGATGTTTGGGGAGTCCAGAACCAGGGGCCAGTTTAAGAATAAGGGGTAAGCCATTTAGAATGGAGACGAGGAAACACTTTTTCTCAGAGTGGTGAGTCTGTGGAATTCTCTGCCTCAGAGGGCAGTGGAGGCATGTTCTCTGGATGCTTTCAAGAGAGAGCTAGATAGGGCTCTTAAAGATAGCGGAGTCAGGGGATATGGGGGGAAGGCAGGAATGGGGTACTGATTGTGGATGATCAGCCATTGAATGGCGGTGCTGGCTCGAAGGGCCAAATGGCCTACTCCTGCACCTATTGTCTACATATCCACTTAACAGAAGTAAACGCTCACAGAAAATCATAAGTGATAGGAGTCGAATTTGCCCATCGTCTCTACTCCACCATTCCATCATGGGTGATCTATCTCTCCCTCCTAACCCCATTCTCCTGCCTTCTCCCCATAACCTCTGATACCTGTACTAACCAAGAAATGGAAAGACAGCCACTAAACTCCAGCAGGCCAGGGAGCATCTGTGGAGGGAATGAACAGATGACATTCTGGTTCAGGACCACTCCGCAGACTGTGGAAATCTGAAGGGTTCTAACCTGAAACATCATCTTTCCATTGCCTCTGTAGCTGCACCCCATCCCCCCCCCCCCCCCCCCCCCCCCCCCCCCCCCCCCCCCCCCCCCCCCCCCCCCCCCCCCGCCCGCGAGCATTTTGTTTAAGATTCTAGCATCCGCAGTTACCTCTATCTCCAGCCAATCTTCTTAGACTCCCTTCGGACATGGCTGACCATGGGTGTCTCCAGGGTTGGAGGACGCCTGTGTGTGACTTTGTTTAACGTGGGGAGACTGGTGCACAGATAGCCACCCCACGGTCCTGGACAGATCTGGGCCAGGATCCAGTGGCATGGAGTCCAAGACGACTGGAGACCCTTTTCTGCTACAGCCTTCATCCGCCTTCCCAGCCGTTGTGACGCTCCACTAAGGTCAGCCATCGTCCTCCGCATGTTCCACCGTTGAGGTCTTGGTTGGATCGCTCTTTGTCAGAGACCTCCCCCTCGACCTTACCGCCATGGATGTCCACATCCCTCTAAACCTTTCCTACCCATGTATCATTGTGATATTCCCCAATTGACACTATGTGCAGACGAGTTAATTGGCACAAGGTTTTATATTGTGTAGCAAGACCATGTCGAAGAAGTAATCCTCCCTCGACTCTGTCCAGGGACACCGACAGTCCTTTCAGGTTAGGCAGAGGTTCACTTGCACCTCATCCAATCTCAGCTACCGTATCCGCTGTTGAAGATGTGGACTCTTATGCATCGGCGAGACCAAACCTAGATTGGCCGATCAGGAAGGCAAGACAGCACCCGTACCACCTCAGGCAGCTGAGGAAATTCAGAGTCTCTCAGAGGATCCTTCAGTGCTTCTACTATGGGGCTGTAGAAAGCATCTAGTCTGGAAACATCACCATCTGGTTTGGGACCAGCTCTGCCCAGGACAGGAAGGCTCTCCTCCCTCCCCCCCCCCCTTCCCCCCCAGGACCTATACACAGATCCAGAGCTAGCAAGATTATGGGGGACCCCTACCACCCCAGCAACGGACTGTTCCAGCTGCTACGGTCAGGCAAGCGCCTCCGCTGTCACGCTGTGAAAACAGAGAGGATGAGACGGAGTTTCTTCCCACAGGCCGTCAGGACTGTAAACTCTGATCCCACCAGGGACTCATTTACTGTTGTGTTGTGTCTTTTTATTTTTCTAAAATGTAAATACTGGTTCAGTTCTGTTGTTTTTGCACAATCCGCAGGCATTGCCATTCTCATTTCACTGCACTTCTTGTATGTGTATGTGACAAATAAAGTTGACTTGACATTTCGCTGAACACTTTTGATCAGTCCGCCTGGACATACCTGATCTCACGGTTGCTAAACACTTTAATTCTCCTTCCCATTCCCACACTGATCTTTGGCAAAAACAGGAAAGCAGACTATTATCTAAATGGTGGCCGACTAGGAAAAGGGGAGATGCAGCGAGACCTGGGTGTCATGGTACACCAGTCATTGAAAGTAGGCATGCAGGTGCAGCAGGCAGTGAAGAAAGCGAATGGTATGTTAGCTTTCATAGCAAAAGGATTTGAGTATAGGAGCAGGGAGGTTCTACTGCAGTTGTACAGGGTCTTGGTGAGACCACACCTGGAGTATTGCGTACAGTTTTGGTCTCCAAATCTGAGGAAGGACATTATTGCCATAGAGGGAGTGCAGAGATGGTTCACCAGACTGATTCCTGGGATGGCAGGACTGTCTTATGAAGAAAGACTGGATAGACTTGGTTTATACTCTCTAGAATTTAGGAGATTGAGATGGGATCTTATAGAAACGTACAAAATTCTTAAGGGGTTGGACAGGCTAGATGCAGGAAGATTGTTCCCGATGTTGGGGAAGTCCAGGACAAGGGGTCACAGCTTAAGGATAAGGGGGAAATCCTTTAAAACTGAGATGAGAAGAACTTTTTTCACACAGAGGGTGGTGAATCTCTGGAACTCTCTGCCACAGAGGGTAGTCGAGGCCAGTTCATTGGCTATATTTAAGAGGGAGTTAGATGTGGCCCTTGTGGCTAAGGGGGTCAGAGGGTATGGAGAGAAGGCAGGTACGGGATACTGAGTTGGATGATCAGCCATGATCATATTGAATGGCGGTGCAGGCTCGAAGGGACGAATGGCCTAATCCTGCACCTAATTTCTATGTTTCTGTCCTGGGTCTTCTCCATTGTTAGAGTGAGGCCAAACGTAAATTGGAGGAACAGCATCTCATATTTCGCTTGGGCAGCTTACAGCCCAGTGGTATGAATATTGACTTCACTCACTTCAAGTAGCCCCGGCATTCCCTCCCTCTATCTCTCCCACAACCTAGTCACACCAGCTTTTCGTTCTCACCTAGCTACAGCAAACAATGACCTGTTGCCTTTATCATTGTTACTTTTTTGCACATCTTTCATTCCTTTGTTCTACTTCTCTCTGTATCATCGTCTATATCTCTTTTTCCTTCCCCGTGACTTTCAATCTGAAGAAGGGTCTCGACCTGAAACGTCACCCATTCCTTCTCTCCAGAGATGCTGCCTGTCCCACTGAGTTACTCCAGCATTTTGTGTCTATCTTTGATTTAAACCAGCATCTGCAGTTCGTTCCTACACAATGTTGAAGAGGTCCTGACTACAACTGATGTAATATAATCCTACAGCAGAATACTCAAATGCCCCGCGATCTCTGGTTGTATTTGGAAGTGCCAAACTCTCTTAACTACTTGAGTTTGCTTTGAAATGGATTAACTCATCGCTACTTTAGTTTAGGAAAGAACGGCAGATGCTGGTTTAAATCGAAGATAGACACAAAATGCTGGGGTAACTCAGCGGGACAGGCAGCATCTCTGGTGGAATGGGTGACATTTTGGGTCGAGACCCTTCTTCAGACTTTGTTTTGTTTCGAGATAAAACGCGGAAACAGGCCCTTCGGCCCATCCAGTCTGCACAGACCAGCAATCCCCGCACACTAACACTATCCTATCTCCACTATCCGATTGCCTCAACACAGAGGGAGAACAAGGTTGGAAGAAAGAGACAAGGACTTTACGACTTTTGCCTTCCATCACAGTGAGGAGGGTCTGGTAGACTCACTGTGGTGGATGTTAAATCTGTGTTTATTGTGTGTTTTGTTATTTTATTCTATGTTATGACTGCACGGCACAAAATTTCGTTCAGACTGAAAAGTCTAAATGACAATAAAGGATACTTTACTTTACTACACACACTAGGGACAATTTATATTTACACCGTCAATTAACCTACAAACCTGTTGCCATAGAGGGAGTGCAGAGACGGTTCACCAGACTGATTCCTGGGATGTCAGGACTGTCTTATGAAGAAAGACTGGATAGACTTGGTTTATACTCTCTAGAATTTAGAAGATTGAGAGGGGATCTTATAGAAACTTACAAAATTCTTAAGGGGTTGGACAGGCTAGATGCTTTACTTTACTACACACACTAGGAACAATTTATATTTACACCAAGTCAATTAACCTACAAACCTGTACGTCTTTGGTGTGGGAGGAAACCGAAGATCGCGGAGAAAACCCGAGAGGTATCTGGCGCTAAAAGCGCTGCAAGGCAGCAACTGTACCGCTGCGCCACCGTGCCGCTCTGTGACAAATGCAGACAAACTGGGAATTCCTTACATAAAACCTGCTCAGGAAATAAACTGAGCCAGACAGGCAGCGCTAGATTGATAGAGATACTGTAATGAGACACTGGTAGTCATCCTCTCACCCCTCCCCAAAACTAACCCAACTCCTCTCCCAAGTTTCACCCATGTTACCTAGTGGGAAGAAGACCTGAGAAACCTCAGTAACCTCACTCGCCATCTTGCACTAAATGATGTACTCTTTATCTGACGGCTTGATTGCATTCATGTCGAACTGGATAGCAGGCAAACAAAAGCTTTTCACTGTACCTCAGTACACGTGACAATAATAAACCACTAAATTTTCAGGCTGCACGTCCGACTTCTAATGGAGGAGAGGAAAGGTTCTAGTTGAAACATAGAAACATCCTAGGTAAACGAAGTTGGCGTGGACTCGGTGGGCCAAAGGGCGTGTATCCACACTGTATCTTTAAACTAAACCAGGGATATCACCCACTCATTGGATTGGTATTTTATTTAGTTCACTTGTTTAATCAATAATGTTTTACTGTTAATGTTTTATGTGTCATTCCTAACTGTCACTGTATGTCATGTTGGGGCTTTCGGGCGGAGCACCAAGGCAAATTCCTTGTATGTGAACACTTGGCCAATAAACATGTTCATTCATTGAGTTAGAGAGTGATAAAGTGTGGAAACAGGCCCTTCGGCCCAACTCGTCCAACAATGTCCCAGCTACCCATGTCATATGCTGAGAGAATGGAGCCAGATGCTGAGAGAATGGAGCCAGATGCTGAGAGAATGGAGCCATATGCTGAGAGAATGGAGCAGCTGGGCTTGTACACTATGGAGTTTAGAAGGATGAGAGGGAATCTCATTGAGACATAAGATTATTAAGAGCTTGGACAAGCTAGAGACAGGAAACATGTTCCCGATGTTGGGGGAGTCCAGAACCAGGGGCCACAGTTTAAGAATAAGGGGTAAGCCATTTAGAATGGAGACGAGGAAACACTTTTTCTCACAGAGTGTGGTGAGTCTATGGAATTCTCTGTAACGAGGGCAGTGGAGGCAAGTTCTCTGGATGCTTTCAAGAGAGAGCTAGATAAAGATAGCAGAGTCAGGGGATATGGGGAGAAGGCAGGAACGGGGTACTGATTGGGGATGATCAGCCATGATCACATTGAATGGCGGTGCTGGCTCAAAGGGCCGAATGGCCTTCTCCTGCACCTATTGTCTAGTCCCAACTTGCCTGCGCTTGGTCCATAACCCTTCATAATTCTGCTTGCCGGCCAATGCCCTGGGTCAGTGCCAGAGGTTGAACCAGATCATTTGCAACTTTGGCAAAGAGTCGAGCCCTCCTGCAACTTGCCCGGGGATATTTCACTACGTTACAAAGGTGTGGTATAAATATTCGCTGCTGTTGGTAAATACAAACAAGCCTGCGGGAGCAGCCAGCGAGCGGTGAACGGGATGCAGTTACAACAACATCGACAAACGTGTGTTTTTTTTTCTCTTTCTTTTCTTGAGTACGATCCCAGCAGTACAACACAATGCAAAGCACATACAGGCTCTTATTTCATCTTTTTCTTCTTCCCTAAAGAATCATGCAGTTTCGACACTTCTGGCTCAAACAGATCCATCACCATGGTCCCAGAATCATCGAAGAAGTACTCGAGGGACTTGGTAAATTCCCTCTCCCGCTCCTGGTTGGTCCGCCCATCGATGAACGTCATTCTCAGGGTGTACTGGTCATCAAACCTGGAGAACAGAATTACAAAGTTAGTGCAGAGCAATCATCTTCCAGTCTTACAGGGGGCAGGACAAATTTACTTCATCAGCAAGCTCACAAACTGCACTCTCCCTGCAACCACTGGCCAGCGACTTGCTACCCTGACCATCGCAGGCAAGATTCACGGCAACGTGAAAGGATTCAACATGTGTTCTAGGTAGACAAAAATGCTGGAGAAACTCAGCGGGTGAGGCAGCATCTATGGAGCGAAGGCATAGGTGACGTTTCGGGTCAAGACCCTTCCCCCACCCCTTCTTGATCTCACACACTCCATCACAAGAAATAGACTATTGACTGACGTCCATTACAAACCTACTGACTCCCACAAACTACACTTCCCACCCTGCTTCCTGCAAAGACTTTATTCCCCTTCTCCCAATTCCTCCGTCTATGCCGCATCTGCGCCCAAGATGAGGTGTTCCATACTAGAACATCCGAGACCCTTCTTCAGTCTGAAGAAGGGTCTCGACCCAAAGCGTCACCTATTCCTTCGCTCCATAGATGCTGCCTCACCCGAGTTTCTCCAGCATTTTTGTCAACTTCAATCTTTCCAGCATCTGCAGTTCTTTCTTAAACAATACGTGTCCTAGTTCACTTTAACTGGCCACCTCATCTAAAAAGCTGGCTGAGACACAGCTCAATAACGTGGCAAATTAAATCAAAATACATTCTAGACTTCCGTCTAATACTATCGGGATACATCACAGCCTGGCTTGGAAACAGCGCCATCCAAGACCAAGGGAGCTGTGGACGCAGCCCAGACCATCACACAAACCAACCTCAACTTCATCATCAATTGCCATCCTGCACTCAAAATTACCTGGACCATCTCCGACACCTCCCTCCCCTTTCGTTATCTCACAGACTCCATCACAAGCAATAGACTATTGACTGACGTCTATTACAAACCCACTGACTCCCACAACTATCTCGACTACACTTCTTCCTACCCTGCTTCGTGCAAAGACTCTATTCCCCTTCTCCCAATTCCTCTGTCTACGCCGCATCTGCACCCTAGATGAGGTGTTCCATACTAGAACATCTTTAGAGAACGGGGATTCCCCTATCCCCCCCCACCCCCCCCTCATCACAGATGAGGCCCTCACTCGTGTCTCCTCAGTACCCCACAGCTCTGCCCTTGCTCCCCCTAGTCGCAACAGAGACAGAGTCCCCCTAGTCCTCACCTTCCACCCCATCATTCGTCGCATACAACACCTTCGTCCCAACTAATCCATGCTGGCCAAGATACCCCATTGAATCTGGTCCCATTTGCCTACTTTTGCCCATACTTTTCAAACTATCCAAGTGTTTTTTTAAATGTTGTTATAATACCCGCCTCAACTACTTCCTCTGGCAGCTCATTCTTTATACCCATCACCCCGAGTGAAAACGTTGCCTCTCGGGTTCTTATTACATCTTTCCCTGTCACATTAACCCTACGTCCTCCGACAATAGACAATAGGCGCAGCACTCGGCCATTCGGGCCAACACCGCCATTCAATGTGATCATGGCTGATCATCCCCAATCAGTACCCAGTTCATGCCTTCTCCCCATATCCCCGCTATCTTCAAGAGCCCAATCTAGCTCTCTTGAGAGTATCCAGAGAACCTGCCTCCCTCTGAGGCAGAGAATTCCAGACTCACAACTCTCTGTGAGAAAAAGTGCTTCCTCGTCTCCATTCTAAATGGCCTACCCCTTATTCGTAAACTGTGGCCCCTGGTTCTGGATTCCCCCAACATCGGGAACATGTTTCCTGCCTCTAGCGTGTCCAAACCCTTAAGAATCTTATGTTTCAATAAGATCCCCTCTCATTCTTCTAAACTCCATAGTATACAAGCCCAGCCGCTCCATTCTCTCAGCATATGACAATCCCGCCATCCCGGGAATTAACCTTGTAAACCTACGCTGCACTCCCTCAATAGCTCGAATGTCCTTCCTCTAATTAGGAGACCAAAACTGCACACAATACTCCAGGTGTGGTCTCACTAGGGCCCTGTACAACTGCAGAAGGACCTCTTTGCTCTTATACTCAACTCCTGGTGTTGTAAATGCCAACATGTCATTCACTTTCTTCACTGCCTGCTGTCTGGTTCTTGATACCTATACTCTGGGTAAAAGACTGTGCATTCAGCCTATTCACTCCCCTCATGATTTTAAACACTCTACATAAAATCACCCCGCAACGTTCCAAGGGGGAGAGTCCTCTCTCTATAGCTCAGGCGCTCAAGTCCTGGCACCATCCTCATATCTTCCTCTGCATTCTTTCCTGTTGCGTGGCTTGGAGAGAAATTAAAGTTCAGTACCTCCGCAGAGATGACGACAGCTGCCAGGTATCTCCAGGATCCAATCCAGCAGGGTCTTTCTGTATCGCAATTAAAAATATGCTTCTCTCTTTGTACGAAGTATAAAATGTGAGAATTCCCATCATAACAAAATAGGTGCAATGTTGTTAAAGAAAACAGAATGTACTGCTTCTGTACAAAACACAAAGTCGGGTACAACTGCCACACTTTGGAAGGCCAACGGAACATTAACGGGAAGGTCAACTTCACTGTTAGTAGACTTTACTTCACTCCCTGTTGTACTTACGTGTAGACAATAGGTGTAGGAGTAGGCCATTCGGCCCTTCGAGCCAGCATCGCCATTCAATGTGATCATGGCAGAACATCCCCAATCAGTACCCTGTTCCTGCCTTCTCCCCATATCTCCTGACTCCGCTATCTTTGAGGCAGAGAATTCCACAGATTCACCACTCACTGTTAGAAAAAGTGTTTCCTTGTCTCCGTTCTAAATGGCTTACCCCTTATTCTTAAACTGTGGCCCCTGGTTCAGGGCTCCTCCAACATCGGGAACATGTTTCCTGCCTCTAGCGTGTCCAATCCCTTAATAATCTTATATGTAGTACGATTTATCTGAATAGCGAGCAAAACTCAAGTTTTTGTATCGGCACACGTGACAATAATAAACCAACTCAGATCTATACAGTCACTACCTTGTTGATATTTACAGCAGCCTAAGGTGCACAATTTTCAGCCGTGTTTCCCAATGTATAGCAGTGAATGGCCTTTAGCAAGCACTTGTAGTTTAGTTTAGAGATACAGCGCGGAAACAGGCCCTTCGGCCCACCGGGTCCGTGCCGACCAGCGATCCCCTGCACATTAACACTATCCCACACACACCAGGGACAATTTACACATACACCAAGCCAAGTAACCTACAAACCTGCACATCTTTGGAGTGTGGGAGGAACCGAAGAGCTAGGAGAAAACCCACGCAGGTCACGGGGAGAACGTACAAACTCTGTTCAGACAGCCTCCGTAGTCAGGATCAAACCCGGGTCAATGGCGCTGCAAGCGCTATAAGGCAGCAACTCTACCGCTGCACCACCATGCCCTCTTGTAGAAGGTACATAAAACAAGTACTTATAGTGTCACATCCTAAATATGTGGGACTTTTATCACTGCTAAAGTGGTACATCACTTCCAAATAAAAGGATATGATAGCACACAGCCGGCAAGTACGTTCTTTGACTCTGGAAAAGGATGCATATAGTCCCAGATCAGGGCAACTATCGCAAAGAGGCAGGAGATGGTGCAGATGAGGAGTCGACCATCAATCAGGCCATAATTCTCCTCATACCCGTACTTCTCCAGAAGAACCTAGGACAGAAGCAAAAACTAAATGTGAGGAATTCAAATGGATAACGATGGCACGTGACAGTAAATCTGTCCGTTATATATTAAAACTGTGTGGCTGCCGCCTGCCGCCTGGCTGCCTTTCTGCCTTTTGATTCGCTGCTCCTTCCTATCAGCTTCCAACACACTTCAAAACAAAGTTGCAAGACAGGAACACTCTGAACTTTTCACCTCAATGGGATATCACACCAAGTGCTTCAACAGGAGGGGGAGGGCTAATTGGTATTGCAATTGGAACTGCTGCAGTAGGCAGGGGAGGTGCAATTGGAGTTTTTTTCAATATACTGCTGAGGGAGGCAGGGCAGTGCTGGAATCTTACATTTGGGAACGGGTTCAGTTCCATTGGAGGAGACGGGTGCATGGTGGAATATTGGGTTGGGGGATCACACACCATTGGGGGGGGGGGGGGGGGGGGGGGGGGGTCTAGTATGTGTGTGTGTGTGTGTGTGTGTGTGTGTGTGTGTGTGTGTGTGTGTGTGTGTGTGTGTGTGTGTGTGTGTGTGTGTGTGTGTGTGTGTGTGTGGGTGTGGATGTACGGCGTTTTGCATTTGATTCATTACTCCGCGCAAACCAGATGCAAAAACGCCGACATTTTTACCATTTCACTAGCGATTTTACTTTTACATTCACACATCCACTCCCTGGTCAATTATTTCCACAGGTTTTGAGTAAAATTGATCACAAAACTCAAACAACTCAATTTTTAAGATCTAAACGGCTCTTACCAGCTGCTGACGTCACAATGCCCACATGCCGACCAATCCAGGCCCACCTGTCTCCAAGTACGCTCGCGCCACACGCCTCCCGTTGCTGCACTCCAGCCCGCCCGCCTGCCCTGCTCACTCCAACCCCCCCCCCACTACTTCACCTGTCTTCCCCATCCTCTCCTTCCTCTCCCCCCTTCACCCCCATTTGCCCTCTCCCCCCCAGACAGAGCAGAACGCCAGCTATTGCCAGAACCGCTACAATAGGCGCAATGGTCCTTCCTATAGTGAACCCTGCTGTTGCTCACAGTCTCTGATGGGGCCGCTTTCACAGACTTAACCGTGAGCGGCCCCCGCGTTTAACCAGGGCTCTGGGAACTCGGAATCTGATGGGGACGAGGAGGCTTCCAGAGGGAAGGCAGGGACAACGTAGAATCCAGCAGCAGTGGCTCCGTTAACGGATTCATTCCACAGTGACTTCATTTTGGTAACAACCCCTCCCCCTCTCCTCCCCATTCTCCTCCCTTCTTCATCCCCACTCCTTTGCTCCTCCCATCCATACCCCCCTCTCACCTCCCCTCCCTTCCCCCCCCCACCTCTCCCCCCCCCCCCTCCCCCCCCTCCCCCCCTCCCTCCCACCCCACTCTCCCTCTGTCTCTTGCCCCTCTCTCTGTCTCTGCCCACGCTCTCTACCTCCTCCCCCTCCCTCTCTAGAAGCGCCTGCGAGTTGGGGGCTATGCGTCAGTAGATAGGGCCGTTATGGGGTAAAAGGAGCAAATTAATAATATTAATATATCAAGGAAGAAGTTAGCGTGTGTGGGGGGGTAGTTAGTGTGTGTGACGCCGCATGCTGCCCCCCCCTCCACGCAACCGTACGTTGGGGGAACAGACCCAACGGGTCTGCACTTGGTCTAGTTAAATTTAAAAAAAGTAAAGTTGGAAAATACTCAAAGTCATGAGCCTGTCCCACTTACGCAACTTTTTCGGCGACTGCCAGCACCCGCCAAAGCCCGTTGCATGTCACCGAAAAGTTTCAACATGTTGAAAATCCAGCGGCGACCAGAAAGACGCTTCGACTCTTTGGGCGACTGAGGAGACGACTCACGACCATACAGGCGACACCCCAGCGACATGTCGCGGGATGAAGCCTGTATGGTCGCGAATAGTCACCCAAAGAGTCGTACCTTGTTCTGGTCGTCGCTGGATTTCCATCATGCTGAGAAGTTTCGCAACCTGCAACGACCTATGACGGGTGCCGGCAGTCGACGAAAAAGGCCCTTCAGGATATATTTGTAGACAGAACTCAAGTTAGTGTGTCATGCAGATTACCATTTACACTCCACTGAGAATCTCCTCAAACTACATTCACAAGTTTACATGTTGTTTACATTTTATATTCAGTTTACATTTTATATTCAGCATTAGATTTTAGTTTACATTTCAATTCAGCATTTAGTTTACACTTAGCATGCTGATTAGAAAATAACATTCCTTAATTGTGTTTATCCACGTGCAAAGTTAAGTCATTTACTGGCATGATAAAATATTCAAGACTGTTCCAGACTGCAACCCATTAACCAGCAGGACTTTTACTGGCCAGGTGAACTGGTTAAACTGCAAGAAATTCACGTTGCCTACCTTTTTGGCAGCGTCGTCCAAGGCATTTTTCACAGCCGCACCATCCCACTTATCAATCTTAATTGGCTTGTCATCAATCTTCCACTATGAGAAAAAAATATTAAGATCACAGAAATATGTCGCATCCTCTGGAACTGTGGTGCAACAATGGAGTTATACTGCACAGAAACAGGCCCTTCAGCCCACATTGCCCATTCTGGCCTAGTCCTATTCAATTTGGGCTACAGGCTCGAAAGCCAATGAGACCAAAGGCCAGAATCTGTTTCAAATTCAGATACAATCGCCATCCATTCCCATATGGTCGGTAAATCAGTTATCCTACTAAATAGCATAAACTATTTTCTAAATGGGGAAAGAATCTAGAAATCGGAGGTGCAAAGAGACTTGGGGGTGCTGGTGCAGGATTTCCAAAAAAAGTTAATCTTCAAGTCCAATCAGTAGAAAAGAAGGCTAATGCAATGCTGGCATTTATTTCAAGAGGCCAGAATACAAAAACAGGGATGCAATGCTGAGGCTCTATAAGGCGCTGGTCAGGCCGCATTTGGAGTATTGTGAGCAATCTTAGGCACCATATCTGAGGAAGGATGTGCAGGGCCTGGAGAGGGTCCAGAGGAGGTTTACGTCAATGATCCCAGGAATGAGTGGGTTAACCTATGATGATTGTTTGACGGCACTGGGCATGTACTCGCTAGAGTTTAGAACAATTGAAACGTACCAAACAGTGAAAGGCCTGGATAGAGTGGATGTGGAGAGGATGTTCCCTCTAGTGAGAGATTCTAGAGGTCACAGCCTCAGATTTGAAGGAATTTCTTTAGTCAGAGGGTGGTGAATCTGTGGAATGCAGATAGATTCTTGATTAGCATTGGTGTTAGGGGTTATGGGGAGAAGGCAGGAGAAAGGGGTTGGGAGGGAGAGATAGATAAGCCATGATTGAATTGCATAGACTTGATGGGCTGAATAGCCTAATTCTGCTCCTTTCACATCTTATCACCTTATGACCTATCCCAAATGTCCTCGACGATGGGGCGATCATTGAATTATGGGGAGAATAACTCAAAAGATTCAAATCTCATGTCACTTATAGCCACTTAACCTGCTCCCAAATTTTAGACTTCATTCTGGAAACAACATGCATTCATTCATTCAGAGCAACATTTGTTTAATTCTCAAATTCTTTTCTTTAAATTTATAATTATCAGTTTCAATTCTGAAACGTATTTATTTATTCAATTTTCTTCATCATTTTCAACAGAGAATTTCACATCTTAACAACTCAGCACTGAAAAAATCCTTAACCACTTGGTCAATTCATTGAACTTTAAAACTACACCTGGCTCCGTGAAAATAATCCATGCTTAAATATCTTATCAAAACCTTTTGCATCATTACCTATTTCTATTCCACATCCTGTGTAGGAAAGAACTACAGATGCTGGTTTAAATCAAAGATAGACACAAAATGCTGGTATGTAAGCTGGGAGAAACAGTTAATGGGTGAATGATGGTGAGCCAGGACAATCGGTTTATAGACAAATTGGTAAAATTGTAAATTACCCCGAGTGTGTGCATGATAGTGTTAATCAATAGACAATAGGTGCAGGAGTAGGCTATTCGGCCCTTCAAGCCAGCATCGCCATTTAATGTGATCATCCACAATCAGTTCCCCGTTCCCACCTTCTGCCCATATCCCCCGACTCCTCTATCTTTAAGAGCCCTATCTAGCTCTCTCTTGAAAGTATCCAGAGAACCGGCCTCCACTGCCCTCAGAGGCAGAGAATTCCACAGACTCACAACTCAGTGTGAAAAGTGTTTCCTCATCTCCGTTCTAAATGGCTTACCCCTTATTCTTAAACTGTTCTTGGTTCTTGGATTCTTGGTCCTCCAAAATATTCCAAATTGCCCCTGGTTCTGGACTCCCCCAACATAGGGAACATGTTTCCTGCCTCTAGCGTATCCAAATCCTTTATAATCTTATATGTTTCAATAAGATTCCCTCTCATCCTTCTAAACTCCAGTATACAAGCCTATCTGCTCCATTCTCTCAGCTTATGACAGTTCCACCATCCGGAGATTAACCTTCTGAACCTACACTGCACTGCCTCAATAGCAAGAAAGTCCTTCCTCAAATTAGGGGACCAAAACTGCACACAATATTCCAGGTGTGGTCTCACTAGGTTTATACTGGAGAAGGACTTCTTTACTCCTATACTCAACGCAGAAGGACCTCTTTGCTCCTATATTCGATTCCTCTTGTTATGAAGGCCAACATGCCATTCGCTTTCTTCACTGCCTGTTGTACCTGCATGCTTACTTTCATTAACTGATGAACAAGAATCCCCAGATCCCATTGTACTTTCCCTTTTCCCAACTTGACACCATTTAGATAATAATCTGCCTTGCTGTTTTTGCTACCAAAGTGGATAACCTCACATTTGTCCACATTAAACTACATCTGCAAACCTGTCCAAGTCACCCTGCATTCTCATAGCATCCTCTTCACAGTTCACACTGCCACCCGGCTTTGTGTCATCTGCAAATTTGCTAATGTTACTTTGAATCCCTTCATCCAAATCATTGATGTATTTTGTAAATAGCTGCGGTCCCAGCACCGAGCCATGCTGTACGTCACTAGTCAATGCCTGCCATTCTGAAAGGGACCCGTTAATCCCTACTCTTTGTTTCCTGTCTGCCAACCAATTTTCTATCCATGTTAGTACACTACCCCGAACAGCATGTGCCTTAACTTTGCCCACTAATCACCAATGTGGGACGTTATCACTATCAGCAAAACCACCCACTTTTGCGTCATCTGCAAACTTGCCATGCATGTTCTCATCCAAATCATTGATAACAGGACAAACAGTAACGGGCTCAGCATCGAACACACCATGGGCCTCCGGTACGAGAAGCAACCTTCCACCATCACATCTGCTTCCTTCCATGAAGCCAATTTTCTATCCATTCAGCTATCTCTCCATGGATCCCATGCAATCTAACCTTCCAGAGCAGCCTACCATATGGAATAGAGAACATAGAAAAATATGTACTGGAGTAGGCCATTCGGCCCAAAGATTATAGAGGAGCTCCTCTATAATCTTTGATTCGGCCCTTCGAGCCAGCAACGCCATTCTATATGATCATGGCTGATCATCTAAAATCAGTTCCCCGTTCCTGCTTTTCCCCCATATCCCTTGATTCCTTTAGCCCTAAGAGTTAAATCTAACTCTCTCTTGAAAACCTCTTCCAGAGCAGCCTGCCATATGGAACTTCACAGAATAAGAACTGCACATGCTGGTTTACACCGAAGTTATGAGACAAAAAGCTGGAGTAACTCAGCAGGATACAAACTTAAAGCACACGGTATTGGGGGTTCAGTATTGATGTGGATAGAGAACTGGCTGGCAGACAGGAAGCAAAGAGTAGGAGTAAACGGGTCCTTTTCAGAATGGCAGGCAGTGACTAGTGGGGTACCGCAAGGCTCAGTTCTGGGACCCCAGCTATTTACGATATATATTAATGATTTGGACGAGGGAATTGAATGCAACATCTCCAAGTTTGCGGATGACACGAAGCTGGGGGGCAGTGTTAGCTGTGAGGAGGTTGCTAGGAGGCTGCAAGGTGACTTGGATAGGCTGGGTGAGTGGGCAAATGCATGGCAGATGCAATATAATGTGGATAAATGTGAGGTTATCCGCTTTGGTGGCAAAAACATGAAAGTAGATTATTATCTGAATGGTTGCCGATTAGGAAAGGGGGAGATGCAACGAGACCTGGGTGTCATGGTAAACCAGTCATTAAAAGTAGGCATGCAGGTGCAGCAGGCAGTGAAGAAAGCGAATGGTATGTTAGCATTCATAGCAAAAGGATTTTAGTATAGGAGCAGGGAGGTTCTACTGCAGTTGTACAGGGTATTGGTGAGACCACACCTGGAGTATTGCGTACAGTTTTGGTCTCCTAATCTGAGGAAAGACATTCTTGCCATAGAGGGAGTACAGAGACGGTTCACCAGACTTATTTCTGGGATGGCAGGACTTTCATATGAAGAAAGACTGGATTGACTCAGTTTGTACTCGCTAGAATTTAGAAGATTGAGGGGGGATCTTATAGAAACTTACAAAATTCTTAAGGGGTTGGACAGGCTAGATGCAGGAAGATTGTTCCTGATGTTGGGGAAGTCCAGAACAAGGGGTCACAGTTTAAGGATAAGGGGGAAGTCTTTTAAGACCGAGATGAGAAAACATTTTTCACACAGAGAGTGGTGAATCTGTGGAATTCTCTGCCACAGAAGGTAGTTGAGGCCAGTTCATTGGCTATATTTAAGAGGGAGTTAGATGTGGCCTTTGTGGCTAAAGGGATCAGTGGGTATGGAGAGAAGGCAGGTACGGGATACTGAGTTGGATGATCAGTCATGAACATATTGAATGGTGGTGCAGGCTCGAAGGGCCGAATGGCCTACCCCTGCACCTTTTTTCTATGTTTCTATGATAGGCAGCATCTCAGAATAGGAACGGGTGACATTTCGGATCGAGACCTTTCTTCAGACAAGACATATTAATGATTTGGACGAGGGAATTGAATGCAACATCTGCAAGTTTGCGGATTAGACAGTAGACTAGAGGCTAGACAAGACTATGCAGACTAGACACTAGACGAGACGGGGGTAGAGGCGCGGCCGGCCATGCGGCAACAACAGGACTTACTTTGGACAGGAAGCCGTTCTTGGTCGCCCTCGACGCCATTTTGTGTGTGTGTGTGTGGCGCTTGCGCTGTCGCGGGCGCGCGCGCTGCAGGCCGGCCAATAGGCGGCCGCCCCGTCTCCACCACGTCACAGAGGCCGGTAGACGGGGTGGCAGCGACGCGCATGCGCACGCGCGCCACCCTAAACTCCACCTCCCAGAAGGGCGTTGCGCGCGCGCGCCGGTCAACATCGACGGACGCCCGTCGCAGAGCCTTGTGGGTATTGTAGTCCGTCGCGACCAGGGGCCCCACAGTGCACCGCGTTCCCTCCCGGCGGCCATCATAGGCGGCGGTTGCCATAGTTACCGGCTCAAGCGGCGGGCGCCGTGATGGCGACTGTTCCAATACAGGCGACACTCAACCTGTAACACTGGCGGCAGCGAGGACACTCAGGGAGGTTTAGGTGTAACATCCCGCCTGTCAGACAGAACAGGTAAAGGGGGCGCGATGAGCACGGTGTGGATGGAAGGCGAGGGCAACTGGTGAAGGGGGTACAGTGGAGTGTGTGTGTGCGCACCTGGCTAATACAATACAATACAATACAAGAATGCTTTATTAAGCAAGTATGTTTTGCAACATACAAGGAATTCCATTTGCCAAGTCAGTCATAAGGAAGGAGGGGGGAGGGGCAGTAAAGCTGTGGGACCTGGTGAAGGGGCAGTAAAGCTGTGGGCACCAGAAAAGGTGTGTGCACCTGGTGAAGGGGCAGTAAAGCTGTGGGCACCTGAAGGGAGGGGAGGAGCAGTAAAAGTATGGGCACCTGGTTTAGTTTACAGATACAGCGTGGAAACAGGCCCTTCGACCCACCGGGTCTGCACTGACCAGTGATCCCCGCAGACTAACACCACACTAGGGACCCTTTACATACTCAGCCAATTAACCTACAAGGTTTGTACGTCTTTGGAATGTGGGAGGAAACCAAAGACATTAGAGAAAACCCACGCAGGTCATGGGGAGAACGTACAAACTCCGTGCAGACACCACCCGTAGTCGGGATCGAACCTGGGTCTCTGGCGCCGTAAGGCAGCAAACTATGCCGCTCCGCCACCTGTGGTGGTGGGGGGGGGGGGGGGGGGGAAGAGGCAGTAAAGATGTGGATACATCTAGTGAAGGGGGGGGGGGGGGGGCAGTGAAGGTGTGCTCACCTGGAGAATGGGAGATAATGATGATGTGCACCTGGTGAAGGGAGAACAGTGAGGTTGTGGGCACCTGGGTAAGAAGGGATAATGAAGATGTGTGCACTTAGTGAAGGTGGGGACACCTGTTGAGGGGGGGGGGGCAGTGAATGTGTCGGTACCTGGTGAAGGGGCAGTGAAGGTGTATGCACCCGGTGAAGGGGCAGTGAGGGTGTGTGTACCTTAAACACGTGGTTCTTGATTCCCTTACACTGGGTAAAAGACTCCGTGCATTCACCCCATCTATTCTCATGATTTTATACACCTCTGTAACATCACCCCTATGCCTCCTGCGCTCCAAGGAATAAATTCTTAGCCTCTCCCGACAGGTCAGAATTTCGAGTCCTGGCACAAGCTCGTAAATCTTCCCTGCACCTTTTTCCAGCTTAATAGACAATAGACAATAGGTGCAGGAGTAGGCCATTCGGCCCTTCAAGTCAGCACCGCCATTCAATGTGATCATGGCTGATCATCCCCAATAAGTACCCCGTTCCTGCCTTCTCCCCATATTCCCCGACTCCGCTATTTTTAAAGAGCCCTATCTAGCTCTCTATTGAAAGCATCCAGAGAACCGGCCTCCACCACCCTCTGAGGCAGAGAATTCCACAGAATCACCACTCTCTGTGAGAAAAAGTGTTTCCTCGACATCTGTCCTGCAGCAGAGGGTGGCCAAAACTGATCCCAATACGCCAAACGGGCCTTACCTACGTCTTGTACAACTGTAACATAATGTTCTAACTTCCACACTCCATTGGCATTCTCTCCAGGGATGCTGCCTGATCTGCTGAGTTACTCCAGCTATTTGTGTCTTTCTATACTCAATTCCCTGACTGATGAAAGCCCATGTGTCACGAGCTTTTGTCGCCACCCTATCTACCCACATGGCCATTTTCAAGGAATTGTGTGCCTGTATTCCTTATTTTACAGTTCAGTTTAGTTTATTTCCATGTGTACCGAGGTACAGTGAAAAGGTTTTGTTGTGTGCTAACCAGTCAGCAGAAAGATAATACATGATTACAATGAACCTAGATGATGATCCTAAATAAATCCAAGGTAGAGAAAAATGCTGGGGAAACTCAGCACTTTTGTCTACCTTTGATTTTTTTCAGCATCTGCAGTTCCTACTTAAACAAAATAAATCCAAGATCCCTCTGGCCTCCATCACGTCATAGAGCCCTACGCTGTGAGGTTGTGAGTTCCATTTCATGATATTTTCTTAGAACAGCTTCATGTTCAACCTTGATATGCTTGACTTGATATTATACGAGGTGGGGTTAATTAATGACCTCAGAATGAAGGGTCCTGGGTTGCAGCAACGTAAATATGATTGAAGTTTGAGGGTGAGAAGAAGTAGATATTATTAGAAGAATGATATTTTAAACGAAGATAGACAAAAATGCTGGAGAAACTCAGTGGTTGAGGCAGCATCTATGGAGCGAAGGAATAGGTGACGTTTCGAGTGGAGACCCTTTCAGTCTGAAGAAGATTCTCGACCCGTCACCTATTCCTTCACTCCATAGATGCTACATCACCCACTGAGTTTCTACAGCATTATTGTATACCTTCAATTTTTCCAGCATCTGCAGTTACGGCGGCAGGCGCGGGCACACCGCGACGCCCTGTGTCTCCCTTTCAAGGGAGATGCTAAAAATGCATTTCGTTGTCTCTGTACTGTACACTGACAATGACAATAAATTGAATCATTTCATTTCATTTCATCATTTCTTTCTTAGATATTTTAAACAAGAGTAACAATGAAAACAGAGGCAGCTAAAGTGAATTACATATGGGGTCAGACATCAATACGCAGTACAGAGACCTTCCAAATAGAGAACAGTTCAAAGGGCAAGACATTGGGTTAGCACGCAACACTCACGTCGCAGCGGCCTCTGCAGTCCGTCTGTCTTTTTGTTATTTTTTGTCCCGTTTTAATGTAGTTTTTATTTTTTTTGATGGGTGTATATGTGTGTGGGGGGTGGGGGGAAACTTTTAAAATCTTTCCCCTACACGGAGAACCCGACCTTTTCCCTGTCGGGTCTCCGTTATCATTGGGGCTGCTACGTGGAGCGGCCTCCAGCAGGAACGACCTGGGGCTCCAGTTGCGGAGCTGCGGAGCTGCTCACCATTGTAGAGCTGGCTGAGTTCGGAGCGGGTGGAGCGATGGTGGCGCGCTGCTGCGACCCGACCCCGGGGATTCGGAGGCTTACCGCAGGTCCAGTGGATAGTGACACCGGGAGCCCGCGGGGTCCCTGCTGGGAGACCGCTTTTCGGGGCTTCATCAACGGCGACTTCACCCACCCGAGTCGCGGGGTCGAGGAGTGCCTGGGACTTCCAATGGCTGTGGGACTTTGCTAGCACCCGCCGGGGGCTCCAACAACAAGACCCGGAGCGTGGCCTTGCATCACCCGGCGCGGCGTTAATGGCCACGGGACAATTGCCATCGCCCGCCGGGGGCTTTGTCTCTGACATCGGGAGGGGAATGGGGAGTGCAGGGGGGAGATGCGTTTTTTTGCCTTCCATCGCAGCGAGGAGGAGATACGCTGTGATGGATGTCTGTGTAAATTGTGTTGTGTCTTGGGTCTTTTTTTCATGTGTGTATGACTGCAGAAACAACATTTCATTTGAGCCTCTATGAGGTTCAAGTGACAAATAAATTGTATTGTGTATTGTGTAGAAAATAGGTGCAGGAGTAGGCCATTCGGCCCTTTGAGCCTGCACCGCCATTCAATATGATCATGGCTGATCATCCAACTCAGTATCCTGTACCTGCCTTCTCTCCATACCCCCTGATCCCTTTAGCCACAAGGGCCACATCTAACTCCCTCTTAAATATAGCCAATGAACTGGCCTCAACTACCTTCTGTGGCAGAGAATTCCACAGATTCACCACTCTGTGTGAATTCTTTTTTTCTCATCTTGGTCCTAAAAGACTTCCCCCTTATCCTTAATCTGTGACCCCTTGTTCTGGACTTCCACAACATCGGGAATAATCTTCCTGCATCTAGCCTGTCCAACCCCTTAAGAATTTTGTAAGTTTCTATAAGATCTCCCCTCAATCTTCTAAATTCTAGCGAGTACAAGCCGAGTCTATCCACTGCCTTCATATAAAAGTCCTGCCATCCCAGGAATCAGTCCGGTGAACCTTCTCTGAACCTTCTCTGTACTCCCTCTATGGCAAGAATGTCTTTCCTCAGATTAGGAGACCAAAACTGCACGCAATACTCCAGGTGTGGTCTCACCAAGACCATGTACAACTGCAGTAGAACCTCCCTGCTCCTATACTCAAATCCTTTTGCTATGAATGCTAACATACCATTCGCTTTCTTCACAGCCTGCTGCACCTGCATGCCTACTTTCAGTGACTGGTGTACCATGACACCCAGGTCACGTTGCATCTCCCCTTTTCCTAATCGCCCACCATTCAGATATGTCTACTTTCCTGTTTTTGCCACCAAAGTGGCCACCTCACATTTATCCACATTATACTGCATCTGCCTTGCATTTGCCCACTCACCCAACCTATCCAAGTCACCTAGCAGCCTCCTAGCATCCTCCTCACAGCTAACACTGCCCCCCCAACTTCGTGTCATCCGTAAACTTGAAGATGTTGCATTCAGTTCCCTCATCCAGATCATTAATATATTTCACAGAGACAATTTCCCACATTTTAGGTAGAAAACCATGGACTCCCACTACATTATGGATGTAAAAAAGGATTCCCCCCAACAAAGCTACAATTACAGAGACAACATAAGAGCAGTGGGCAGTTGCTATAGACCTGCACGGGAAGGTAGACGCTCCCACCCCCATGAATCTCGGGCAGATGGGACTCGTCAGCCTGAGACCACAGTCCATCTAGGAGAGGGAAAACTGATTTAAAACCTCCACTACCTTGTGGCCATATCCAGTCATGGAAAAGGCTCCAGGAGTAAACTGAAAATCCAGTTGGAGCCCCTAAGGCAGTTTGTCGTTGTCCACAACCTCGCTCTGGCAGCTCCTGCGATGGCGCTGGTGTCAAACTGTTATGGCCCTGCTGTTCCTTTGGATCGATCAGCGACATGGAGAGGAGGGACGTGCTGCATGGGCAACAGCCTGTCCTCCAAATGACATCGCCCAGGCTTGCATCCGACCACACATCACCCATGGTCAGTCATGACTGAGAGGGGCATACTATTACTATGAGAGCAGTCCAACAAAAGGGAGAGGCAAGACAAATGGGTAGAGGAAAAATAAGCAAATGTAGAAAGAGGTGGTTCTCTGTTCATTAGAATGTTATAAAATAAATTATTTAAGTTTTATAGTTTAACGGATAAGAAGGAATTTATTTCCCCTCAGTGCAGGAACAAATCTAGGAAGCGTTAGTAATTGTAGGTTTGGAGAGACATGGTGGAATGTTTTTTTCCATCCATGATGTAGTGGCAGTCCAGAGTTTTCTGCCTAAAAAGGTGGTGAAAGCCAAAACCTTTACCACATCGAACGTACCTGTATGAGCAAATAGATTTAGAACATAGAACATTATAACACAGGTACAAGCCCACAATGTCTGTGCTGAAGATGATGCCAAGACCAACTCTTATATGCCTGCATATAATCTATATCCCTCTGTTCTCTGCATATCCAAGTCTCTTAAACGGCACTGTCATATCTGCCTCCACCACTGAGCCCACCAGTACGTTCCAGACACTCACCATTCCCTGTGTATACAAACAGCTTGTCCCGCCCGTCTTTAAACTTTGCCACTTTCATCTTAAAGGTTGCGCTCTGTGATCAATTATTATAGAGTAATACAGTGTGGAAACAGGCCCTTCGGCCTAACTTGCCCACACCGGCCAACATGTCCCAGCTACACTGGTCCCACTTGCCTGCATTTGGAATTCTCTGCCTCAGAGGGCAGTGGAGGCCGGTTCTCTGGATACTTTCAAGAGAGAGCTGGATAAGGCTCTTAAAGATAGCGTTACGAGTCAGGGGATATGGGGAGAAGGCAGGATCGGAGTACTGATTGGTGATGATCAGCCATGATCTCATTAAATGGCGGTGCTGGCTCGAAGGGCCGAATGGTCTACTCCTGCACCTATTGTCTATTGTCTATATGGTTGCGGATGAATGCAGCAAAATCATTTTGATGTTAACAACTCTTTGGCGGAGGTACGATAGGCCAATGGATCTCTTTCTGTAGTAGAGATTTATACGAGTCTGTTTTGCTATGGGTATACAACTACAGGATGTTGGATATGAAATAACGTAAAGCTCAATATTCTGAATGTGAATATTATATTGTATTGGTTGCAAGCTCAGCAATTCCTGAGGTGTGAAACCAAATGTAATCTCCCTGGGGTAACCAAATCAAGAACTAAGGGACAATGGTTTAAGGTGAGGGGGGAACCTGAGGGGCAACTATTTTACACAGAGGGTAGTTGGTATATGGAACAAGCTTCCAGAGGAAATAGCTGTTGCAGGTATATAACAACATTTGGACAGGCACATGGATAGGAAAGATTATGAGCCAAATGTAGACAATGGAACTAGCATAGATGAGACATCTTCATCGGCATGGATGAGTTGGGCTGAAGGGTTTATAGACAATAGGTGCAAGAGTAGGCCATTCGGTCCTTCGAGCCAGCACCGCCATTCAATGTGATCATGGCTGATTAACCCCAATCAGTACCCCGTTCCTGCCTTCTCCCCATATCCCCTGGCTGACTCCGCTATCTTTAAGAGCCCTATCAAGCTCTCTCTTGAAAGTATCCAGAGGACCGGCCTCCACTGCCCTCTGAGGCAGAGAATTCCACAGACTCACAACTCTCTCTCTCTGTGAAAATGTGTTTCCTCATCTCCGTTCTAAATCACTTACCCCTTATTCTTAAACTGTGGCTCCCCCAGGAACATGTTTCTGTGCTGTACGAGACAAGATGTCACAATGGTCTTATGTTGAGTGACAATTTAGTCTGCCCATTTGGAAGACAAAATGATCTTGTTTTTGATCTCTAACCAGACAGACTATACGGTTTGCTCAGATAAATACTCACTACCTTGTAGAGATAGCAATAAATCTTTTCGCCCAATTTGGCAGCTGCATCCAGAACGGTTTCAATAATATCCTTCTCCCTGTAGACTGGGTTTTGTGTTTCAGATTTCCTGCAGTGATACACGGTGCTCAAATGCTTGGTGATATCTCTCTCACCCCGTCTGGCACAACTCAGGTAGACTTCGCACACCATGCAGTAAAAGTTCTGCACACACTCCGGGACGGGTTGGATACACGGGTATTTGACAGCCCATTCATTCTTAAATTCATGGCAGGTCTTCTTGTTGCGCTGACGCCTCATCTTCCCTTAACTCCTCTGAGAGGAACGTGCAGCAGGAGGGGCAGAAGCCCAAGTCTCGGACATGTGGGATTCACACTCGCCTTGCACATCCAGGCTTTGCAAACTTTCAATTTTCAAACTTGTTGCGCTGGTTGAAATATTCAAGCAGAAAAATAAAATCTCATGGACATTTATCCCTCAGTAACACAGGCATCACAATTACATGCTGTGACAGAGCAAGAGGACCTCTTGCCAGATGACGATTACCTTTTTCATCAGCTTGACCCATTGACCTATTTCTCTCTTATTCAAGCATTATTCTGTTTTTTTCAACAGCACAACCTGGGCACCTTTGCCGTGTGTGCACCGCAGAATGCATACTGTTGGGTTGCATCACAACTTGGTTTGGGATCAGCTCTGCCCATGACCACTGAAAACTACAGAGAGTTGTAGATAGGCAAAAGTGCTGGAGAAACTCAGCGGGTGCGGCAGCATCTATGGAGCGAAGGAAATAGGCAACGTTTCGAAACCCCTCTTCAGACTGGTGTAGGATAGAGGGGGGGGGGTGGGAAGAAGAAAAGAAAGAGGAGGAGCCAGAGGGCTGAGGGAGAGCTGAGAAGGGAAGGAGACAATAAGGGCTACCGGAAATTGGAGAATTCAATGTTCATGCCGCTGGGGTATAAACTGCCCAAGCGGAATTTGAGGTGCTGCTCCTCTAATTTCCGGTGGTGCAGATTTCTAGATGTAGCATGGACCTGACTCCCCCACCTCTGACTCCATCTACACCATGGCAGGGGTAGGGGTCAGTCTGAAGAAGTGTCAGTCTGAAGAAGGGTCTCGACCCAAAACGTCACTTATTCCTCCGCTCCATAGATGCTGCCTCACCCGCTGAGTTTCTCCAGCATTTTTGTCTACCTTCGATTTTTCCAGCATCTGCAGTTCCTTCTTAACCACACCATCTACACCGCGCTGCATGGGAAAAGCAGCCAACATACTCAAAGACTTGTCCCACCCCGGCCATTCCTTCTTCTTGCTCCCATCCGGCAGAAGGTACAGAAGGTTGAAAGTCCGCAGCACCGGACTCAAGAACAGCTTCTTCTCCTCTCTTATTAGGCATTGGTATCATTTAAAAATAAATTGGATAGGCATATGGATGAGAAGGGAATGGAGGGTTATGGTACGAGTGCAGGCAGGTGGGACTAAGGGGAAAACAATTTTGTTCGGCATGGACTTGTAGGGCCGAGATGGCCTGTTTCCGTGCTGAAATTGTTATATGGTTATATGGTTATTTGAACAATCCTTCTATAAGCCAGGGTTCTGTCCGATTCACCTCTACCTCACTGTGGACATAGGACTCTGTCTATATTCTGCACTCTGTATCTTCCCCTTTGCTCTAGTTATTGCACATGTTTGATGATTGTATTTCTGTATATTTTTTTATCTGATCTGATTGGAAAATATGTAAAACAAAGCTTTTCACTGTACCTCGGTACACATGACAATAATAAACCAAAACCACTCTGTGTGTCCATCATTTGAGAATCAGCCATGACCTAATTTAGTTCACTTTGGAGATACAGCATGGAAACAGGCCCTTCGGCCGACCAAGTCCACGCTGGCCAGCGATCCCTGCACACTAACGCTATCCTACACACACTAGGGACAATTTTACATTCATACCAAGCCAATTAGCCTACAACTCTGTAAGATTTTGGAGTGTGGGAGGAAACTGGAGATTCCGAAGAAAACCCACGCAAGTCACAGGGAGAACGGTCAAACTCAGTACAGACAGCACCCGTAGTCAGAATAGAACCCGGGTCTCTGGCAATGTAAGGCAGAAACTCTACCGCTGCACCACTGTGCTGGAAAATGGAATAGTGGAATAGATTGCAGGGTTTACTGCAACTCCTGGTTATTGAAAAAAATTCCTTCTTATTATTTCTCAATGTGAGGGTCATCGTTCTTATGCTCCACAATAAAAGGCATCTACACTAGGGATGATTCTGTTTTATGAGGCGAGTAGATTTCAGTCATAGAGTGATACTGTATGGGTTAATGCTGTAGTAGACAATTTATTTTAACTATAGGAGACATTTTAAAGCTGAATGTGCTATTCTACTAAAAACAGGCTTTGTAGATCGACCTTCACCAGAGAAACACAGATAAGAATTTGTCTTTCAGAGTTTATCAAAGAATAGACATTTCAATGTCCGGAGCTAACATCCTGTGATGCCTCCGTATCGCACAATGGTACCTTCTTGTCATAGCAGCTGTTCAACCTTGAACTTAATTTAAAAAAAACCATCATGTCTTTTTGCAGACTGGCTTTCTTTTATATATGGAAAATTACTGAATGTGCTTTGAGCTGCTTTAAGCTGTATAAATATTGCCTGTACTTCTGTGTATTCCTTGAGAGGGCAGTAGCAGGTGTCTTGAGTGTACCACGGTACTCTCAGCACTGTACCTTCTCCCACCATGGTGTTTAAGTAAAAAGCTTTTAACTGAGACTCGTGGTCTTTGAATTATTTTACAGTTTAAGTTGAGGCGACTATCACAATACAGTGTAGAAACAGGCCCTTCGGCCCAATTAGCCCACACCGGCCAATGTGTCCCAGCTTGACTAGTCCCACCTGCCTGTGTTTGGTCCATATCCCTCCAAACCAGTCTTATCCATGTACCTGTCTATTTGCTTCTTAAACGTTGGGATAGTCCCTGCCTCAACTACCCCCTCCTCGGGCAGCTTGTTCCATACACCCACCATCCTTTGTGTGAAAAAGTTACCCCTCAGATTCCTACTACATGTTTTCCCCTTCATCTTAACCCTATGTTCACTAGTCCTCAATTCACCTACTCTGGGCAAGAGACTCTGCACATCTACCCGATCTATTTCTCTCATGATTTTATACACCTTTATAAGATCACCTCTCATCCTCCTGCGCTCCAAGGAATAGAGACCCAGCCGACTCAAGCTCTCCCTATAACTCAGACCCTCTGGTCCTGGCAACATCCTCGTAAATCTGTGCAACCCTTTCCTGCTTGACAACATCTTTCCGAAAACATGGTGCCCAGAACTGAACACAGTACTCTAAATGCGGTCTCACCAATGTCTTATAGAAGTAATTTTCCTTTTCTTACCTGCCCTCTTCATTGCCTTCCTTCCTTAGGAGGTCATTCTGCAGTTGTACAGAGCCTTTGTGAGACCACACCTGGAGTATTGTGTGCAGTTTTGGTCCCCTAATTTGAGGAAGGACATTCTTGCTATTGAGGGAGTGCAGCGTAGGTTTACCAGGTTAATTCCCGGGATGGCGGGACTGTCATAGGCTGAGAGAATGGAGCAGCCGGGCTTGTACCCTCTGGAATTTAGAAGGATGAGAGGGCATCTCATTGAAATATATAAGATTGTTAAGGGTTTGGACACGCTAAAGGCAGGAAACATGTTCCCAATGTTGGGGGAGTCCAGAACCAGGGGCCACAGTTTAAGAATAAGGGGTAAGCCATTTAGAACGGAGACGAGGAAACACTTTTTCTCACAGAGAGTGGTGACTGTGGAATTCTCTGCCTCAGAGGGCGGTGGAGGCAGGTTCTCTGGATGCTTTCAAGAGAGAGCTAGATAGGGCTCTTTAAAATAGCGAAGTCAGGGGATACGGGGAGAAGGCAGGAACGGGGTACTGATTGAGGATGATCAGCCATGATCACATTGAATGGCGGTGCTGGCTCGAAGGGCCGAATGGCCTACTCCTGCACCTATTGTCTATTGTCTATTGCGAGTCCCTGTGAGGCATTGGGCCACTTTTTTTGCTTGCCGGCCCTTCCATTGCCAGCACCAAAGGGAGCCCAGCACAAACTCCCCCATCTGAGGAGTTTGGAAGAAGAAAATCCCAGGCAGGATGTCAGTCAGGAGTCACAAGGAACTGTGGATGCTGGAAAACACAAATAAATAAAAAATGCTATACATAGGAACTGCAGATGCTGTTGTAGACCAAAGATAGATGGTGGATATTTAAGAAATGAACTGCTGAATGTTTAAGAAAGAACTGCTGGAAAAATCAAAGGTAGATAAAAATGCTGGAGAAACTCAGCGGTGAGGCAGCATCTATGGAGCGAAGGAATAGGTGACGTTTCGGGTCGAAACCCTTCGGTCTACCACAAAATGCTGGAGTAGGTCAGTCTGAAGAAGGGTTTCGGCCCGAAACGTTGCCTATTTCCTTCGCTCCATAGATGCTGCTGCACTCGCTGAGTTTCTCCAGCATTATTGTGTACCTTCGATTTTCCAGCATCTGCAGTTCCTTCTTAAACACAGGTCAGGCAGCATCTCTGGAGAAAATGGATAGGTGACGTTTCAGGTCGAGACCTTTCTTCAGACTGAAGAAATGCCTGCTCCTTTCGGTACTTGTGGATGTGCCAATGAACTTTGTACAGTGGCTATGCTGTATGTCAATATCACTTCATTCACCAGACAGTACTAAGGAACATTGTAATGGGGACAGAAAAGTGCTGTGGAAATATAAATTGCTTATTCCCCTTGTTTTATAGCATGACTTTCAAGGGCCAGTATAGGCTTGATGATGGTGCCAGTGCTGCAACGGAATGCTTTCCAGTAAGAAAGATCTTCAAGAGAGGATACCAAAGTAAGTACCCATTTTATAACTTCTTTCCAGGGCCACTGTGACTGTTATATGTCCTGTTCTCCCTGCAGCCCCATTATACTCATGTTCCATTATACTCCTGCCCCCTCCACTCACATCAACCTCCAAATCAGAGTAACTTCCACCTGTAGCATCATGATTAGTTCATAAGTCTTCTGCTTGCGTATCGCGTGCACAGGCTAAAGTTCTCGGTCAACTTGTTCTATTTGATCTAATTGTTTGTGCACGTCGGGTTGATAGCATTAGTTGAAACAGGGTGGACTACGTGAAGTTTGCAATCTCCGACCTCACTTCATAAGCGATTGGAGCAGAATCAGGCCATTTGGCCCATCAAGTCTACTCCGCCATTCAATCATGGCCGATCTAACTTTCCCTCGTCACCCCATTCTCCTGCCTTCTGCCCGTAACCCCTGACACCTGTACTAATCAAGAATTTACCTATCTCTGCCTTAAAAATATCCATTGACGGCCTCCACAGCCTCCTGTGGCAAAGAATTCCACAGGTTAATCTTGGGTGCACTGTTTCAACTCACCGCACTTGGAAACAATGAAAGATTCCCAGAATCCTAAACTGTACACAGTCGCAGGAATCAGGAGTAAAACACTCCCTCGAATGCATGTATGTCCTTCCTTGGGTAAGGAGAACAAGAATGTACATAAATACTTCCCGAAGCCCTGATTCAATGGGAACAAGTCGTATAGAGTTATAGTGTCATACAGCATGGAAATTGACCCAACTTGTGTATGTCGACCAACATGTCGCAGCTACACTAATCCCACCTGCCTGCGTTTGGCCTATATCCTTCTAAAACCCGTCCTATGCATGTACCTGTCTAACTTTCTTATACATGATGGTCCCTGCATCAAATACCTCCTTTGGCAGCTCGTTCCTTAAGCCCCCCTCGCCCCTCTACTGTGTGTCATAAGGTAGACAAAAATTCTGGAGAAACTCAGCGGGTGAGGCAGCATCGATGGAGCGAAGCATTAGGTGTCGTTTTGGGTTGAGACCCTTCTTCAGACTGATGTGGGGGTGGAAAGAAGAAAGGAAGAGGCGGAGACAGTGGGCTGCGGGAGAGCTGGGAAGGGGAGGGGAAGGAGGGAGAAAGCAAGGACTACCTGAAATAGGAGGTCAATGTTCATACCGCTGGGGTATAAACTACCCAAGCGAAATATGAGGTGCTGCACCTCCAATTTGCAGTGGGCCTCTGGCCATGGAGGAGGCCCAGGGCAGAAAGGTCGGATATGGAATGGGAGTGGGAGTTGATATGCTGAGCCACCGGGTGATCAGGTTGGTTAATGCGAACTGTGCAGAGGTGTTGGGCGAAGCGATCGCCAAGCCTGCGCTTGGTCTCATCGGTGTTTGCTATACATCAGTGAGACCAAGTGCAGGCTCGACCCAAAAGAGTTTCCCATTTTTTCTCTCCAGAGATGCTGTCTCACCCGCTGAGTTTCTCCAGCATTTTTGTCTACCTTTGATTTTTCCAGCATCTGCAGTTCTTTCTTAAACATGGGTGTCTCCAGGGTGCTATTCCCTATATGGAGGACTCCTGTGTGTGACTTTGTTTAACGTGGGGAGACTGGTGCACAGCCACCCACCCCACGGACCTTGACAAATCTGGGTCAGGATCCAGTGGCATTCAATTCAATTCAACTTTATTGTCATTGCACAGATACAAGTATAGGTACAACAAAATGTAGTTTAGCTTCTGGTCGTAATCATAGTGCAAGATAGGAATGAAAAGAAAATACAGAACAAGCATACATTAGAGTAAGAAGAGTATTGGTTAACAATGTGGATGGAGAGACCATAGATATCTAGCGACGGGACTCCGAGTTCAGCAATGTAAGTGTGTTGTTGAAAAAGCTTCTCATCCTGCTTGTACGAGACCTGAGGCTCCTGTACCGCCTCCCTGATGGGAGGAGGGCAAACAGTCCATGGTTAGGGTGGGAGGGGTCCTTGATGATCTTCCTGGCCCGTCTCAGACACCGTTTTCAGTGGAAATCCAGAGGGCATCCATGGCAGGGAGCAGGGCACCGATGATGTACTGAGCGGTTTTCACCACCCGTTGTAGTGCCTTCCTGTCCACTACAGTGCAACTGCTGTACCATACCGTGAAGCAGGTGGTCAGGATACTCTCTATGGTACAGCGGTAAAAGTTGGTCAGGATCTGGGGGGACAGGTGAGCTTTCTTGAGCCTCCTCAGGAAGTAAAGGCGCTGCTGCGCTTCCTTGATCAATTTGGTGGTATTGAGGGACCAGGACAGATCCTCCGAGCTGTGTACCCCGAGGAATTTGTAGTTGGAGACGCGCTCCACCTCAGTCCCGTTTATATGGATGGGGATTTGTCTGCCCCCTCTGTTCTTCCTGAAGTCAACAATAATTTCCTTCATCTTCTTGGAGTTGAGGACGAAGTTATTGTTGGCACACCAGGTGGTCAGGTGCTGGATCTCATGCCTGTAGGTTGACTCGTCGTTGTCATTGATCAGTCCTACCACCGTGGCAAATTTAATGATGGCGTTGGAGCCAAACTTAGGGATGCAGTCATGGGTGAAGAGGGAGTAGAGGAGAGGGCTGAGCACACAGCCCTGTGGCACGCCGGTGTTCAGTGTTATAGTGGAGGAGGTGAGGTTGTTGACCCTAACAGACTGGGGTCTGTTGGTGAGGAAATCCAGTGTCCAGTTGCAGAGGGAGGTGGAGATGCCAAGTCCGCTGAGTTTGGTGATCAAACTAGCGGGGATGAAAGTGTTAAAGGCGGAGCTGTAATCAATGAACAGCAACCTGATGTAGGTGTTATTGCTGTCCAGGTGGGTCAGGGCTGAGTGTAGGGCCGCCGATATGGCGTCCTCTGTAGACCTGTTGGTCCGGTAGGCAAACTGATGGGGGTCCAGTGTGGGGGGGAGGCTGGCTTTGAGGTGAGCCAAGATCAGCCGCTGAAAGCACTTTGCAATGACTCAAATCACATGGAGTCCAAGACGACCGGAGACCCTTTTCTGCTGCAGCCTTCATCCTCCTTCCCAGCCGTTGCGACGTTCCACTAAGGTCAGCCATCGTCTGTTCCATCGTCGAGGTCTTGGTTAGATTGCTCTTTGTCAGGGACCTCCTCCTTGACCGTACCTCCATGGGTGGCCCTAGCAGGAGCATAGCTCCAGACGGCATCGCTCTCAGGATCTCAGGTCCACACAAGCTTCTCCACCACGGATAAGATGATAATCCACAGCTCGTTCCGTACACCCACAAACCTGTGTGTGGAAAAAGTGACCCCTCAGATTTCTATTAAATACACTGCAACCCACTTACAATAATGCAGTGTTTAAGAGGGAACTCCTCCTTTTCCCTTTCTTGTCCCCACCTACCCCCACCCCCGATCAGTCTGAAGAAGGGTTTCGGCCCGAAACGTTGCCTATTTCCTTCGCTCCATAGATGCTGCTGCACCCGCTGAGTTTCTCCAGCTTTTCTGTGTAACCTACAATAATGCAGTATTTGCCTGCTAAATTGGTTGCTATTCCTGTATCTAAACTTGACATTTATCTTGAAGGACACCCAAAGCCCTCTGAATGGCTCCTTATAAAAATATCTATATTCCTAAACTTAGATAACAATGAAGGCACATCATCTCCACACAGCAGAGTGTATTTATTCAGAGTAATTAGACTCAGTACCAAAACAAACCCAAATTGAGTCTTTACCAAAGTAAGGATGCGTGCTCAGTCACCTACTATGCTCCCATCACTCGCAACTGTACAGCCAAGTTCTCCTCTCAAGTAAACACGATGGTCTGAAAGCCTAATTCTACCCCTATAACTTGTGAACTTGTGAAATTTAGCTCTAACTCCATCTAGAGTGTGCAGAAGACACCACTGTGATGGGCCGGCTCACGAACAGTGACGGAGAAAGAGAACTTACTGACATGATACCAGGACAATCACCTCTCCCTCAATGTCAGCAAGACAATAGACAATAGACAATAGGTGCAGGAGTTGGCTATTCGGCCCTTCGAGCCAGCAACGCCATTCAATGTGATCATGGCTGATCAACTCCAATCAGTACCCCGTCCCTGCCTTCTCCCCATATCCCCTGACTCCGCTATCTTTAAGAGCCCTATCTAGCTCGCTCTTGAAAGCATCCAGAGAACCTGCCTCCACCGTCCTCTGAGGCAGAGAATTCCACAGACTCACCGCTCTCTGTGAGAAAAAGTGTTTCCTCGTCTCCGTTCTAAATGTCTTACTCATTCTTAAACTGTGGCCCCTGGTTCTGGACTCCCCCAACATCGGGAACATGTTTCCTGCCTCTAGCATGTCTAATCCCTTAACAATCTTATATGTTTCAATTGAGATACCCTCTCATCCTTCTGAAAACTCTCTGCCAGAGTGTAGTTGAAGCCCAGCTGCTCCATTCTCTAAAGCATATGACAGGTCCCGATACCGAATGATCAGCCATGAAGGAGCTAGGGCCGTTGATAGACAACTCACTGGGACCGGCAGCATCTCTGGAGAGAAGGAAGGGGTGACCTTTCAGGTTCGACACCCTTCTTCAGACTAAGAGTCAGGAGGGAGGGATACGTAGAGATATGGAAGGGTGAGGTATGAAAACAAGAGATCAAAGGGAAGGACCATCAAGGAAAATGTAGCTAGTTATTGACTTCAGGAAGCGTGGGAGTACAAGCCCCAATCAGTATCAATGTGTAAATTCTGAAGCTAGAGGAAGGAATGATGGGCAGGGGGAAGGGGGAATTAGGTGCGAGTCCAGCTGAGAATTCTGGAGAATTCAGTGTTCATGCAGTTAGGTGGTAAGCTCACAACCCAATGGTACAAACAGTGAATTCTCATTTTAAGTAACAACGCCACCGCCCCCACCCCACACCTCCCCACTCCACCCCACCCCTACCGCTCCCCACTGCTACCCACCCCACCCCACAGCTCCCCACCCCACCCCACCCCACCCCCCCCTACTGCTCCCCACCCCACCCCACTGCTCCCCCCCCACCCCACTGCTCCCACCCCACCCCACTGCTCCCCACCCCACCTGCTCCACTACCACTCCACTACCACCCACCCACCGCACTACTCAACAACCCCATCCCACCCCAGCCCATCTGCAGTTTCTTGTCTCTCTATTTTGTTTGCGTGTGCTTTGTCAACAGGTGCTGGACACTGGGTGGCGGCTCAGACAATTCCCAAGCAGAAGGATTTCCAGGCTGTCCTCGGCCCAAAGCTGCCGACCCAGAGGACGCTTGCTGCCCCAAGCCCAACAGCCAAACCTCCAAATACACAGCGTACCAAACCTAGCAAGGAGAAAGTACTGGACGGAAATTACTTGGTGAGTATATATGTAATGCAAAGTCAAATATAATATCCTCAAGTCTATATACTGTATATATATATATTATTGTCTATTTATTTGTCATAGATAGATAAATGGCCGGATAGATAGATAGATAGATAGGTAGATAGATAGATAGATAGATAGATAGATGGCTAGATGGATATGGATATGGATAGATAGATAGATAGATAGATAGATAGATAGATAGATAGATAGATAGATAGATAGATAGATAGATAGATAGATAGATAGATAGATAGATAGATAGATAGATAGATAGATAGATAGATAGATGGCTAGATGGCTAGATAGATAGTGTTGAAGAAGGAACTGCAGATGCTGGAAGATCGAAGGTACACAAAAATGCTGGAGAAACTCAGCGGGTGCAGCAGCATCTATGGAGCGAAGGAAATAGGCGACGTTTCGGGCCGAAACCCTTCTTCAGACTGGATAGATAGATAGATGGCTAGTTAGATGGATAGATAGATGGCTAGATGGATATGGATATGGATAGATGGATAGATAGATAGATAGATAGATAGATAGATAGATAGATAGATAGATAGATAGATAGATAGATAGATAGATAGATAGATAGATAGATAGATAGATAGATAGATAGCAGGCACGTGCCATGAGTAATTACTCAGGGTAGGCAAATCACGTGGCTTTTAAAAAATCTTAAACCACGCATGCGCAGATTGTTCTCCTCGTCCAAAGTTGTCACTCGACTTTTATAAAGTTTTCAAAAGCCATGTCTCTTAATAAAATACCGTATTTCCCGGCAATGAAGATGCACCCCCATTTTGAGTTGCTAAATTTTGAAAGAAGGCTGGCAGGACATAGAATTTCTTATGCTCAAAACAATAAAAAAAATAAAAATAAAGAAAGTAACAATTCAATTTGCCCAAGGCTTCCAAATCTCCTCCATTCTGAATTACTGAATGGGTGGGGGGTGGAAGGTGACGGCAGGTGGAGAGATGGTGGGAAAAACGGGAGCACACCGGGACAGGTTGAATCAGTTGTGATCTTATTGAATGACAATACTAGTTCAAGTGACCAATTGGGGTGAGAGTTCCTTTCACAGTGTGTGTGTGGGGAGTCTGGCCAGGGGTAAAGTTGCGGGGGAGGGCAGGAGCGTTGAGAAGGAGGGGGTCGGGGATCATGCCAGTAACCCACTCGCTCACTGCTGCCGCGGCACTCCGGGTGCAGAGCCACCGCATTGTGACCGGGGAGGGAAATAGCTCGGGTCGCTGTGAGCGGCTGCCGGGACCTCAGTGCCTTCTGCCGGCCCGCTCACTTCTGGCAGTGCTCTCCGTCTGAACGGCGAGGGGACCAGCTCAAGAGCAAAGATCATAGAGTGGAGCTAGTCAGCGGGCGATGGATAACAGGACAGCGGGCAGTGGAGCTTACTCCTGTGTCAGTGCGAACAAGGGAACAATTGAGGTTACTCGCACTGACACGTGGAGTAAGCTCCACCGCCCGCTGCCCTGTTATCCATCGCCCGCTGACCCGCTCTTGAGCTGGTTGCTGGCATGATCCACTACCCCCTCCTTCTCAACGCTCCTGCCCACCCACAACTTTACCCCTGGCCGGACTCCCCACACGCTGTGAAAGGAAATCTTCCCCCCCTCCCCCAGCGGCGCTGTCCTTTCACAGCCGCTTCCCATCAGCTGCTAGCAATGAGGGATAGACTTGGCCGTCCCTCAGTGCAGCAACATAGTTCTTGATGTTGCTGTACCGACGGATAGCCAAGTCTATCTTTCTTTGCTAACAACCTAACCTTCGGCATCCAAGATGCATGTACATTTTCATGCCTTATTTTTGGGTAAAAAAATAGCGCCTTCATTGCCGGGAAATATGGAATTGAAAAACATATAGCACAAAGAAATCTACTTACCTTATTATTTGTACACAAACTCCATTCTTCTCTCTTTGTTTCTTAAGATACTCTTAAGAAAAACCCGCCAAGAAACTTGCGCTGCGCATGCGCAGTACGCAGTCCACGCTGCAAAGACAGAATTTCAGCTGCCTTCAGCTCCCCTTGACATTGAAGGCTTGAAGCAGCGTCGATGCACGTCAGCTGCACAGACATTCACGTGTTACATATACTACGCATTAAAGGCACGGAGAATTATACCTAAGAGATGGATCTCTTAGATAGGTATAATTCTCCCGTGCCTTTACTATTTATATTTAATAATTATCATTTTATAATTTTAGTCAGAGTATGCAGTGCCTACCCTGCCTACCCTGGCGGCATGTGCCTGATTGATAGATGGATAGATGTATAGATGGATGGATAGACGGATGGATGGATGGATGAATGGATGGATGGATGGATGGATGGATGAATGGATGGATGGATGGATGGATGGATGGATGGATGGATGGATTGATGGATGGATGGATAGAAAGAAAATATTGGAGTAACTAAGCGAGCCGGAGAGCAGGATAAATCACAGAGGGGGAGCAGCAAGAGAGAGTGTTGCAGAACTCTCATCAGAGGGAGGAGGAGAATTTCTTCAAAGTAGGCAGGCCTTGAGGAGATTTCGCAGTGGAGCAGCCAAAATGTGTAGGAAGATATCAGTTCTCCACAGCTGCTGCCTGACCCGCTGAGTTACTCCAGCACTCTGTGAAACGTCACCTATCCATGTTCTCCACAGCTGCTGCCTGACCCGCTGAGTTACTCCAGCACTCTGTGAAACGTCACCTATCCATGTTCTCTACAGATGCTGCCTGACCCGCTGAGTTACTCCAGTACTCTGTGAAACGTCACCTATCCATGTTCTCCACAGCTGCTGCCTGACCCGCTGAGTTACTCCAGCACTCTGTGAAACGTCACCTATCCATGTTCTCCACAGATGCTGCCTGACCCGCTGAGTTACTCCAGTACTCTGTGAAACGTCACCTATCCATGTTCTCCACAGCTGCTGCCTGACCCGCTGAGTTACTCCAGCACTCTGTGAAACGTCACCTATCCATGTTCTCCACAGATGCTGCCTGACCCGCTGAGTTACGCCAGCACTCTGTGAAACGTCACCTATCCACGTTCTCCACAGATGCTGCCTGACCTGCTGAGTTACTCCAGCACTCTGTGAAACGTCACCTATTCATGTTCTCCACAGATGCTGCCTGACCCGCTGAGTTACTCCAGCACTCTGTGAAACGTCACCTATCCATGTTCTCCACAGATGCTGCCTGACCCGCTGAGTTACGCCAGCACTCTGTGAAACGTCACCTATCCATGTTCTCCACAGCTGCTGCCTGACCCGCTGAGTTACTCCAGCACTCTGTGAAACGTCACCTATCCATGTTCTCCACAGCTGCTGCCTGACCCGCTGAGTTACTCCAGCACTCTGTGAAACGTCACCTATCCATGTTCTCTACAGATGCTGCCTGACCCGCTGAGTTACTCCAGTACTCTGTGAAACGTCACCTATCCATGTTCTCCACAGCTGCTGCCTGACCCGCTGAGTTACTCCAGCACTCTGTGAAACGTCACCTATCCATGTTCTCTACAGATGCTGCCTGACCCGCTGAGTTACTCCAGTACTCTGTGAAACGTCACCTATCCATGTTCTCCACAGCTGCTGCCTGACCCGCTGAGTTACTCCAGCACTCTGTGAAACGTCACCTATCCATGTTCTCCACAGATGCTGCCTGACCCGCTGAGTTACGCCAGCACTCTGTGAAACGTCACCTATCCACGTTCTCCACAGATGCTGCCTGACCTGCTGAGTTACTCCAGCACTCTGTGAAACGTCACCTATCCATGTTCTCCACAGATGCTGCCTGACCCGCTGAGTTACTCCAGCACTCTGTGAAACGTCACCTATCCATGTTCTCCACACAGATGCTGCCTGACCCGCTGAGTTACGCCAGCACTCTGTGAAACGTCACCTATCCATGTTCTCCACAGCTGCTGCCTGACCCGCTGAGTTACTCCAGCACTCTGTGAAACGTCACCTATCCATGTTCTCCACAGCTGCTGCCTGACCCGCTGAGTTACTCCAGCACTCTGTGAAACGTCACCTATCCATGTTCTCCACAGATGCTGCCTGACCCGCTGAGTTACGCCAGCACTCTGTGAAACGTCACCTATCCACGTTCTCCACAGATGCTGCCTGACTGCTGAGTTACTCCAGCTGAGTTACGCCAGCACTCCAGCACTCTGTGAAACGTCACCTATCCATGTTCTCCACAGATGCTGCCTGACCCGCTGAGTTACGCCAGCACTCTGTGAAACGTCACCTATCCATGTTCTCCACAGCTGCTGCCTGACCCGCTGAGTTACTCCAGCACTCTGTGAAACGTCACCTATCCATGTTCTCCACAGCTGCTGCCTGACCCGCTGAGTTACTCCAGCACTCTGTGAAACGTCACCTATCCATGTTCTCCACAGATGCTGCCTGACCCGCTGAGTTACTCCAGCACTCAAATTGAATTTTCTTTCCTCAGAGGTGGTCTAATTTGCGGCTGTGCACTGTCGGAAGAGGGAGTGTAGTCTCTGCCAACCTCTCTGTTGTTCTTCACAGATGAGCCACCACAGTGTGGATGACCATTCGGACCTCTGCGTTGTGAATATCAACGACCAGGGCCTCAATGCCGTATGTATCACAACGTCACAGCAATGTGCTTGCATTTTTAGGCTGGAATTATAGAATAATACAGCATAAATGAAGGCCGTTTAATCCGTTGTACCTTTAGTTTAGTTAGAGATACAACGCGGGAACAAGTCCCCCGTCCCATCCAGTCCGCACTAACCAGTAATCCCCGCTCACACTAGGAACAATTTATAATGATACTAAGCCAATTAACCTACAAACCTGCATGTTCACAAGTTATAGGCGGAGAATAGGCAATTCTGCCCATCGAGTCTACTCCGCCATTCAATTGTGGCTCCTAATCCCATTTTCTGCTTCCTGCCTCCTAATCCCATTTTCCAGCCTTCTCCCCATAACCATTGACTTTACCCGAAACGTTGCCCATTCCTTCTCACCAGAGATGCTGCCTCACCCGCTGAGTTACTCCAGAATGGTCAGGCATCATCTGCAGTTCTTTCTTACACACCCTTGACACTCGTTCTAATCAAGGATTTGCCTTCAAAATATCCACTGACTTGGCCTCCACAGCCCTCTGTGGCAATGAGTACCACAGATTAACTACCCTCTGACTAAAGAAGTTCCGCCTCACCTCCTTTCTAAAAGAGTGTCCTTTCATTCTGAGGCTATGCCCTATGGTCCTAGACTCTCTGGAAACATCCTCTCCACATCCATCCATTATTCTGCAAGTTTCAATGAGCCCCACAAATCCCTTACCCTAAACTCCAGTGAGTAGAGGCCCAGTGCTGTGAAACGCTCGTCATATACTAACCCACTCATTCCTGGAATCACATCTTTGCTATCGTGCTATCGTTAGACCCAGTGCTTATTTTGTGACAGTTCCTCCCGTCTTTACAAGGTTAAAAACTAGATTTTCAAGTATTTAGAATTTTTAATGTTGCAAAAAGATTAGTAAAGCTTAAAAAGCAAAATGTATCATTTAAATTAAGCTTTCAGGGCCCTTAAACAGCTTAAGCAGTTGTCGGACAGCGAACCATTGTAGACACCAACAGCAAGGAACATCAGCACCTTTAAAAAAATTACCTCGACAAAAAAACCTCTACAAAAAATTTACCTCTCCAATTAATCACTTTTTTCCCTCATATCTTCTATACATAACTGAAACTCTGATCTTGTTATCTTCCGGTTTGGCGGTCATTCTATTTGCGCAAAAGCGGTACACGATAGCGCTACAATTTTTCACCAGCTTACTCGCCATTCACCTGTGCTGCGATTTCACCAAGTTTTGTTCCGATCGGTGGAAGCTGGTAAGAGTTTAAAAATCTTAAAAACCGCACGTGCGCAGATTGATTGCCTCTCCTGCCATTCAGCGCCGCGTGGATTGGTCCCTTCTGCTAATAATAACAATAATAAATTTTATTTTCGGGCGCCTTTTAAAATCTCAAGGACACCTTACAGAAATTAACAGAAGAGAAAAAACATATAGTCGGAGTAAAATAAATAATAAGGACATCACCAATACACAAATTAAAGACAGAAATCGCTCCAGAGACAAAAAAATCATGTGACAGAGAGAGCGGCGGCAGCTAAAACGTGCCAGCGTCCACTGTCCCATCCGACAGCCATCTTGGACACAGACTAACATATTAACTTACACACAGAAAAAAATCATCCCCCCACAATGGTTACCACTGTGGGGGAAGGCACAATGTCCAGTCCCCATCCCCAGTCCACCCAAAGTCAGGCCTATTGAGGCCTCCGCTATTGCGCTACGGAGGCCCGATGTTCCTGGCCGTTCTGTCCGGGTGGTGTTGCCCCGGCGTCGGGAGAGTCCTTTCAGCGGCTGGGCCACCTGGAATGGCCGCTTCCTAACTGGGGACCGCGACTTCCGAAGCCGTCTAGGCCGCGCCGGTTTGGAGCTCCCAGGCTCCCGATGTTAAAGTCGGCGCCGCCCGCTCCGGAGACCCGCAGCCCGGAGGTGTTGATCTCGGCAGTCATAGCTCACCGGAGCTCCAGCGCGTCGACCCAGGCAAGGCATCGCCCGCTCCGCTCCGCGATGGCGCTCCAGCGCTGTGCCGCCACCGAAGCCGAGGTGCTGGCCGGTCCCCGCCAGGAAACGGCACTCCACGCCCGCTGGTAGGCCACGAGGACGGGTCGACGGGGCAGCCCGGAGAAAAAGCTGCCTCATTGACCAGGTAGGGACCTAGAAATATAGTTACCCCCTACCCCCCACATTAAAAAGTCTATTTCTCCAACGGACGAAGCACAAGACTTACTAAAAACTACAAAAAAAAATGAATTAAACGGACGGCTGCTGGTTAGCAGCTGTTCCCCAAGATGGCTCCTCCTCCTACTGTCCCTCCGCCTCTTCCTGAGCCATCGCGTCTTTACTGCATCTGCGGGAGGCTCTGGATGGCCAGCGGAGGTCTCTAACTGGACACAATTTTTGAAGGGAGGGGACTGGAAACGGCCCGACCTAGCCCGACGCAGAGTCGGAGATGTCGCCAAACAGAAAGCGGAGATTCTGATACAGCGGAGGAGTGTGACCAGCGCCCGCTGTGAGTTTCCATCGCATCACAAACCCCTTGCCCTCTGGTCCCCCTCGCTGGCTCCTGCCCCCCTCCCCCGTGATACTGCACTTTCCCCCATGGCTCTTCCCCCGTCTTTCCTCCGAGCTCTCTCCCCCTTGCTCCAACACCCCGCCCACACACCACTCCTCACCCCCGCCCACTCATCATTCCCCCCTGCCCACACACCACTCCCCCCCGCCCACACACCACTCCCCCCCGCCCACACACCACTCCCCCCGCCCACACACACTCCACCCCCCCGCCCACACACCACTCCCCCCCGCCCACACTCCTCCCACCACACCCCCCCCGCCCACACACCACTCCCCCCCCCCCCACACACCACTCCCCCCCCCACCCCACACACCACTCACTCCCCCCCGCCCACACACCACTCCTCCCCCCGCCCACACACCACTCTCCCCCCGCCCACACCACCACGCCCCCCCCGCCCACACACACACCCCCCCCCCCACACACCACCCCCCCCCCCCCCCCACCCACACACCACCCCCCCGCCCACACACCACTCCCCCCCCCCCACACCCCTCCCCCCCCGCACACACACACCCCCCCGCCCACACACCACACCCCCCCCCCCGCCCACACACCACTCCCCCCCCCCCACACACCACCCCCCCCCCCCACACACCCCCCCCCCCCCCCACACCCACCACTCCCCACCCCCACACACCACTCCCCCCCGCCCACACACCACTCCACCCCTCCCCCCACACCCACCCCACCCCCCCGCCCACACACCACTCCCCCCCCCCCACACACTCACCCACACCCCCCCACACACCCTCCACACCACCCCCCCCCCCCCCCCCACACCCCCACACACACCCACCCCCACCCCCCCCCCCCCACACACCACCACCCCCCCCCCACACACACCACTCCCCCCGCCCACACACCACACCACCCCCCCCCCCACACACCACCCCCCCGCCCACACACCACTCCCCCCGCCCACACACCACTCCCCCCCCCCACACACCACCCCCCCCCCCCACACACCACCCCCCCCCCACACACCACCACTCCCCCCACCCACACACCACTCCCCCCCCCGCCCACACACCACTCCCCCCGCCCACACACACACCCCCCCCGCCCACACACCACTCCCCCCCCCCCCCACACCACTCCCCCCCCGCCCACACACACACCCCCCCCCCGCCCACACACCCCCCCCCCCCCCCACACACACCCCCCCCCCGCCCACACACACACACACCCCCCCCCCCGCCCACACACCACCCACCCCGCCCCACACACCACTCCTCCCCCCCCACACACACACCCCCCCCCCCACACACCACTCCCCCCCCCCCACACACCACCACCCCCCCCCACACACCCACCCGTTCTCCAACACACCCCCCCACACCCACACCCCACCCCCCCCCCCCCACACACACCCCCCCCCACCACACACACCACTCCCCCCCCGCCCACACACCACCCCCCCCCCCACACCACACCACCCCCCCGCCCACACACCCTCCCCCCCCCACACACCCACCCCCCCCCCCCACACACCACTCCCCCCCCCCACACACCACTCCCCCCCCCCCACACACACACCCCCGGGCCCCCCTGCCCACACACCACTCCCCCCCACACACCCCACCACACACCCCACACACACCCCCCCCCCCCCCCCCCCCACCACCCCCCCCCCCCCCACCCCCCCCCACCCACCACCCCACACCCCCACGCCCCCCCCCCCCCACCCCCCACCCCCCCCCCCCCTCACCCACACCCCCCCCCCCCCCCACCCACACACACCCCCCCCCCCACACCACCCACCCCCCACACACCACCCCACCCCACCCACACACACACACCCCCCACCCACACACCACTCCCCCCCGCCCACACACACCACTCCCCCCCCCCACACACCACTCCCCCCCCCCACACACCACTCCCCCCCCCCACACACACACTCCCCCCGCCCACACACCACCCCCCCCCACCACACACCCACACACACACACCACCCACACCCCACCCCCCACACACACCACTCCCCCCCCCCACACACCCACTCCCCCCCCCCACACACCACTCCCCCCTGCCCACACACACACTCCCCCCCCCCACACACCACACCCCCCCCCCACCACACACCACCCCCTCCCCCACACCACACACCCACTCCCCACCCACACCCCCTCCCACACACCCCCCACCCCCCACCCACACCACACCCAACCCCCACCCCCCCCCCACACACCACTCCCCCCCCCACACACACCACTCCCCACCCCCGCCCACACACCACCCCCCCCCCACACACCACCCCCCCCCCCCACCCACCACTCCCCCCGCCCCACACACCACTCCCCCCCCGCCCACACACCACTCCCCCCGCCCACACACCACTCCCCCCCCCACCACACCCCACCCGCCCACACACACCCCCCCGCCCACACACCACTCCCCCCCGCCCACACACCACTCCCCCCCCCCCCACACACCCACTCCCCCCCGCCCACACACACCCTCCACACACACCCCCCCACCCACACACACCACCCCCCCCCCGCCCACACACCACCCCCCCCCCACACACACCCCTCCCCTCCAACCCACCCACCCACACACAACCCTCTCCCCACAACCTCCCCCCCCCCCCGCACCTGAAAACAGGCCCTTTAGCCTCCCGCGTTCACTCTGACCAGCGATCACCCGTTCACACCAGTTCAACTTTCTCATCCACTCCCTGCACACTAGGGACAATTTACAGAGGGCAACTAACTTACAAAACTGCACGTCTTTCTTATGTGGGAGGAAACAATCACAATCACAATAATTCTTAATCAGCCAAGTATGTTTTGCAACATACGAGGAATTTCATTTGCCAAACTGAATCTGTCCTACAACAATGTGAACAAGGAGGATGTTCTGGCACTGGGCCTAATCCCTCACCTCAAAGTCCTCCACCTGACAGGGAACGATCTGGACTCCCTTACTCCAAACCTGGCAGCACTCTACAGTCCCCTGGACAGGTAAGCTTCTAGATACAAGGAACCGTTCTAAATGGAATAACTTACCCCTAGGTTGAGGATCTGGGGAGATGCCATAGAGGAGTTCAAAGTCCAGCGGATTCAGAACCACAAAAATGGAAACATCGAATCATGAATTGGTCGCCCAGTCTCATGAGATTGTTACGCCGTTGGTTAAGACTAACCTGATCTCAGCCTTGGCTTCACTTTCCTCCTTGTAACCTTGAATTCCCTCCCTGCAGACTAAACACAGAAACATAGTAAATAGGTGCAGGAATAGGCCATTCGGCCCTTCGAGACAGCACCGCCGTTCAATATGACCATGGCTGATCATCTAAAATCAGTGCCCCGTTCCTGATTTTTCCCCAAAGCCCTTGATTCAGTTAGCTCTAAGAGCTCTATCTAACTCTCTCTTAAAAACATCCAGTGAATTGGCCTCCACTGCCTTCTCTGGCAGAGAATTCCACAGATTCACAACTCTCTGGGTGAAGAGGTTTTTCCTCATCTCAGTCCTAAATGGCCGACCCCTTATTCTTAAACTGTGACCCCTAGTTCTTGACTCCTCCAACATTGGGAACATTTTTCCTGCATCTAGCCTGTCCAATCCTTTAAGAATTGTATATGTTTCTATAAGATCCCCTCACATCCTTTTAAATTCCAGTGAATAAAAGCCCCAGTCGACCCATTCTTTCATGATATGCTAGTCCCGCCATCCCGGGAATGAACCTAGTGAACCTACACTGCACTCCTTCACTGATGGTGACGAGTCAGAGTATAGAAGTGAGATCGACTGATTGACCAAATGGTGCCAGCATAATAACCTGGCTCTCAACACCAGCAAAACCAAGGAACTGATTGTGGACTTTGGAAGGGGTAGGATAGGGACCCACAATCCACTTTATATCAATGGTGGAAAGGGTCAAGAACTTCAAATTCCTAGGCGTACATATTTCCGAAGATCTTTCCTGGTCCCAGCACACTGATGCAATTATAAAGAAAGCACATCAGCGCCTCTACTTCCTGAGAAGATTACAGAGAGTCGGTATGTCAAGGAGGACTCTCTCGAACTTCTACAGGTGCACAGTAGAGAGCATTCTGACTGGCTGCATCGTGGCTTGGTTCGGCAACTTGAACGTCCAGGAGCGGAAAAGAATGCAGAAAGTTGTGACCACTGCCCAGTCCATCATTGGGTCTGACCTCCCCACCATCGAAGGGATCTATCGCAGTCGCTGCCTCAAAAAGGCTGCCAGCATCATCAAAGACCCGCACCATCCTGGCCACACACTCATCTCTCCATTGCCATCGGGAAGAAGGCACAGGAACTTGAAATCTGGAATATCCAGGTGCAGGAACAGCTTCTTAACCACAGCCATCAGGCTATTAAACACAACAGCAAACAAGCGCTGAACAATAACAGCCTATTATTACTATTGCACTTTATCTGTTTATTTATTGTGTATATATATGGTCTATGGTATATAAACACATTGAACTTTAACTCCCGTTCTGTATTATGTTTACATATTCTGTTGTGCTGCAGCAAGCAATATTTCAATGTCCTATCTGGGACACATGACAATAAAACTCTCTTGGCTCTCTTGACTTGACATGTGATTTTCTTCTATTACAAATCTCAAATTGTAGAATACAGAGGCAAATAAATAAAAGATGGGTCTTTGTCCCAAACATTATGGATGGCAATGTATGCTTTAAAAAGGTAAGAAGGAATTTCTTTAGTCTGAGGGTGAATCTGTGGGATTAATTGCCACAGACGGCTGTGGAGGCCAAGTCAATGGATATGTTTAAGGCGGAGATTGACAGATTCTTGATTAGTACGGGTGTCGGGGTTATTGGGAGAAGGCAGGAGAATGGGGTTAGGAGGGAGAGATAGATCAGCCATGATTAAATGGCAGAGTAGCCTTGATAGGCCAAAAGGCCTAATTCTGCTCCTAGAACTTATGATCTTACAAACTTATCAATCCGCTGCTACACTTGCATTGTTATCATCATGTACATTATCGGCTTTTTATGTTAATAGATTTGAGCATCAATAACTTCAAGCTGAACTGGGTCTTATTTACAGTAAATAAATTATTTTTATAGAAGTTTCTTTTTTTCCAATTTGTGTCCTTCAGGTTAATGATGAAGATTTTCACTTGTTTGATAATGTGGCTTTTATAAATGCAGCAGAAAACCAGTTACCTCTCGGTAAGACTCAGACATCTAAACATTCTTCCCAGCTCCATGAATAAGGGTCAGGCCACAGAGACCCCCAAGTAATGTGTCCATACTGCTTTCATTGTTTAGTTTAGCTTAGAGGTACAGCACGAAAACAGGCCCTTCGACCCACCGAGTCCACACTGACTAGTGATCCCTGTACATTAACATCGTCCGACACACACTAGGGACAATTTACACTTATACCAAGCCAATTAACGTACATACTTGCACGTCTTTGGAGTGTGGGAGGAAACCGAGGATCTCAGAGAAAACCCACGCAGGTCACGGGGACAACGTACAAACTCCGCACAGACAGCACCTGTAGTCGGGATCGAACCTGGACCTCAGGCGCAGATTCACAACTTTCTGGGTGAAAATGTTTCTCCTCATCTCAGTCCTAAATGGCCAACCCCTTATTCCTAAACTGTGACCCCGGGTTCTGGACTCCCCCCAACATGGGGACCATTTTTCCTGCATCTACCCTTCTGTGCCTGTCCAACTTGGGCGTTTTTCAGCGGACTGCCGGCGACTGTCAAGTTGCCGGCAGTCGCCTGAAAAAACGGCAACTGTCAGAGTGGAACACACACACACACACACACACACACATGTGCACACACACACACAAACACATCGCTTCCTTCAGCAGCCCGTTATGCAGGCGTGAGACAGGGCAAGCGGGGGGAGCATTGTCTAAAAAACTCACACAGTGCAAAGCCAAGGTGATACAGACATTGAACAGGGAGGTTGGCGCTGTAATTTTGATAGCTAAAGCACAGTGTACGGTAAGTACTTTAAAAGAGAGGGGGAGGGGGGGGCAAGGGGGAGAGAAGGAGTGGGGACAACTTTTCAGAAGCTAGAGATACACGGCTGTGAAGCTCGGCAGACATTACTGGTCGTTTATCCTTGGTTCTGAAAACTACTGTTTACCATTTTTACCCCCAATGAGCCAATGAAATTCACTGGTCAGCACCGGCTACAACCTACGAGAACCTCCGAGAACCTTCGACCTCCTGGCGACCCACCTACTCTCCACGGCGGCTTCATTCCAGTCGGCGGTAATTTTTTCAACATGTTGAAAAATTCACGGCGATCATAATGAGGTCACGACTAGTTCCCAGAATGCGGGAACTCCTCGTGACCATGAAGGCGACTCCCCGGCAACCACCCGCGAACATGTGGCAACCATGTGGCGACCACATAGTCTCCTGCAGTCGCCTAAGTGGGACAGCCCCATTAAGAATTGTATATGTTTCTAATCTAATTGTTGTAATAATATCTAATCATTTCCGTTTGTGTTGCTGTCAGAGCCGTTCCGTTTCTTTCTGGCTCTCAGGGAACTGGACCTCAGCCTGAATGGGCTACGGAAGCTGCTCCTCACCACTCACGATTTTTCCAACTTGGAGGTAAATCATCACATGTAGAGTGTTCCCCTGTATCACTGAAATAGCCCCAAGACTCCACCTACATCTCCACCTCATGCTGCCACAGCAAGGCCAACAGCATAATCAAGGACCAGTCTCACCCCCGGTCACTCCCTCTTCTCCCCTCTCCCATCGGGCAAGAGGTACAGAAGTGTGAAAACGAACGCACACCTCCAGATTCAGGGACAGTTTCTTCCCAGCGGTTTCTTCCCAACTGAACCCATCCTATCACCAACCAGAGAGCAGTTCCGACTTCCTATCTACCATATTGGAGACCCTCTGACTATTTTTAATCAGACTTTACTGGACTTTATCTTGCACTAAACGTTATTCCCTTTATCCTGTATCTGGACACTGCGGACAGCTTGATTGTAATCATGTATAGTTTTTACGCTGGCTGGATAGTACGCAACAAAAGCTTTTCGCTGTACCTCGGTACATGTGGTGATGATAATAATAATAATAGTTGTATTCTCAATAATACTCTGCTTATTATCTGTTTTCTCAGCACCACTCTGCCCCGATGTCTGTTACTCTCAATATTTATATTGTTTTGTTTTTTTCGTGTAAGAAGGAACTGCAGATGCTGGTTAATGTCATGGGATGTCAGGACTGTCTTATGAAGAAAGGCTGGATAGACTTGGTTTATACTCTCTAGAATTTAGGAGATTGAAAGGGGATCTTATAGAAACTTACAAAATTCTTAAGGGGTTGGACAGGCTAGATACAGGAAGATTGTTCCCGATGTTGGGGAAGTCCAGGACAAGGGGTCACAGCTTAAGGATAAGGGGGAAATCCTTTAAAACCGAGATGAGAATAACTTTTTTCACACAGAGAGTGGTGAATCTCTGGAACTCTCTGCCACAGAGGGTAGTCGATGCCAGTTCATTGGCTATATTTAAGAGGGAGTTAGATGTGGCCCTTGTGGCTAAGGGGATCAGGGGGTATGGAGAGAAGGCAGGTACGGGATACTGAGTTAGATGATCAGCCATGATCATATTGAATGGCAGTGCAGGCTCGAAGGGCCGAATGGCCTACTCCTGCACCTAATTTCTATGTTTCTATGTTAATACCGAAGAGATAAACCAGCACCTGTGTCTACAAAAAGCTGGAGTAACTCAGCGGGTCAGGCAGCATCTCTGGAGAGAAAGAATAGGTTACGTTTTGGGTCGAGACCCTTCATCAGACTGTCTGAAGAAGGGTCTCGACTGGAAACGTCACCCATTCATTTTCTCCCGCAATGTTGCCTGACCCGCTGAGTTACTCCAGCATTTTGTGTCTATCTTTATTTGTTATTTCCACACTGTTGTCCTCAATGTTTTATATTCACCAGACTCTCCACGGCTCCACGTCGATGGTTTGTGTGTTCCAGGTACTGAATCTGTCCTACAACAATGTGAACAAGGACGATGTTCTGGCACTGGGCCTCCTCCCTCACCTCAAAGTCCTCCACCTGACAGGGAACGATCTGGACTCCCTTACTCCAAACCTGGCAGCACTCTACAGTCCCCTGGACAGGTAAGCTTCTAGATACAAGGAACCGTTCTAAATGGAATAACTTACCCCTAGGTTGAGGATCCGGGGAGATGCCATAGAGGAGTTCAAAGTCCAGCGGATTCAGAACCACAAAAATGGAAACATCGAATCATGAATTGGTCGCCCAGTCCCATGAGATTGTTACGCCGTTGGTTAAGACTAACCTGATCTCAGCCTTGGCTTCACTTTCCTCCTCCTCCTCCTTGTGACCTTGACTTCCCCCCCTGCAGACTAAACACAGAAACATAGTAAATAGGTGCAGGAATAGGCCATTCGGCCCTTCGAGACCGCACCATGGCTGATCATCTAAAATCAGTACCCCGTTCCTGATTTTTCCCCAAAGCCCTTGATTCCGTTAGCCCTAAGAGCTCTATCTAACTCTCTCTTAAAAACATCCAGTGAATTGGCCTCCACTGCCTTCTCTGGCAGAGAATTCCACAGATTCACAACTCTCTGGGTGAAAATGTTTTTCCTCATCTCAGTCCTAAATGGCCGACCCCTTATTCTTAAACTGTGACCCCTAGTTCTTGACTCCTCCAACATTGGGAACATTTTTCCTGCATCTAGCCTGTCCAATCCTTTAAGAATTGTATATGTTTCTATAAGATCCCCTCACATCCTTTTAAATTCCAGTGAATAAAAGCCCCAGTCGACCCATTCTTTCATGATATGTTAGTCCCATTAGTTGGTCGACATGGATGAGATGAGCTACGAAAAATGTGAATGGTCTACAGAAGCTGCTCGTGATAGATCACGATTTTTAACTTAGGGGTAAGTTATTCCATTTAGAATGGTTCCTTGTATCTATAAAAAAAAAACCCATAAGGTATAACTCCAGGGCCAAAGGGACACAAAGTACTGGAGTCACTCAGCAGGTCAGGCAGCAACTTTGGAGAACATGAGGAAGAATTTCTTTTATCAGAAGGTGGCGAATCTGTGGATTTCGTTGCCACAGACGGCAGTGGAGGCCATCAGTGGATATTTTTAAGACAGAGATAGATAGATTCTTGATTATTACAGAGGCTATGGGGAGAAGGCAGGAGAATGAGGTTAGGAGGGAGAGATAGATCAGCCCTGATTGAATGGCGGAGTAAACGTGATGCGCCGAATGGCTTCATTCTGCTCCTATCACTTATGACCTTTTGAGCATGGACAGGTGGCATCTTGGGTCGGGACCCTTGCACCCCCACCCCCTCTAGAGCCAAGGCCGGTGAGAAAGGGCCTGTTTCTGTGCTGCATCTTTTTATGACACACCCAGTTCACTAAGGATTCCTAAATACCACCGTGTGTATCCACGCAGCCTGGACCCACCGCTTCTGAGGTTTCCAGTCCTCGAGGTCCTGATGTTGGATGAGAACAGATTCTCCGACCCCTGTGTGTTGTCAAGCCTGGCCGGCCTGCACAGGTGAGCTGTTAGATCAGCTATTCCCACTCTGTTTCACTGTGACATGTTCCACACATGCAAATGGATGGGTCGCTCGACTGACCGACCGATTGATTGATTGATTGATTGACTAACTAACTGAATAACTAACTAACTAACTAACTAATCAAAGATTGACACAACCAATGATTGATTGATTGATTGATACCGTAGTGTTTTTTGTTTTGTTTTGACCACATAAAGAGCGCCGACAGAGGGTGGTGGGTGGATGGAACGAGCTGCCAGAGGAGGTAGTTGAGGCTGGGACTATCCCACCGTTTAAGGAACAGTTAGACAGCTACATGGATAGGACAGGTTGGAGGGATATGGACCAAGCGCAGGCAGGTGGGACTAGTGTAGCTGGGACATGTTGGCCGGTGTGGGCGAGTTGGGCCGATGGGCCTGTTTCCACACTGTATCCTATGACTATTCTATGACTATGATAAAAATTACAAAGTAACCCGCGCCAGGTCCTCCATTGTCCTCCCCCCTCTCCTCCCCCTCCCCCCCTCCTCCCCCTGCCCCTCCCCCCTCCCTGGTGATCCCACCACCCCCCCCCCCCATAGATTTCATTCAGTCACGCCACAGGTTCGCAGGCTCACAAGTTATAGAAGTAGAATTAGGCCATTCGGCCCATCGAGTCCACTCCGCCATTCAACCATGGCTGATCTCTGCCTCCTCATCCCATTTTCCTGCCTTCTCCCCATAACCCTTGACACCCGTTCAATGGTTATGCTGCAGGCTGGGCGTTGAGTTTCTCCATCATTCAAGATTTTGTGTCACTGGTTCCATCTACTCATTATGCAGTTGAACAGAGGGATCTAGGAATAACTGTGCACAGTTCCCTGAAGGTGGAATCTCATGTAGATAGGGTGGTAAAGAAAGCTTTTGGTATGCTAGCCTTTATAAATCAGAGCATTGAGTATAGAAGTTGGGATGTAATGTTAAAATTGTACAAGGCATTGGTGAGGCCAATTCTGGAGTATGGGGTACAATTTTGGTCGCCCAATTATAGGAAGGATGTCAACAAAATAGAGAGAGTACAGAGGAGATTTACTAGAATGTTGCCTGGGATTCAGCAACTAAGTTACAGAGAAAGGTTGAATAAGTTAGGTCTTTATTCTCTGGAGCGCAGAAGGTTAAGGGGGGACTCGATAGAGGTCTTTAAAATGATGAGAGGGATAGACAGAGTTGACGTGGACAAGCTTTTCCCATTGAGAATAGGGAAGATTCAAACAAGAGGACATGACTTCAGAATTAAGGGACAGAAGTTTAGGGGTAACATGAGGGGGAACTTCTTTACTCAGAGAGTGGTAGCTGTGTGCAATGAGCTTCCAGTGGAAGTGGTGGAGACAGGTTCGATTTTATCATTTAAAAATAAATTGGATAGGTATATGGATGGAAAATGAATGGAGGGTTATGGTCTGAGTGCAGGTAGATGGGACTAGGGGAAAATAATTGTTCGGTGGACCTGTAGGGCGAGATGGCCTGTTTCCGTGCTGTAATTGTTATATGGTTATATGTTATATGGTTATTATCTGTATGTTCGACTCAGAACCACCTCTCTCATATGCTGTCATATGCTGAGAGAATGGAGTGGCTGGGCTTGTACACTCTGGAGTTTAGAAGGATGAGAGAGGATCTCATTGAAACATATAAGATTGTTAAGGGCTTGGACACGGTAGAGGCAGGAAACATGTTCCTGATGTTGGGGGAGTCCAGGCTCTTAAAGATAGTGGAGTCAGAGGATATGGGGAGAAGGCAGGAATGGGGTACTGATTGGGGATGATCAGCCATGATCACATTGAATGGCGGTGCTGGCTCGAAGGGCCGAATGGCCTACTCCTGCACCTATAGTCTATTGTCTCTCTTTCAAAACGCAACGTGCTGGAGTAACTCAGCGGGTCAGGCAACATCTCTGATGGGAATGGACAGGTGATGTTTTGGGTCGGGACAGAATATCCCTCCAGAGATGCTGCCTGACCCGCTGATACTCCAGCAAGATGTGTTTTAATGGGGATTCCGGCATCCGCAGTTTCTTGTGTCTCCACCTTCTCTCTCTTCCTGTCCCATCACGTTATTCTGCATTACTGCCAAAGATCTCTCTGTCTCTCTCTTCTGTTTTTCATTTACCTGTCTCCACTTATGCTGGAGCCACTGGGCTCGAATCCATGTTATCATCATCGGCGGTCACTCGAAACGAGTATGACTGCCCTCTTTTGGGAGGACGCCTGTGCGTGACTTTGTTTAACGTGGGGAGACTGGTGTACAGACAGACAGCCACCACAGGGCCCTTGACAGATCTGGGTCAGGATCCAGTGGCATGGAGTCCAAGACGACCGGAGACCCTTTACTGCTGCAGCCTTCATCCGCCTTCCCAGCCGTTGTGACGCTCCACTAAGGTCAGCCATCGTCCTCCGCCTGTTCCACCATTGAGGTCTTTGTTGGATCGCTCTTTGTCAGAGACCTCCCCCTCGACCCCACACCCATGGGTGGCCCTACCAGGAGCATAGCTCTAGACAGCATCGCTCTCAGGATCTCAGGTCCACACACATGTTAATCCATGTTAATGCTGACAATGCCACATTCTACCACGGCTCCAAATTACATTGTCTTGGGTGCATTATTTTTTACTTTGCTCTATTATTGTGTGTGTGTGTGTGTGTGTGTGTGTGTGTGTGTGTGTGTGTGTGTGTGTGTGTGTGTGTGTGTGTGTGTGTGTGTGTGTGTGTGTGTGTGTGTGTGTGTGTGTGTGTGTGTGTGTGTGTGTGTGTGTGTGTGTGTGTGTGTACGCAACATATTTACTCAACATTTAAAAGATATTTGGACAGGTAAGCGGATAGGAAATGTGAAGAGAGGTAGACAATAGGTGCAGGAGTAGGTCATTCGGCCCTTCAATGTGATCATGGCTGATCATCAGTACCCTCACTTCTCCCCATATCCCCCTATTTTTATGAGCCCTATCTAGCTCTCTCTTGAAAGCATCCAGAGAACCTGCCTCCACCGCCCTCTGAGGCAGAGAATTCCACAGACTCACCACTCTCTGTGAGAAAAAGTGTTTCCTCGTCTCCGTTCCAAATGGCTTACTCCTTATTCTTAAACTGTGGCCCCTGGTTCTGGACTCCCCCAACATCGGGAACATGTTTCCTGCCTCTAGCGTGTCTAAGCCCTTAACAATCTTATATGTTTCAATAAGATTTCCTCTCATCCTTCTAAACTCCAGAGTGTACAAGCCCAGCTGCTCCATTCTCTCAGCATTCCTTGTAAACCTACACTGCACTCCCTCAATAGCAAGAATGTCCTTCCTCAAATTAGGGGATCAAAACTGTACACAATACTCCAGGTGTGGTCTCATTATGGCCCTGTACAACTGCAGAAGGACCTCTTTGCTCCTATATTTGATTCTTCTTTTTGTGGGGTTGTGGGCCAGAGGCAGACAGATAGATGGCACTGTGGGCTGAAGGGCCTGTCGCCATGCTCTATTGGTCTATCTACCTACTCACCTGCCTTGGCCTCTGGAACTGCCCCACAATGAGGATTCTCAACATTGATTTTTGGTCCAATTCTAGCCCCTGCACTCTGTTATTCGCTCGAAGACAAAATATTTGTACCTTACCACTACTTGTTTTGCTTATTTGTGAACTAGGCTAAAGTACTTAAACCTGGATCACAATTACCTGACGGGCGTTCCCTACCTGCAGCAGATGGAGCTGTTTGAGCTGTCGGAGAAGGGTGGAGGTGCTGACTTGTGTTACAACCTCATCAGCCAGATCAAGGAGCCCATTGTATGTCCCACACTGACAATGCCGGATTCTCTCGGCTTCCGGTCCGACATCCGGATAATCAGGGAACAAAGGGAGCACGGGAAGGACATGGTGCTGGAGCAGAGCGAGAGGCTGGGGGGGGAGGAGGAGAGAATGGAGGAGTGGGGTGGGGGAGGGGGAGAGAGAGGGGAGGGGGAGAGGGGGAGAGAATGGAGGAAGACTGGAGGGTAGGAGAGGGGGAGAGAGTGGGGGAGGGGGAGAGAGGAAATGAGAGAGAGAGAGTGTGTGGGGAGAGATAGAAGGGGAGAGAGAGTGTGGGGAGGAGAGGGAGAAGGGGAGAGAGAGAGAGAAAGGGGAGAGAGAAGGAGGGAGAGAGAGTGGGGGGGGGGGGAGAGAGTGGGGGAGGAGGGGCGGGTTGAGGAGGAGGGGAGAATGGAGGCAGGAGTGGGGATGAAGGAAGGGGAGATGATGGAGGGGGAGGAGGGGAAAGTGGAGCAGGGACTCGGATTGGAGGAGAGAGTAGGGGAGGGGGAGAGGGGAGCGGAAGTGGAAACAGTGGAGCAAGGAGAGATGGTTGGTGTGGGAAAAGAGGGGGAAAGGGAGGTGGTGGAGCAGAGGGAAGAGGATGGCAAGAAGGGGGAGAAGGTGGAAGGGAAAGAAGAAAAGGAGAAGGAGGAGGAAGTTGCCAAGCAGGAAGTGGAGGAAGAGGAAACAGCCAAGCAGAAAGTGGCCAAGCAGGAAGTGGGGAAAGAAGAAACAGCCAAGCAGGAAATGGAGGAAGTGGAAACGGCCAAGCAGGAAATGGAGGAAGTGGAATCGGCCAAGCAGGAAGTGGAGGAAGAGGAAACAGCCAAGCAGGAAGTGGGGAAAGAGGAGACAGTCAAGCAGGAAATGGAGGAAGTGGAAACGGCCAAGCAGGAAGTGGAGCAAGAGGAAATGGCCAAGCAGGAAGTGGCCAAGCAGGAAGTGGCCAAGCAGGAAGTGGGGAAAAGAGGAAACAGTCAAGCAGGAAATGGAGGAAGTGGAAACGGCCAAGCAGGAAGTGGAAACAGCCAAACAGGAAGTGGAGGAAGAGGAAACGGCCGAGCAGGAAATGGAGGAGGTGGAAACGGCCAAGCAGGACAAGGAGGAAAATGAGGAAGAGGAAGTGGACAAGGATATGGATGGAAAGTATTTTGATGATGAGAGTGACGAGAGTTCCGGTGAGTGTAATTTCTGCTTTGCTTTCCCTTCCCTGCAGCCAATGATTTAGGACTGTACAGACCTTATGATACCTTACGATTACTGAATTTTGAATGTGGCTCGAGAGACTTTCAATAGGACACTTGGCCCTGGGAGGCAACAGAGCCAGCCTGCATGGCTCTACTTCTTCCAACCGTAGCCTGTAAATAGAGGGAAGTCGGGATTCTTTCCCAGTTCCGAACTAAACTCCCTGCACGTTCACAAATGTAGGCCCAAATTCGGCTTTGACTCCATCTACAGGTCTGCAGATGACACCATTGTGGAGGTGCTGGATCACCAACAAGAATGAGATGGAGGCGGAGATAAAGAACGTAGCTGATGTCAGGACAATAAACTCTCTCTCAATGTCAGCAAGACGAAGGAGCTCGTTATCGACTTTAGTTTATTTTGTACTTTTGAGATACAGCACAGAAACAGGCGCTTCGGCCTACCGGGTCCGCGCCGACTAGCGATCCTCGCTCATTAACACTTCCCTACACATTCGGCCCTTCGAGCCATGTCATCATGGCAGATCATCCACAATCAGATGCCCTGTAGAAAGCATACTATTGGAATGCATCACAGCTTGATCACAAGTGATAGGAGCAGAATTAGGCCATTCAGCCCATCAAGTCTACTCCGCCATTCAATCATGGCTCCCTCCTAACCCCATTCTCTTGCCTTCTCCCCATAACCCTTCACAACCAGCTTGGTTTGAGAACAGCTCTGTCCAAGACTGCAAGAAATTGCAGACAGTTATGGATGTAGCCCAGTCCATCACACAGACCACACTCCCCACCATTGTAGATGTAGCCCAGTCCATCACACAGACCACACTCCCCACCATTGTAGATGTAGCCCAGTCCATCATACGGACCAGACCTTTTCCACCATTGACTCCACCCACACTTCACGCTGCCTCGGGAAAGCAGCCAACCTAATCAAAGACATCCTCCCCCAGTCATTCCTTCTTCTCCCCGCTCCCGTCTGGCAGAAGGTACAGAAGCTTGAAAGCGCGTACCACCAGACGCAGGAACAGCTTCTTCCCCTCTGCTTGAAAGCGCGTACCACCAGACTCAGGAACAGCTTCTTCCCCTCTGTTATCAGGCTTCTGAACGGTCCTTCCATAAGCTAGGGTACTGTCCGATTCACCTCTACCCCATTGCGGATATTGGGCTTTGTCTGTGGAACTGATGTGCTACAATGCTTAGAACTATATTCTGCATTCTGTACCTTGCCCTTTGCTCCACCTATTGGACTTGAGTTGTATTTATGGACGATGTTATCTGATCAGCTTGGATAGCTTGCAGAACAAAGCTTTACAATGTACTTTGGTGCACGTGACAATGGTAAACCTAAGCCTAAACCTGAGATGGAGAGGATAGAGAGACAAGAGAAGCCATGCTGATACTGTGGGCTAAGGACCACAGTGTTTGCTGGAATCCTGAAATAACGATGGAAGTGACATGCTGATAATGTTAATTCCGTTTATCCAGGATACAGAGGGGAAACTTGCCGACATGTCCATGTGTGCAGGATGGGCTAGTCACATTTACCTACCGTTTAAACTTCCTTAAACCTCCTTGACTTTAGTTTAATTTGGTTTAGAGGTACAGCGCGGAAACAGGCCCTTCGGCCCACAGTGTCCACTCCGACCAGTGATCCACGTACACTAACTCTATCCGGCACACACTAGGGACACTTTACAATTTACAGAACAAAATTCACCTACAAACCTGTACGTCTTTGGAGTGTGGGAGGAAACCGGAGCACCCGCAGAAAATTCACGGGGAGAACGTACCAACTCCGTACCCATAGTCAGGATCGAACCTGGGTCTCTGGCACTGTAAGGTCATAAGTGATAGGAGTAGATTTAGCCCATTTGGCCCATCAAGTCTACTCCACCATTCAAACCTCTGACACCCATACTAATCAAGAATCTATCTACCTCTGCCTTAAAAATACCCACTGACTTGGCCTCCACACTTTGCAACACTATATTCCATCTGCCACTTCTCTGCCCACTCTCCCAACCAGTCCAAGTCATTCTGCAGAGTCCCTGCTTTCTCTACACGACCTGCCCTTCCACCTATTTTCGTATCTTCTGCAAACTAGGCCACGATACCTCCAATCCCCTCGTAATGGCAGCAGCTCTACCGCTAGGCCACCGTACCGCCCTTGAGTGCTTGTCGAGTGACTGCAGAGATTCCTGCGGTTGGCCAGTGAATGGGTAACTGACTCCCGACAATATTCCCATCCCACCGTGGTTGTCCCAGCTCTGATCTCTGCCTCCAATACACCCATTGATCCAACATCCACAACTCCCTGGATAGAGGTCTTCCTAAAATTCAAAACCTCCTGGGTGAAGACATTTAGCGACATCTTGGTTCTGAATGACCATACCACTGTACTGAACATACACCCACCACTGTAAACTCTCCAGTTCTCATTAGCTATTTCTCAATCCCTCTCAGAATCTTATATACTCTGTATATAAGATTGTATTCTCTGGAGTTTAGAAGGATGAGAGGGCATCTTATTAAAACATATAAGATTATCAAGGGTTTGGACACGCTAGAGGCAAGAAACATCGTTCCCGATGTTGGGGGAGTCCAGAACCCGGGACCACAGTTTAAGAATAAGGAGTAAGCCATTTAGAACGGAGACGAGGAAGCACTTTTTCTCACAGATAGTTGTGAGTCTGTGGAATTCTCTGCCTCAGTGGAGGTGGAGGCCGGTTCTCTGAAGACTTTCAAGAGAGAGCTAGATTGGGCTCTTAAGGATAGCGGAGTCAGGGGATATGGGGAGAAGGCAGGAACGGGGTACCGATTGTGGATGATCAGCCATGATCACATTGAAATGTGGTGGAAGGGCCGAGTGGCCTACTCCTGCGTCTAATGTACTGCGGTGAGATCAACACATTGCCATAGACAACAGCTTTAGACTCCAGTGAATAAAGATCCAACCTATGGAGGGATATGGATCAGGTGCAGGCAGGGGAGATTAGTTTAACTTGGCATCATGTTGGGCTGCGTGTAGAGTCGCCAACTGTCACGTATTAGCCGGGACATCCCGTATATTGGGCTAAATTGGTTTGTCCCGTATGGGACCGCCCTTGTCCCGTATTTGACTGCTAATACTCGGGTCGAGGGGACTGTCGGGTCGTCCAGCCCTGTCTCACCGATGTAGTGCAGTCCATGGAGTGCAGCAACAGCAGCGCCTCGCCCGTGGCCCCGTCGGTCTGTCGGCAGCCCCGGCGAGCTGTCCGACCTTCGGACTTTCACGTACCGCCGATACCACCACCACCCCTCTTTCTCACGGCCGACCATCGGTTCATCAGTTGGATGGGGAGCCGGACTTTGGGGCCCCTGGGCCAAAACTCCCCAGCTGGGCTTTGTGTGCAGTCCAGAGGGATAATGGCCAAGTTCACGCCGATGGGATTAGGCCGGGATTGTCCCATTGCCCCACAGCGGTAGAGTTGCTGCCTCACAGCGCCAGAGACCCGGGTTCAATCCTGACTACAGGTGCTGTCTGCACAGAGTTTGCACGTTCTCCCCGTGACCTCGCGGGTTTTTTCCAGGTGCTGCGATTTCCTCCCACGTTCCAAAGACGTGCAGGTCTGTTGTGAGGTTGGGTTGTGCAACGTTGTCCCTAGTGTGTAGGGTCGACCTATTGTTGGTCAGCGTGGCTTGTCTCCACACTGTGTCTCTAACCTCAACTAAACCAGACAAGGTGGGCTCCATACTGTCCAGCTCTATGTCTCTATTTGTCTTCTGGCAATAATATCATCCCGGGTTCCCACAATATGTGGCACATTCTTGCCCAGTCACTAACTTGCCTTCATCCCTTTACAGATATCCTGCATCATCCTGCCCTGTTAAAGGGTAAACTGGACACCACCATTCCTACAATAGAGGTACAGTGTGTGAAACTGTGTAGAGTGGGGGTACAGTGTGTGAAACTGTGTAGAGTGGGGGTACAGTGTGTGTGTAGAGTGGGGGTACAGTGTGTGTGTAGAGTGGGGGTACAGTGTGTGTGTGTAGAGAGTGGGGGTACAGTGTGTGTGTGTAGAGTGGGGGTACAGTGTGTGTGTAAAGTAGAGTGGGGGTACAGTGTGTGTGTGTGTAAAGTGGGGGTACAGTGTGTGTGTAGAGGTGGGGAGTGGGGGGTACAGTGTGTGTGTAGAGTGGGGGTACAGTACAGTGTGTGTAGAGTGGGGGTACAGTGTGTGTGTAGAGTACAGGGGGTAGACAGTGTGTGTGTAGAGTGTAGAGTGTGGGGGTGCAGTGTGGGGGTACAGTGTGTAGAGAGAGTGGGGTACAGTGTGTGTCGGGGGGTCACAGTGTGTGTGTGTGTGTAGAGTGGGGGTACAGCAGTGTGTGTAGAACTGTGTGTAGAGTGGGGGTACAGTGTGGGGGTGTGTGTAGAGTGGGGGTACAGTGTGTGTGTAGAGTGTGGGGTACAGAGTGGTGTGTGTGTGTAGAGTGTGGGGTACAGTGTGTGTGTAGAGTGGGGGTACAGTGTGTGTGTGTAGAGTGGGGGTACAGTATGTGTGTAGAGTGGGGGTACAGTGTGTGTGTGTGTACAGAGTGGGGGTACAGTGTGTGTGTGTGGGGGTACAGTGTGTGTAGAGTGGGGGTACAGTGTGTGTGTAGAGTGGGGGTACAGTGTGTGTGTGTAGAGTGGGGGGTACAGGGTGTGTAGAGTGTGTGTGTAGAGTGGGGGTACAGTGTGTGTAGAGTGGGGGTAGAGTGGGGGTGCAGTGTGTGTGTAGAGTGGGGGTACAGTGGGGGTGGGGCAGTGTGTGTGTGTAGAGTGGGGGTGCAGTGTGTGTGTAGAGTGGGGGTACAGTGTAGAGTGTACAGTGTGTGTAGAGTGGGTAGAGTGGTGCAGTGTGTGTGTAGAGTGGGGGTGCAGTGTGTGTGAAACTGTGTAGAGTGGGGGTACAGTGGGGGTACAGTGTGTGTGTAGAGTGGGGGTACAGTGTGTGTGTAGAGTGGGGGTACAGTGTGTGTGTAGAGTGGGGGTACAGTGTGTGTGTAGAGTAGGGGTACAGTGTGTGTGTAGAGTGGGGGTACAGTGTGTGAAACTGTAGAGTGGGGGTGCAGTGTGTGTGTAGAGTGGGGGTACAGTGTGTGAAACTGTAGAGTGGGGGTACAGTGTGTGTAATTGCTCATGGAGTGGGGGTACAGTGTGTTAAACTGCTCGTAGAATGTGGATACAGTCTGTTAAACTGTTATAAGAGTGGGGGTACAGTCTGTTGACCTGTAATAGAGTAGGGGTACAGTGTGTGAAACTGCTATAGAATGGGGGTACAGTCTGTTAAACTGTTATTAGAGTGGGGCTACAGTCTGTTGACCTGTTATAGAGTAGGGGTACAGTGTGTGAAACTGCTATAGAATGGGGGTACAGTCTGTTAAACTGCTCATAGAGTATGGATAGTCAGTTAAACTGCCTAGTTTAATTTAGTTTAGTTTAGAGATAGTCCAGAAACAGGCCCTTTGGCCCGCATAGTCCGTGCTGACCAACGATCCTTGCCCACTTACACTGTTCTACGCACACTGGGGACAATTTACAATAGTACCAAGCCATTTAAGCTACGATCCTATAGGTTTTTGGAGTGTGGGAGGACACTGGAGATCCCGGAGAAAACCCACGCAGGTCACGGGGAGAACGTACAAACTCCATTCAGACAGCACCCGTAGTCAGGATCGAACCTGGCCCTCTGGCGCTGTGAGGCAGCAACCCTACCCGCTGTACCACCATGCTGCCCTTGAGTGTTTGTAGAGTGACGGCAGTGAATGGAATTTGTTGGTTGCCATTTCCAGAGCTGAGCTCCCTCTCACCGCCAGCCCTGGTCCAGAACCATGTCCACTGGAGTCAGGGGATACGGGGAGAAGGCAGGAATCGGGGTACTGATTGAGGATGATCAGCCATGATCACATTGAATGGCGGTGCCGGCTCGAAGGGCCGAATGGCCTACTCCTGCACCTATTGTCTATTGTCTGTAGAGGGAGGAACATTTTTTTGCTACATGTTCAAGTGGTTTGTTGTATTCAGTTCTGAAGAGTCGCTGTCACGGTGGCGCAGCGCTAGAGTTGCTGCCTCACAGCGCCAGAGACACGGGTTCGATCCTGACTACGGGTGCTGTCCGAACGGAATTTGTACGTTCTCCCTGTGACTGTGTGGGTTTTCTCCGAGATCTTCAGTTTCCTCCCACACAACAAATACAAGAGTCAAGAGAGTTTTATTGTCATGTGTCCCAGATAGGACAATGAAACTCTTGCTTGCGGCAGCACAACAGAATATGTAAACATAATACAAGAACAGGAGTCACAACTTTCAGCATTTTTTTCCGCTCCTGGTGGTCCAAGTCCAACCCAAGCCACAATGCAACCAGTCAGCATGCTCTCTACTGTGCACCTGTAGAAGTTCGAGAGAGTCCTCCTTGACATACCGACTCTCCGTAATCTTCTCAGGAAATAGAGACGTACAGGTTTGTTGGATAATTGCCTTGGAATAAATATAAATTGTCCTCAGTGTGTGCAGGGTAGTGTTCGTGTGTGGGGTCGGCGTGGTCGAGGGGCCTGTTTCCGCGCTGTATCTCTAAATTAAACTAAACTACATCATGCCATTTTTCTCCTATATTTTTCCAGGGAGAAGATACGCTGAAAACCATTGAAGGCAAACGGTCGTGTTTCCCAAAACCATATGATTTCCTTCCTCCATTCTCTCAGTTGACACACCTCAGTCTCGCAAATAATAAGGTACTGGCTGGATTCTGAATCGGGCCCCTCTGCCGTAGGTTTGCAAGGTTAATTCCCGGGATGGCGGGACTGTCATATGCTGAGAGAATGGAGCGGCTGGGCTTGTACACTCTGGAGTTTAGGAGGATGACAGGATATCTCATTGAAACATATAACATGCCTAGTCATGTATCCAGCACTGTTCAATCTGCTTAAAGAAACTTGTACAGCCCTTTGGCTCAACCTGTCTATACCGACCACATATAAGATTATTAAGGGTTTGGACACGCTAGAGGCAGGAAACAAGTTCCCAATGAATAAATTGGAAGCCATTTAAGACTGAGGTGAGAAAATAAGTTTTCACCCAGAGAGTTGTGAATTTGTGTAATTCCCTACCACAGAGGGCAGTGGAGGCCAAGTCACTGGATGGATTTAAGAGAGAGTTAGATAGAGCTCTAGGGGCTAGTGGAGTCAAGGGATATGGGGAGAAGGCAGGCACGGATCGTTGATTGATCACAATGAATGGCAGTGCTGGCTCAAAGGGCCGAATGGCCTTCTCCTGCACCTATTTTCTGTTTCTATGATGTTGGGGCAGTCCAGAACCAGTGGCCACAGTTTAAGAATAAGGGGTAAGCCATTTTGAACGGAGATGAGAAAACACTTCTTCACACAGAGAGTTGTGTCTGTGGAAATCTCTGCCTCAGAGGGCAATGGAGGCCGGTCCTCTGGATACTTTCAAGAGAAAGTTAGATAGGGCTCTTAAAGATTGCGGAGTCAGGGGATATGGGGAGAAGGCAGGAACGGGGTACTGATTGTGGATGATCAGCCATGATCACATTGAATGGCGGTGCTGGCTTGAAGGGCCGAATGGCCTACTCCTGCACCTACTGTCTATTGCCCCCTCTTGCCTTTTATCTTTATGCTAACCCTCGAATAAAGTGTATCCTAAGACACACGCCCAAATCCCTGACCTTTACATAGAAACATAGAAAAGAGGTGCAGGAGTAGGCCATTCCGCCTTTCGAGCCAGCACTGCAATTCAATATGATCATGGCTGATCATCCAAGTTCCACTTTCTCCCCATATCCCTTGATTCCGTTAGCCTTAAGAGCTAAATCTAACTCTCGTGAAAACATCCAGTGATTTGGCCTCCACTGCCTTCTGTGGCAGAGAATTCCACAAATTCACAAGTCTCTGGGTGAAAAGCTTTTTCCTCACCTTAGTCCTAAAGGGCCGAGCCCTTATTATTAAACTGTGACCCCTTACCAACATGAAAGACAAGGCAGCAGGAGCAAGGCAAGATCACCACCACCATCAGGTTCCTCTCATGATGCACACCATCCAAACTTGGAATATGTTGCCCGTGCATCATCTTTATTGAACCCAATCATTGAACTCCCTGCCCAACAGACCTTCAACAGATCAAGAGCGCACACACAAGTGTATCCCAGGATGATGCTAGGAATTATCCCAGGAATGATTGGGTTAATGTACGATGAGCGTTCAACGGCACTGGGCCTGCATTCGCTGGAGTTTAGAAGGATGACGGGGAAACCTCATTGAAATGTACCGAATAGTGAAAGACTTGGATGGATTGGATGTGGAGAGGATGTTTCCACTAGTGGGAGAGTCTAGGACCAGAGGTCACAGCTTCAGAATGAAAATGGTGATGAAAGTGGTGGGGGTTTTTGACTGTGTATATGTGGGGGGCGGGGGGGGGAAGGGGGAAACTTTGTAAAAATCCCTTCCCTGTACGGGAGACCCGACCTTTTCCCTGTCGGGTCTCCGTTGTCGTTGGGGCCTAGCACCGGGGAGCGGCCTCCAGCCTGAACGACCTGGGGGCTCCAGTCACGGGCCTGCGGAGCTGCGGACCAACTTACCATCGTGAGGCTGGCCGGCATCGGAGCGTGGGGAGCGGCGGTGACTCGCTGCTGCGGCCCGACCACGTAGCTCGGAGGCTCCAGCTGCAGCCGCAGGTCCGGTGGACTGGGACATCGGGAGCTCGCGGGTCCGGGTGGAGAGACCGCTTTCCGGAGCTCCCGCAACGCGTCTTCTCTAGCCCGAGTCACGGGGTTTGAACGACCCGGAGCGGGGCCCGGCGCTACATCGCCCCCAACTTCGTGACATTTAGACCGGGAGCGGGGCCGTACAAGCCTAAAAATGGCCGTGGGACTTATCATCGCCCGCCTGGGGCTTGGACATCGGGAGAGAAATGGAAAACAGGGGAGAGAAAAGACTTTGCCTTCCATCACAGTGGGTTCACTGTGATGGATGTTTTTGTAAATTGAATTGTGTGCATGTCTGTATGATATTGTCTTTGTTTGTATGGCTGTGGAAACGCAGTTTCGTTTGAGCCTCAATGAGGTTCAAATGACATGTAATAAATATTGATTGAAAAGACGTTCCTTTAAGAATGAGATGAGGAGGAATTTCTTTAGACAGAGGGTGGTGAATCTTTGGAATGTTTTGCCATAGATGGCTGCGGAGGCCAAGTCAATGGATATATTTTTAAGGCAGAGATAGATAGATTCTTGATTAGTACGGGTGTCAGAGGTTATGGGGTGAAGGCAGGAGAATGGGGTTAGCATGTAGACATAGATCAGCCATGATTGAATGGCGGAATGGACTAGATGGGCCGAATGCTCCAAAGATATACAGATTTGTAGATCAATAGGAGCAAAGAGGTCCTCCTACAGTTGTACAGGGCCCTAGTGAGACCACACCTGGAGTATCGTGTGCAGTTTTGGTCTCCAAACTTGAGGAAGGACGTTCTTGCTATTGAGGGAGTGCAGTGTAGGTTCACGAGTTAATTTCTGGGATGGCGGGACTGTCATATGTTGATATATGGGCTTGTAACTCTGGAATTTAGAAGCATGAGAGGGGATCTTATTGAAACATATAAGATTATTAAGGGTTTGGACACACAAGAGGCAGGAAACATGTTCCCGATGTTGGGGGAGTTCAGAACCAGTGGCCATAGTTTAAGAATAAGTGGTAAGCCATTTAGAATGGAGATGAGGAAAAACCTTTTCACACAGATAGTTGTGAGTGTGTGGAAATCTCTGTCTCAGAGGGCAGTGGAGGCTGGTTCTCTGGATGCTTTCAAGAGAGAGTTATGCCCCTGTCCCACTTAGGAAACCTGAACGGAAACCTCTGGAGACTTTGCGCCCCACCCAAGGTTTTCGTGCGGTTCCCGGAGGTTGCAGGTGGTTGCTGGAGGTTGCAGGTAGTGGAAGCAAGTAGGGAGATTGACAAAAACCTCCAGGAACCTCCAGGAACCTCACGGATACCTTGGGTGGAGCGCAAAGTCTCAAGAGGTTTCCGTTCAGGTTTCCTAAGTGGGACAGGGGCATTAGATAGAGCTCCTAGGGATAGTGGAGTTAAGGGATATGGAGAGAAGGCAGGAACGGGGTACTGATTGTGGATGATCAGCCAAGATCATATTGAATAGCGGTGCTGGCTCGAAGGGCCGAATGGCCTGCTCCTGCACCTATTGCCTATTGTCTATTAATTGGCTTGGTATAAATGTAAAATTGTCCCTAGTGTGTGTAGGATAGTGTTTATGTGTAGGGATCATTAATTCTGCTCCTATTACTTATGACCTTATAACCTGATGACTTTGGGTTGTTTTAGGGCAGATTATAATGAGGGCTAATAACTAGTAGACAGGGTTGTGTAGTGTGACGGAATCGCAGACAAAGCGTAAAAGTAGAGACATGGAATGCAGCTGTGAGGCCACCCAGGTTTCAGACATCATTGTTACAGAAAATAGCATCTACTGTCAACCAATGGACTACTGACTCGTGACCTTTCTGTCCTGGGCCTCCTCCATGGCCAGTCCCACCGCAAACTGGAGGAGCAGCACCTCATATTTCGCTTGGGCAGTTTACACCCCAGCGGCATGAACATTGACTTCTCCAATTTCAGGTAGTCCCTGCTTTCTCCCTCCTTCCCCTCCCCTTCCCAGCTCTCCCACAGCCCACTGTCTCCGCCTCTTCCTTTCTTCTTCCCGCCCCCCCCCCCCACATCAGTCTGAACAAGGGTCTCGACCCAAAACGTCGCCTATTCCTTCGCTCCTTAGATGCTGCCTCACCCGCTGAGTTTCTCCAGCATTTTTGTCTACCACTGACTTGTGGATAATGGTTTTATTCTGTAATCAAGGCCTGATTTTACTGTTAATTAAGTTTCGGTGTAATCTTGTCAACTGAATGTAAAAGTTGTACCAGCCGCTTTGACGGGTCTCCTGGTGCGTACCCGTTTGAATAAATCACCCGTTACTTCGAACACCAACTCCCCGTGGCCTCTCCATTTGCTCCCCCAGGGTCGTACAGCACGGAAAAGGGCCCTTCAGCCCAACCGGTTTAGAGGTTTACGGGCCAAAAAGCAGCAAAATAGGACTTGCGCATATTTGGTATGTTGGTCATCAAGGAAGAGTCATAGAGGCATACAGCAGAGAAACAGGCCCTTCGGCCCAGCATGTCCATGCCCACCAACATGCCCCATCTACGCTGGTCTCACCCGCCCACATTTGGCCCCTATCCCTTTAAACTTTTCCTATCCATGTATTCAAGAGAGTTGGATATTCAGTAGCTCTTAGGGCTAACAAGGGATATGGGGAGAAAGCAGGAACGGGGTACTGATTTTAGATGATTAGCCATGATGATCAGCTGGCTCGAATGGTCGAATGGCCAACTCCTGCCATTTTCTTTTTTTAATGTTTCTATCCATGTAGCCGTCCAAATGTCTTTTTTAATGTTGTTATTGAATTGGGTTGAAGGTCCTGCCTGAATTAATTTCACTGCACTTTATTGTCTATGTGATGAATAAATTGATTGATTGATTGAGAGTTGTCCTGTCTGTTAAATGTTGTTATAGAGTTGGCTGAAGGTCATTGGTCTTGGTTCTGTGACACTCTGTGAGAGCATGACGGGTGAGCGGGTGTTGTAAAAACACTCTAGGAGACTGCACGGGCACATTGGCCCAAATGCCCTCCTCCTGTGGACCAGGGTTAGTTCCCCATTCCACCCGGCCCTCGTGTGAGCCAGTCAGGGGCTGCCCGGCGAGATGGTGATGCCTCACAGCCCGCAGCTCATGGTGAAAAACATTGCAAGCCAAGTCCCATCAATGTTTTCCTGAAGGCGATAGACAATAGACAATAGGTGCAGGAGTAGGCCATTCGGCCCTTTGAGCCAGGTCCGCCATTCAATGTGATTATGGCTGATCATCCACAATCAGTACCCCGTTCCTGCCTTCTCCCCATATCCCCTGACTCTGCTATCTTTAAGAGCGCTATCTAGCTCTCTCTTGAAAGCATCCAGAGAACCGGCCTCCACCGCCCTCTGAGGCAGAGAATTCCACAGACTCACCACTCTCTGTGAGAAAAAGTGTTTCCTCGTCTCCGTTCTAAATGGTTTACTCTTTATTCTTAAACTGTGGCCCCTGGTTCTGGACTCCCCCAACATCGGGAACATGTTTCCTGCCTCTAGTGTGACCAAGCCCTTAACAATCTTATATGTTTCAATGAGAGAGCCTCTCATCCTTCTAAACTCCAGAGTGTATAAGCCCAGCCGCTCCATTCTCTCAGCATATGACAGTCCCGCTATCCCGGGAATTAACCTTGTAAACCTACGCTGCACTCCCTCAATAGCAAGAATGTCCTTCCTCAAATTAGGCCCTTCAACCTAGCGTTTAGAGGTTTGCGGGCCAAAAAACAGCAAAATAACATAACAGCAAAACAGCGATGAGGGGGGGACCTGATTGAAATGTAATGAATCCAGAATAGGCCTGGATAGAATGGATGTGGAGAGGATGTTTCCACTAGTGGGAGAGTCTAGGACCAGAGGGCACAGTCTCAGAATAAAAGGATGTTCCTTTAGAAATTAGATGAGGGATGAGTGGGTGGTGAATCTGTGGGATTCATTGCCACAGACGGTGGTGGAGGCCAAGTCATTAGGTATTTTTAAAGCATAGTTTGGTTAATAAGGGTGTCAAAGGATGCGGAGAGAAGGCAGGTGAACGGGGTTGAGAGGGAAAGATAGACCAGGCATAATCGAATGGCAGAGCAGACTCAATGGATCAAATGACCTAATTCTGCTCCGATGTCATGCGTTCTAGGAGCAGAATTAGGCCAGTCGGCCCATCAAGTCCACCTCACCATTCAATCATGGCTGATCTATCTTGTCCACTCAACCCCATTCTCCTGCCTTTGCCCCGTAACCCCTGACACCCGTACTGATCAAGAGTTCAGTTTAGTTTATTGTCACGTGTTTCCAGGTGATGCAGAGGTTCACTTGCACCTCCTCCACAGTGAAATGCGTTGGTTGCATGCTACCTAGTCAGCAAAAAGACAATACATGATAACAATCAATGCATTTACAGTGTACAGATCCAAAAGGGAATAACGTTTGGTGCAAGGTAAAGCCAGCAAAGTCCAATCAAGGATAGTCCGGGGGTCACCAAGGAGGTAGATAGTAGTTCAGCACTGCTCTCGGGTTGTGGTAGGATGATTCAGTTGCCTGATCACAGCCGGGAAGAAACTGTCCCTGAATCTGGAAGAATCTGTCAATCTTGCCTTAAAAATATCCATTGACATGGCCTCCACAGCCGTCTGGGGGAATGAGGCCCATAGATATCATGGTCTTATGGAAGGTGTTAGCTGATAAAATGTTGCTTGCACTCTCCACAAATGAAGTGATTACAAATGCCCCCCTTGTCCTAACGTTCCCTTTCCCTGTGTGTTTCAGATATGTGACGACGAGGAGTTGTTGGCTGTCTGTCTCTTCCCGGCGTTGACCAAGCTGACCATCTACAATAACCCAATCACCCTCAATGCCGGTAGATTATATCTGGTGTCCAACGGGATCTCTCCACTACCCATCTTCCCATCTCCACCCCTTCCCGCTTTCCGCAGAGACCGTTCCTCCGCAACTCCTTGGTCAATAGACAATAGATAATAGACAATAGACAACAGGTGCAGGAGTAGGCCATTCGGCCCTTCGAGCCAGCACTGCCATTCGATGTGATCATGGCAGATCATCCCCAATCAGTACCCCGTTCCTGCCTTCTTCCCATATCCCCTGACTCCCTATCTGACTCTCTCTTGAAAGTATCCAGAGAACCGGCCTCCACCGCCTTTCTCTTGAGGCAGAGAATTCCACAGACTCACAACTCTGTGTGAAAAAATGTTTCCTCGTCTCTGTTCTAAATGGCTTACCCCTTATTCTTAAACTGTGGCCCCTGGTTCTGGACTTCCCCAACATCGGGAACATATTTCCTGCCTCTAGCGTGTCCATACCCTTAATAATCTTATATGTTTCAATAAGAAGCCCTCTCATCCTTCTAAACTCCAGAGTATACAAACTCGTCCCTTCCTACCCAAACCATCCCCTCCCCAGGTAATTTCCCCTGCAATTGCAGGAGATGCAACACCTGTCCCTTTATCTCCCCCCTTGACTCCATCCAAGGACCCAAACAGTTTTTTCAGGCGAGGCAGTGGTTCAGTTGCATATCCTCCTACCTCATCTACTGTATCCACTGTTCCAGGTGTGGACTCCTGAATATCAGCGAGACCAAGCGCAGGGCTCGGCGATTGTTTCGCTGAACACCTCCGCTCAGTCCGTCTTAACCTACCTGATCTCCTGGTTGCTCAACACTTTAACTCCCCCTCCCATTCACACACTGACCTTTCTGTCCTGGGCCTCTTCCATTGTCAGAGTGAGGCCCAGCGTAAATTGGAGGAGCAGCACCTCATATTTCGCTTGGGTAGTTTACACCCCAGCGGTATGAACATTGACTTCTAACTTCAGATAACCCTTGCTTTCCCTCTCTCTCCATCCCCTCCCCCTTCCCAGTTCTCCCACCAGTCTTAATGTCTCCGACTACATCCTATCTCTGTCCCGCCTCCTCCCGTGACATCAGTCTGAAGAAGGGTCTCGACCCGAAACGTCACCCATTCCTTCTCTCCAGAGACACTGCCTGTCCTGCTGAGTTACTCCAACACTTTGTGTCTATCTTCGATTGAAACCAATATCCGCAGTTCCTTCCTACACATCTCGTTGCTGCCGACGTTTACCCTCATAAACTAACGGGTGCCCTGCACGGGTGAACGGCGTGCCCTCACATGGAAACATAGAAAATAGGTGAAGGAGGAGGCCATTCGTCCCTTCGAGACAGCACCGCCATTCATTGTGATCATGGCTGATTGTCCCCTATCAATAACCCGTGCCTGCCTTCTCCCCATATCTCTTGACTCCACTAGCCCCTAGAGCTCTATCTAACTCTCTTAAATCCATCCAGTGATTTGGCCTCCACTGCCCTCTGTGGCAGGGAATTCCATAAATTCACAACTCTCTGAGTGAAAAAGTTTGTTCTCACCTCAGTCTTAAGTTACCTCCCCTTTATTCTAAGACTGTGGCCCCTGGTTCTGGACTCGCCCAACATTGGGAACATTTTTCCTGCATCTAGCTTGTCCAGTCCATTTATAATGTTATATGTGTCTACAAGATCCCCGCTCAACCTTCTAAACTCCAGTGAATACAAGCCTAGTGTTTTCAATCTTTCCTCATATGACAGTCCCGCCATCTCTGGGATCAATCTCGTGAACCTACGCTGCACTGCCTCAATCACAAGGATGTCCTTCCTCAAATTAGGAGACCAAAACTGTACACAATACTCCAGATATGGTCTCACCAGAGCCCTATACAACTGCAGAAGAACCTATACTGAAATCATCTTGTTATGAAGGCCAACATTCCATTCGCTTTTTTCACTGCCTCACATTGCACTCCCTCGCTCTGCTGGCAGCAAGGGTGGCTGTTCATGCAACCACCCCCTCCCCACTCTCCCCGCACCAAATCCATTAGCCATCGTTTTTCCCAACCCAATCAGCACATCAACAACGTTATACTGAACCTTTTCACCCAGAGAGTTGTGAATCTGTGGAATTGTCTGCCACAGAAGGCAGTGGAGGCCAATTCATTGGATGTTTTCAAGAGAGTTAGATTTAGCTCTTCGGGCTAATGGAATCAAGGGATATGGGGAGAAAGCAGGAACGGGGTACTGATCTTGGATGATCAGCCATGATCATATTGAATGGCGGTGCTGACTCAAAGGGCCGATTTGGTCTATTCCTGCACCTATTGTCCATGTTTCAATGCAACCTAAAATCTCCTCCCTTATCATCAATCACAAGGCTAACTCTGGGATAACTTACATAGAACAGTTCAGTTTAGTTCAGTACAAATGAGTTCCGTTTAAAGTTATTGTCACGTCTACCGAGGTACAGTGGAAAGCTTCTGTTGCGTGCTAACTAGTCAGCGGGAAAACGATATGATTACAATCGAGCCATTTACATGATAAGGGAATAACGTTTCATGCAAGGTAAAGCCAGTAAAATCCGATCAAAAATAGTCTGAGGGTCACCAATGAGGTAGATAGTAGTTCAGGACCGCTCTCTGGTTGTGGTAAGATGGTTCACTTGGCTGTTAACAGCTGGGAAGAAACTGTCCCTAAATCTGGAGGTGTGTGTAGCAGGAACATGACCCGGCTCATTGCTCCACTATGTCCGTGCTGAACATGATGCCAGGTTAAACTAATCTCCTGTGCCTGCACGTGATCCATATCCCTCCATTCCCTGCATATCCACGAGCCTATCTAAAAGCTTCTTAAACACCACTATCGTATCTGCCTCCACCCCCACCCCTGGCACCCACCACCCTCTGTGTAAAGAAAACTCCTTGAAACATACCGGCCAACCTCACCCCTCTGCACTTGTCCCACCTGCTTGCATTTGGCCTATATCCATCTAAATCTGTCCTTTCCATGTACCTGTCTAAACGTTCCTTGAAGATTAAACGTATTGTGAACTGTTCTCAGCCCAGTGCTGTCTGATTTGACCCACAGGGAAGAAACCACAGCTGGTGATTGCAATGCTGAAGGAGAGGCTGGGGATGGAGGTGGTGACCACCAAGCCACAGCCGGCAGCTCGCCCACCGCCCCTCAACGTCTTCAATCCCAAACGCAAGGTGACTGACTGCCGTCTAGATCAGTGCGGGTATCAGGGGTTATGGCCAGAAGGCAGGAGAATGGGGTTAGGATGGAGAGATAGATTAGCCATGATTGAATGGCAGAGTAGACTTGATGGGCCGAATGGCCTCATTCGGCTCCTAATGACCTTACACAACCCACTTTCGCTGGGATGGAACCCGGGTCTCCCGCAATCTGACACAGCATCTCGACCAGCTGCACCACTGTCCCACACATATCGCATTGAATGCGACTCTGATCTGTGCATCACACGGTGCTGCGTCACTGCTGACCCAGCAAAGCAGCCAACACAATCAAAGCCTTGTCCCACCCCGGCCATTCCTTCTTCATCCCGCTCCCGTCTGACAGAAGAAGCTTGAAAGCGCGCACCACCAGACTCAGGAACAGCTTCTTCCCCGCTGTGATCAGGCCTCTGAACGGTCCTTGATCTGCATGGCTGATCTATCTCTCCCTTCTAACCTCATTCTCTTGCCTTCTCCCCATAACCCTTAACAACCAGCTTGGTTTGAGAACAGCTCTGTCCAAGACTGCAAGAAGTTGCAGAGAATTATGGATGTAGCCCTGTCCATCACCCAGACCACACTCCCCACCATTGTAGATGTAGCCCAGTCCATCACACACACACCACACTCCCCACCATTGTAGATGTAGCCCAGTCCATCACCAAGACCACACTCCCCACCATTGTAGATGTAGCCCAGTCCATCACACAGACCACACTCCCCACCATTGTAGATGTAGCCCAGTCCATCACACAGACCTACACTCCCCACCATTGTAGATGTAGCCCAGTCCATCACATAGACCACACTCCCCACCATTGTAGATGTAGCCCAGTCCGTCACATAGACCACACTCCCCACCATTGTAGATGTAGCCCAGTCCATCACACAGACACCACACTCCCCACCATTGTAGATGTAGCCCAGTCCATCACACACACCACACTCCCCACCATTGTAGATGTAGCCCAGTCCATCACACACAGACCACACTCCCCACCATTGTAGATGTAGCCCAGTCCATCACACAGACCACACTCCCCACCATTGTAGATATAGCCCAGTCCATCACACGGACCAGACCTTGTCCACCATTGACTCCATCCACACTTCACGCTGCCTCGGAAAAGCAACCAACAAAATCAAAGACATCCTCCCCCAGTCATTCCTTCTTCTCCCCGCTACCGTCCGGCAGAAGGTACAGAAGCTTGAAAGCGCGTACCACCAGACGCAGGAACAGCTTCTTCCCCTCTGCTATCAGGCTTCTGAACGGTCCTTCCATAACCTCTACCCCATTGCGGACATTGGACTTGAACAGATGCGCTACAATGCTGAGAACTATATTCTGCACTCTGTATCTACCCCTTTGCTCTGTGTAGGAAGGAGGGCCTTGACCTGAAACGTCACCCATTCCTTCTCTCCAGAGATGTTGCCTGTCCCACTGAGCTACTCCAGCAGATAGACATAGAGTGCTGGAGTAACTCAGCGGGTCACGCAGCATCTCTGGAGAAAAAGGATGGGTGACATTTTGGGTCAGTATCCTTCTTCACTCCACAACAGCATCTAACCCTAACATGAACAGAGAACAGGACAGAACAAGAAGAGGCCCTTCAGCGCACAATGTCCGTGCCGACCATGATGCCAAGACCATCCACCACCTATCTGCCTGCACATCACCCATATCGCTCCAGATGCTTATCCATGTGCCTGTCTAAAGGTATTTTCATTGCCACTAACATTTAGTTTAGTTTAGTTTAGAGATACAGCGTGGAAACAGGCCCACCGACCCCCGCACATCAACGCTATCCACGTACACTAGGGACAATTTACGTTTACACCATGCCAATTCACCTACAAACCTGCATGTCTTTTGAGTGTGGGAGTAAACCGAAGATCTCGGAGAAAACCCACGCGGTCACGGGGAGAACGTACAAACTCCGTACAGACAGCAGCCGTAATCGAGGTCAAACCTGGGTCTCTGGCGCTGTGAGGCCGCAACTCTACCGCTGTAACACCGTGACCGCCCCTCTCTCTATATGTTTCTCTCTATATGTCTCTACAGTTTCTCTCTATATCTATGTTTCTATCTATATGTTTCTCTATATGTTCAAGTTCAAGTTCAAGTGAGTTTATTGTCATGTGTCCCTGTATAGGACAATGACATTCTTGCTTTGCTTAAGCACACAGAAAATAGTAGGCATTTACTACAAAACAGATAAATGTGTCCATATACCATGATATAAATATATACACACATGAATAAATAAACTGGTAAAGTGCAAATAACAGAATGTGGTTATTAATAATCAGAGTTTTGTCCGAGCCAGGTTTAATAGCCTGATGGCTGTGGGGAAGTAGCTATTCCTGAACCTGGTTGTTGCAGTCTTCAGGCTCCTGTACCTTCTACGTGATGTATCTATGTTTCTCTCTATATGCCTATAGTTTCTCTCTATATCTATGTTTCTCTGTTTCTCTTTATATATCTGTCTCTATGGGTTTCTCTAAATCTTCTTCTCCATGTTTCTCTCTATATGTTTCTATATGTTTATCTGTATATGTTTCTCTCTATGTGCCTCTATAGTTTATCTCTATATCTATATGTTTCTCCATACGTTTCTCTATATGCCTGTTTCTATATGTTTCTCTGTATGTTTCGCTCTATACGCCTCTATATGTACGTCTGTGCTGTGCGTCTGCAGTGTAATGAGTTTGACGTGTGTGTCTTGTTGTTCCAGATCGACACTCACATTCCAAAGATCCCCAAAAAGCCGCTGATGCTGGAAACAGCCAGGCGGCTCCTGGGCCTGGAATGTGCCGAGTCTGGGTGTGGAGGGGCCCAGCGTGGACAAGCCGGGGCCAGGGCTGGAGCTGCGGGCCTGGCAGGCCATGCCGTCACAGAACCAGTGTCAGCCCCACAGGCCAGCGGCAAGACAGAGGGCAGCGTTCCTGACCCCACCATCACCCCAGAGAAGCATCAGGGAGAGGCCACGGCGGAGGAAGGGCCTGTGGAAGGATTCTTCATGACCCAGGTTAGCTCTTCCAAGAGAAAACTGATCAACATAGAACACAGCACAGCGCACGTTTACTTTTTGTTTTAGACCGAAGATAGACACAAAATGCTGGAGTAACTCAGCGGGACAGGCAGCTTCTGTGGAGAGAAGGAATGGATGACGTTTCGTGTCGAGACCCTTGATTTTGTTTTAGTTTAGTTTAGAGATACAGACCGACCAACGATCCCCGCACATCAACACTATCATAAACACACTAGGGACAATTTTTTGTACATTTATTCCAAGCCAATGACCCTACAAGCCTGCACGTCTTTGGAGTGTGGGAGGAAACTGAAGATGCCGGAGAAAGCCCACGCAGGGGAGAACGTGCAAACTCCTGTATAGACAGCACCCGTAGTCAGGATGGAACCCGGGTCTCTGGCGCTGTGAGGCAGTGACTCTACCGCTGCGCCACCGTGCCATGGGTGTCGGGCTAAGGGGAGAAGGCAGCTGGCCACCGGCACTAATCCAGTTAATGGGCCCCATATCTGAGGTAGGATGTACTGGCGTTGGAGAGGATTCAGAGGAGGATTGCTAGAATGATCGCGGCGATGAGTGGGTTAATGGATGGGGAGCGTTTGTCGGCGCTGGGCCTGTACTCGCTGGAGTTTAGAAGGATGAGGGGGGGGGGAAACCTATAGACTAGTGAAAGGCCTGGATAGAGTGGATGTGGAGAGGATGTTTCCACTAGTGGGAGAGTCTAGGACCAGAGAGGACACAGCCTCAGAATAAAAGGACGTTCCTTTAGAATGGAGATGAGGAGGAATTTCTTTAGTCAGAGGGTGGCGAATCTGCGGAATTCATTGCCACAGATGGCTGCGGAGGCCGTCATTGGGTATTTTTAAGGTGGAGATTGACTGATTCTTGATTATAGACAATAGGTGCAGGAGTAGGCCATTTGGCCCTTCAAGCCAGCACTGCCATTCAATGTGATCATTCATGGCTGATTATCACCAATCAGCACCCCGTTCCTGCCTTCTCCCCATATTTAGTATGGGTGTCTAGGGTTATGGAGAGAAGGCAGGAAAATGGGGTTGAGAGGGAAAGATAGCTGAGACATGACTGAATGGTGGAGTAGACTTGAGGGGCCGAGTGGCCTAATGCTGCTGCTATCATTTATTAACCTATGAAGGAACAGGCCCTTTGGCCCACAGTGTCTGCTGCAAATATGATGGCAAGTTAAACTAATCTCCTCTGCCTGCACATGATCCATATCCCTCCATTCCCCGCATATCCACGTGCCCGTCTAAAAGCCTCTTAAACACCACTATCGTATCTGTCTCCACCACCACCCCTGGCAGCGCGTTCCAGGCACCCACCACCCTCTGTGTAAAACACTTGCCCCACACATCTCCTTTAAACTTTGCCCCTCTCACCTTATAGCTGTGCCTTCTGGTATTTGATTTTACCATCCTGGGAAAAAAGGTTCTGACTGTCTACCCCAGTGGTTCCCAACGTGGGGCTATGCCCCACAGGGGGGCAATTTGATTTTTAAGGGGGGCAATTGAACGCGACTGAGGAGGTCTGGGTCCAAATTTTCGATTTTTATTTTTTTGGATTTTCCATCAGGTAAACATATGTAGTTTATGTTTCAGATGTTATTTTGAGTAAATAATTTTTTTGGGGTAAAAAAGGTCTTTATTGTGTAATTAAAATGATCGAAGTATTACAGAAAAAGCTTCCATTCAAATTAGTTTGTGCTGTATAACATTTCAGTTCTCTATTATATGTTTCGAAACATATATTTCATTTTTCTTTTTCATGGATGCCATGTTCTTTTGAAGCTTGTTTAAACCAAGGTATTGGCGTTTTAAGCTTCTTCAGCTGAAACGGAGTTCACTTTTTAAATGATAGAAACATAGAAACATAGAAATTAGGTGCAGGAGTAGGCCATTCGGCCCTTCGAGCCTGCACCGCCATTCAATATGATCATGGCTGATCATCCAGTATCCCGTACTCAGTATCCCGTACCTGCCTTCTCTCCATACCCTCTGATCCCCTTGGCCACAAGGGCCACATCCAACTCCCTCTTAAATATAGCCAATGAACTGGCCTCAACTACCCTCTGTGGCAGAGAGTTCCAGAGATTCACCACTCTCTGTGTGAAAAAAGTTCTCCTCATCTCGGTTTTAAAGGATTTCCCCCTTATCCTTAAGCTGTGACCCCTTGTCCTGGACTTCCCCAACATCGGGAACAATCTTCCTGCATCTAGCCTGTCCAACCCCTTAAGAATTTTGTAAGTTTCTATAAGATCCCCTCTCAATCTCCTAAATTCTAGAGAGTATAAACCAAGTCTATCCAGTCTTTCTTCATAAGACAGTCCTGACATCCCAGGAATCAGTCTGGTGAACCTTCTCTGCACTCCCTCTATGGCAATAATGTCCTTCCTCAGATTTGGAGACCAAAACTGCACGCAATACTCCAGGTGTGGTCTCACCAAGACCCTGTACAACTGCAGTAGAACCTCCCTGCTCCTATACTCAAATCCTCTTGCTATGAAAGCCAACATACCATTCGCTTTCTTTACTGCCTGCTGCACCTGCATGCCTACCTTCAATGACTGGTGTACCATGACACCCAGGTCTCGCTGCATCTCCCCCTTTCCCAATCGGCCACCATAATAAGAATTATACGTGATAAGAATTATATATCACCACATGGGGGGGGGGCATCAGGATTTTAGAGGTGATTAGGTGGGGCATGGCCAAAAAAAGGTTGGGAACCACTGGTCTACCCTCTCTCTGCCTTGCATAATTTTATATATTTCTACTATCAGGTCTCCCCTCAACCTCCGGCATTCCCAAGATAACAATCCAAGATTGTCCAATTCTATTTATAGCTAATCCAACCTCTCCTTATTATAGCTACATGTTTAAAAAAAAAACATTCTAACAGTGATAAATAGTATGGTGCCAAAGGCAGGCGAGTGCTCGTGTTCTGGTCCCAGAGAGGGATGTGCTATCACTCATTACAATCGCTCCACACTTTTACATGTGAAGGAACTGCAGATGCACAGATGCACTAGAGTAAATCAGGGGCTCAGGCAGTATCTCTGGAGAGATGCCTGAAGAAAGGTCTCGACCCAAAACGTCACCCATTCCTTCTCTCCAGAGATGCTGCCTGACCCGCTGAGTTACTCCAGCATTTTGTGTCTATCAACTCTTTTAAATCTTTATTTCACAAGTTATAGGAGTAGAATTAGGCCATTCGGCCCATCGAGTCTACTCCACTATTCAATCGTGGCTGGTCCCATTTTCCAGCCTTCTCCCCATTAGCCCTTGACACCCATTCTAATTAGGAATTTGTCTATCTCTGCTTTAAAAAGACAGACAAATTTTGTTTTAACAGCAATTTGTAAGAGATTTCAACAGCAGCAATTCTTACTCTAACTAATCTATTCATTTTATCCAGTATCTGTACGATGTGGCTGGATTGTAATCATGTATAGTCTTTCCGCTGACTGGTTAGCACGCAATTAAATAAATATTTTCACTGTACCTCGGTACAAATGACAAAAACTAAACTATCAATCTACGCAGCATAGCAACATGACGACCACTAACACCCATTCACACTAACCCCACATCACTGCCTTTATTAAAGTCTCCCCCATTCTCACATTCCCCCCCCAAGAGTTAGATATAGCTCTTAGGGCTAATAGTATCATGGGATATGGGGAGAAGGCAGGAACAGGGTACTGATTGTGGATGATCAACCATGATCACATTGAATGGCGGTGCTGGCTCGAAGGGCCGAATGGCCTACTCCTGCACCTACTGTTTATGTTTCTATTCCACACACAGACAGGGTCAGAGTTTGGACACAATACGTCTTTGGTACTGCTGATTCCACACGCCGTGCACTGCTGCAGCCACCAATAGTTTCAACGCCGGCTTTTCCTGAATTTGGCAATGGTGTCATATTCATAAATGATAGGAGCAGAATTAGTCCATTTGGCTCCTCAAGTCTACTCCACCATTCAATCATGGCTCATCTATCTCTCCCTCCTAACCCCATTCTCCTGCCTTCTCCCTATAACCTCTGACACCCGTACTAATCAAGAATCTATCTTGCCTTAAAAATATCCACTGACTTGGCGTCCACAGCTGTCTGTGACAATGAATTCCACAGATTCACCACCCTCTGACTAAAGAAATTCCTCATCATCTTCCGAAAGGAGCGTCCTTTAATTCTGAGGCTGCCAACTCTAGTCCTATTGAAGGAGTGCAACGTAGGTTTACAAGGTTAATTCCCGGGGAAACTGAACCGTCATATGCTGAGAGAATGGAACGGCTGGGCTTGTCCACTCTGGAGTTTAGAAGGATGAGAGGATATCTCATTGAAACATATAAGATTGGTAAGGACTTGGACATGCTAGAGGCAGAAAACATGTTACTGATGTTGGGGGAGTCCAGAACCAGCAGCCACAGTTTAAGAATAAGGGGTAAGCCATTTAGAACGGAGACGAGGAAACACTTTTTCTCAAAGAGAGTTGTGAGTCTGTGCAATTCTCTGCCTCAGAGGGCGGTGGAGGCCTGTTCTCTGGATACATTCAAGAGAGAGCAAGATAGGGCTCTTATAGATAGCGGAGTCAGGGGATATGGGGAGAAGGCAGGAACGGGGTACTGATTGGGGATGATCAGCCATGATCACATTGAATGGCGGTGCTGGCTCGAAAGGCCGAATGGCTTACTCCTGCACCTATTGTGTATTGTCCATTGTCTGAGACTGTGGACTCAGGACTGTAAGTGCTGTGTGTTCGGACCTCAGAATACTCACTGCTCTAGGCCCTTAAAGCCGTGGTCTCCGGGGAATGAGCAGCTGCTCCAGACATTGCAAGCCGCTGAGGATTGTTCACCCGACGCCATAGTTCCATCTTCCCGGCAAGAGGGCCTGAAAACATCGGACTGGCTGCAGAGGCCACAAATAGGCCCCGACCTCGGGTGATCACAGAGGAAGGGGACTGAACTTTATAGGGGGGGGGGGGGGACCACGTTCATGTTAAATTCTATAATGTGTTGTGTCATTTTTCTTTTATTTCTTTTTCTTTCGATGTACGGAAACGTAATTAATTCTTCTATGTAAAGCACTTTGGTTTCAACACGTTGATTGAGCGAGCGAGTGAGTGAGCGGCCTAGTGAGGGAAGTGCCCTGTGAGAAAAGTGTGAGTCTTTGGCTCAAGTGCCCTGTGAGAAAAGTGTGAGTCTTTGGCTCGAGAGTATTCGGAGAGGAGGCTGAGGAGAGGAGACCACGCAATACGCTTGAGAGGGAGACGAAAGGAGATGTCAGGCAAGCTGATTCAGTGCGATGCTTGCAGTATGTGGGAGGTCAAGGACACCGCTGGTGCCTCTGGCTGCTACAAATGCAAAAAATGCATCCAGGTAGAGCTCCTGAAGGGCCGTGTTGGGGAACTGGAGAAGCAAGTGGATGACCTCCGGTTCGTACGAGAAACGGAGTCGTTCCTCGACAAGTCCTACAGTACGATTGTTACACCTAAGGTACTGGAAGAGAGAAGGTGGGAGACAGTGAGAAAGGGAGGGAAGCATGGAATGCCAACGTCCCCGGGTGATGTACCTCTTGTAAACAGGTTCATCCGCTTAGAAGTTGTTGGGACAGAAGACGTGAGCGGCGGACTGGCCTGTGATGCGAATAGGGCTGTTGAGCCAAAACCAAAAAGGCCTAAGGCAGGCAAGGCCATTGTAGTGGGAGACTCCATCGTGAGAGGTACAGACAGGGGTTTCTGCGGTAACAGACGGGATGCGAGGATGGTGTGCTGCCTTCCCGGTGCCAGGATCCAGGATGTCACGGACAGAGTGCAGAAAATCCTCAAGGGCGAAGGTGAACATCCGGAAGTGGTAGTGCATGTCGGCACAAACGATGTCGGAAAGAAGGGGATGAATATTCTGCAGCGTGACTTTAGTGAGCTCGGAAAAATGTTGAAAAGCAGGACCTCCAGGGTTGTTATATCCGGTTTGCTTCCAGTTCCCCGTGCTGGCGAGAGCAGGAACAGGGAGATACGGGACCTGAACGTGTGGCTGAGGAACTGGTGCACGGGGCAGGGATTTAGATTCTTAGATCACTGGGATCTGTTTTGGGGTAAGGGGGAACTGTACAAAAGGGACGGATTGCATCTTAACAGGTGTGGGACCAGCATTCTGGCAGGCAGGTTTGCCACTGCTACACGGGTGGCTTTAAACTGAATAAGGGGGGTGGGGTGTCGAATGGGATAGTGGAGGATGGAGTTAAAGGGAAAGGGTTTCTTAAATGTGTGAGCGTAGAGACCGAGGGGTGTAAAATGAGGGTAGAAGAAATAGGTAGCAAGGTGAAAAGTAAAAGTGGCAGGCAGACAAAACCAGGGCAAAAATCAAAAAGGGCCACTTTTCAACATAATTGTGTAAGGGGTAAGAGTGTTGTAAAAACAAGCCTGAAGGCTTTGTGTCTCAATGCAAGGAGCATTCGTAATAAGGTGGATGAGTTGAATGTGCAGATAGCTATTAATGACTATGATATAGTTGGGATCACGGAGACATGGCTCCAGGGTGACCAAGGCTGGGAGCTGAACATCCAGGGATATTCGATATTCAGGAGGGATAGACAGAAAGGAAAAGGAGGTGGGGTAGCGTTACTGATTAGAGAGGGGATTAATGCAATGGAAAGGAAGGACATTACTTTGGAGGATGTGGAATCGGTATGGGTAGAGCTGCAAAACACTAAGGGGCAGAAAACGCTGGTGGGTGTTGTGTACAGGCCACCTAACAGTAGTAGTGAAGTTGGAGATGGTATCAAACAGGAAATTAGAAATGCGTGCGACAAAGGCAAAACGGTTATAATGGGTGACTTCAATCTACATATAGATTGGGTGAATCAAATTGGCAGGGGTGCTGAGGAAGAGGATTTCTTGGAATGTATGCGGGATAGTTATCTAAATCAACATGTAGAGGAACCAACGAGAGAGCTGGCTATTTTAGACTGGGTATTGAGTAATGAGGAAGGGTTAGTTAGTAATCTTGTTGTGCGTGCCCCCTTGGGCAAGAGTGACCATAATATGGTTGAGTTCTTCATTAGGATGGAGAGTGACATTGTTAATTCAGAAACAATGGTTCTGAACTTAAAGAAAGGTAACTTTGAGGGTATGAGACGTGAATTGGCAAAGATTGACTGGCAATTAATTCTAAAAGGGTTGACGGTGGATATGCAATGGAAGACATTTAAAGACTGCATGGATGAACTACAAAAATTGCTCATCCCAGTTTGGCAAAAGAATAAATCAGGGAAGGTAGTACATCCATGGATAACAAGGGAAATCAGGGATAGTATCAAAGCGAAGGATGATGCGTACAAATTAGCCAGAAAAAGCAGCATACCGGAGGACTGGGAGAAATTCAAAGACCAGCAGAGGAGGACAAAGGGCTTAATTAGGAAAGGAAAAATAGATTATGAAAGAAAACTGGCAGGGAACATAAAAACTGACTGCAAAAGTTTTTATAGATATGTGAAAAGAAAGAGATTAGTTAAAACAAATGTAGGTCCCTTGCAGTCAGAAACAGGGGAGTTGATCATGGGGAACAAGGATATGGCGGACCAATTGAATAACTACTTTGGTTCCGTCTTCACTAAGGAAGACATAAATAATTTGCCGGAAATAGCAGGGGACCGCGGGTCAAAGGAGTTGGAGGAATTGAGTGAAATCCAGGTTAGCCGGGAAGTGGTGTTGGGTAAATTGAATGGATTAAAGGCCGATAAATCCCCAGGGCCAGATAGGCTGCATCCCAGAGTACTTAAGAAAGTAGCTCCAGAAATAGTGGATGCATTAGTAATAATCTTTCAAAACTCTTTAGATTCTGGAGTAGTTCCTGAAGATTGGCGGGTAGCAAACGTAACCCCACTTTTTAAGAAGGGAGGGAGAGAGAAAATGGGGAATTACAGACCAGTTAGTCTAACATCGGTAGTGGGGAAACTGCTAGAGTCAGTTATTAAAGATGGGATAGCAGCACATTTGGAAAGTGGTGTAATCATTGGACAAAGTCAGCATGGATTTACGAAAGGTAAATCATGTCTGACGAATCTTATAGAATTTTTCGAGGATGTAACTAGTAGCGTGGATAGGGGAGAACCAGTGGATGTGGTGTATCTGGACTTCCAGAAGGCTTTCGACAAGGTCCCACATAAGAAATTAGTATACAAACTTAAAGCACAAGGCATTGGGGGTTCAGTATTGATGTGGATAGAGAACTGGCTGGCAAACAGGAAGCAAAGAGTAGGAGTAAACGGGTCCTTTTCACAATGGCAGGCAGTGACTAGTGGGGTACCCCAAGGCTCAGTACTGGGACCCCAGCTATTTACAATATATATTAATGATCTGGATGAGGGAATTGAAGGCAATATCTCCAAGTTTGCGGATGACACTAAGCTGGGGGGCAGTGTTAGCTGTGAGGAGGATGCTAGGAGACTGCAGGGTGACTTGGATAGGCTGGGTGAGTGGGCAAATGTTTGGCAGATGCAGTATAATGTGGATAAATGTGAGGTTATCCATTTTGGTGGCAAAAACAGGAAAGCAGACTATTATCTAAATGGTGGCCGATTGGGAAAGGGGGAGATGCAGCGAGACCTGGGTGTCATGGTACACCAGTCATTGAAGGTAGGCATGCAGGTGCAGCAGGCAGTAAAGAAAGCGAATGGTATGTTAGCTTTCATTGCAAAAGGATTTGAGTATAGGAGCAGAGAGGTTCTACTGCAGTTGTACAGAGTCTTGGTGAGACCACACCTGGAGTATTGCGTACAGTTTTGGTCTCCAAATCTGAGGAAGGACATTATTGCCATAGAGGGAGTGCAGAGACGGTTCACCAGACTGATTCCTGGGATGTCAGGACTGTCTTATGAAGAAAGACTGGATAGACTTGGTTTATACTCTCTAGAATTTAGAAGATTGAGAGGGGATCTTATAGAAACTTACAAAATTCTTAAGGGGTTGGACAGGCTAGATGCAGGAGATTGTTCCCGATGTTAGGGAAGTCCAGGACAAGGGGTCACAGCTTAAGGATAAAGGGGAAATCCTTTAAAACCGAGATGAGAAGAACTTTTTTCACGCAGAGAGTGGTGAATCTCTGGAACTCTCTGCCACAGAGGGTAGTCGAGGCCAGTTCATTGGCTATATTTAAGAGGGAGTTAGATGTGGCCCTTGTGGCTAAGGGGATCAGGGGGTATGGAGATAAGGCAGGTACGGGATACTGAGTTGGATGATCAGCCATGATCATATTGAATGGCGGTGCAGGCTCGAAGGGCCGAATGGCCTACTCCTGCACCTAATTTCTATGTTTCTATGATTGATTTAAACGTGCTATATAAATAAAATGTACTTACTTACTTACTTAAAAGTCAAGAGAAGTTTTATTGTCATATCCCAGATAGGACAATGAAATTCCTACTTGTTGCAGCACAACAGAATATGTAAACATAGCACATAACGGGAGAAAAAAAGTTCAGTGTGTGTATATATGTATATATGTATGTATAGAAACATAGAAACATAGAAAATAGGTGCAGGAGTAGGCCATTCGGCCCTTCGAGCCTGCACCGCCATTCAATATGATCATGGCTGATCATCCAACTCAGTATCCCGTACCTGCCTTCTCTCCATACCCCCTGATCCCTTTTGCCACATCTAACTCCCTCTTAAATATAGCCAATGAACTGTGGCCTCAACTACCCTCTGTGGCAGAGAGTTCCAGAGATTCATCACTCTCTGTGTGAAAAAAGTTCTTCTCATCTCGGTTTTAAAGGATTTCCCCCTTATCCTTAAGCTGTGACCCCTTGTCCTGGACTTCCCCAACATCGGGAACAATCTTCCTGCATCTAGCCTGTCCAACCCCTTAAGAATTTTGTAAGTTTCTATAAGATCCCCTCTCAATCTCCTAAATATTAGAGAGTATAAACCAAGTCTATCCAGTCTTTCTTCATAAGACAGTCCTGACATCCCAGGAATCAGTCTGGTGAACCTTCTCTGCACTCCCTCTATGGCAATAATGTCCTTCCTCAGATTTGGAGACCAAAACTGTACGCAATACTCCGGGTGTGGTCTCACCAAGAGTATGTATATATATATGTATATATATATATATGTATATATATATATATACATACACTTTTAATTCTGTCTGTTGTTTGGTACCATTGTTATCTACCCTGCACCATGTCCGCACCCTGTACAAAGCCCATGGTCCCAGCCTGCACCGACCATGCTGACTGTCACACCTACGCACCATCATGTAATATTTCAATATTCGATCTTCCCATCTCTTCCCAAAGGTTGAAGATGCAGCAATGACCACAGAAGACATGGCGGTCTTGGAGGAGACGCAAACCGAGGTTCCCTCGGTGGCAACAGATGTCCCCGAGAAGTACAGAGGCTATGAGGAACTCTTGGATGCGACAACGGACCCCTACTTTGTGGATCCAGTCGGTAAGAGGCTCTTTCACCAGGTGTCAGGGGTTACGGGGTGAAGGCAGGAGAATGGGGTTCGGTGGGAGAGATAGATCAGCCATGATTGAATGGAGGAGTAGACTTATAACCATATAACCATATAACAATTACAGCACAGAAACAGGCCATCTCGGCCCTTCTAGTCCGTGCCGAACACTTACTCTCACCTAGTCCCATCTACCTGCACTCAGACCATAACCCTCCATTCCTTTCCCGTCCATATATCTATCCAATTTATTTTTAAATGATAAAAACAAACCTGCCTCCACCACCTTCACTGGAAGCTCATTCCACACAGTTACCACTCTCTGAATAAAGAAGTTCCCCCTCATGTTGCCCCTAAACCTTTGTCCCTTAATTCTCAAATCATGTCCTCTTGTTTGAATCTTCCCCACTCTCAATGGAAAAAGCTTATCCACGTCAACTCTGTCTATCCCTCTCATAATTTAAAAGACCTCTATCAAGTCCCCCCCTTAACCTTCTGCGCTCCAAAGAATAAAGACCTATTTTGTTCAACCTTTCACTGTAACTTAGTTGCTGAAACCCAGGCAACATTCTAGTAAATCTCCTCTGTACTCTCTCTATTTTGTTGACATCTTTTCTATAATTTGGCAACCAAAATTGTACACCATACTCCAGAATTGGTCTCACCAATGCCTTGTACAATTTTAACATTACATCCCAACTTCTATACTAAATGCTCTGATTTATAAAGGCCAGCACACCAAAAGCTTTCTTTACCACCCTATCTACATGAGATTCCACCTTCAGGGAACTGTGCACAGTTATTCCTAGATCCCTCTGTTCAACTGCATTCCTCAATTCGCTACCATTTACCATGTACGTCCTATTTTGATTTGTCCTGCCAAGATGTAGCGCCTCACACTTATCAGCATTAAACTCCATCTGCCATCTTTCAGCCCACTCTTCCAAATGGCCTAAATCTCTCTGTAGACTTTGAAAATCTACTTCATTATCCACAACACCACCTATCTTAGAATCATCTGCATACTTACTAATCCAATTTACCACACCATCATCCAGATCATTGATGTGTATGACAAACCACAGCGGCCCCAACACAGATCCCTGTAGCACCCCACTAGTCACCGGCCTCCAACCTGGCAAACAGTTATCCACCATTACTCTCTGGTAGCTCCCATTCAGCCACTGTTGAATCCATCTTGCTACTCCACTATTAATACCCAACAATTGAACCTTCTTAACCAACCTTCCAGGTGGAACCTTGTCAAAGGCCATATAGACAACATCCACTGCTTTACCCTCATCAATTTCCCTAGTAACCTCTACTAACCTAAGAAGATTAGTCAAACATGACCTTCCAGGCACAAATCCATGTTGACTGTTCCTAATCAGACCCTGTTTATCAAGATGATTATATATATTATCTCTAAGTATTCTTTCCATTAATTTGCCCACCACTGACGTCAAACTAACAGGTCTATAATTGCTAGGTTTACTCTTAGACCCCTTTTTAAACAATAGAACAACATGCGCAGTACGCCAATCCTCCGGCACTATTCCCGTTTCTAATGACATTTGAAATATTTCTGTCATAGCCCCTGCTATTTCTACACTAACTTCCCTCAATGTCCTTGGGAATATCCTGTCAGGACCTGGAGACTTATGTACTTTTATATTTTTTCAAAAGTGTCAGTACTTCCTCTTCTTTGATCCTCATAGTTTCCATAGCTACTCTACTTGTTCCCCTTACCTCACATAATTCAATATCCTTCTCCTTGGTGAATACTTAAGAAAATAAATTGTTCAATATCTCCCCCATCTCTTTTGGCTCTGCAGATAGCTGTCCACTCTGACTCTCTAATGGACCAATTATATCCCTTGTTATCCTTTTGCTATTAATATAGCTGTAGAAACCCTTTGGATTTATTTTCACCTTACTTGCCAAAGCAACCTCATATCTTCTTTTAGCTTTTCTAATTTAGTTCTTAAGATTCTTTTTACATTCTTTACACTCCTCAAGCACCTCATTTACTCCATGCTGCCTATAATTATTGTAGATAGAAACATAGAAAATAGGTGCAGGAGTAGGCCATTCGGCCCTTCGAGCCTGCCCCGCAATATGATCGTGGCTGATCATCCAACTCAGTATCCTGTACGTGCTTTCTCTCCGTACTCCCTGATCCCTTTAGCCACAAGGGCCACATCTAACTCCCTCTTAAATATAGCCAATGAACTGTGGCCTCAACTACATTCTGTGGCAGAGAATTCCAGATATTCATCACTCTCTGTGTAAAAAATGTTTTTCTCATCTCAGTCCTAAAGGATTTCCCCTTTATCCTTAAACTGTGACCCCTTGTTCTGGACTTCCCCAACATCGGGAACAATCTTCCTGCATGTAGCCTGTCCAACCCCTTAAGAATTTTGTAAGTTTCTATAAGATCCCCCTCAATCTTCTAAATTCTAGCGAGTACAAGCCGAGTCTATCCAGTCTTTCTTCATATGAAAGTCCTGACATCCCAGGAATCAGATCTCCCTCTTTTTCCGAAACAAGTGTCCAATTTCCCTTGAAAACTATGGCTCTTTCCAATTATTACTCTTTCCTTTCAACCGAACAGGGACATAAAGATTCTGTACTGTTAAAATTTCCCCTTTAAATGTCCTCCATTTCTCTTCTGCATCCTTCCCATAAAACAAAATGTCCCAGTTCACTCCTTTTAAATCCTTTCGCATCTCCTCAAAGCTAGCCTTTCTCCAATCAAAAATCTCACCCCTAGGTCCAGTTCTGACCCTCTCTATAATTATATTGAAACTAATGGTATTGTGATCACTGGACCCGAACTGTTCCCCAACGCATACCTCAGCCACCTGACCGGTCTCATTTCCTAACAGGAGGTCCAGCACTGCCCCTCCTCTAGTAGGTACCTCTATGTATTGCTGCAAAAAACTATCCTGCACACATTTTACAAACTCCAAACCATCCAGCCCATTTACAGAATGTGTTTCCCAGTCTATGTGTGGAAAATTGAAATCTCCCACAATCACTACCTTGTGCTTACTACTAATATCTGCAATCTCCTCACATATTTGCTCTTCCAATTCTCGATCCCCATTTGGCGGTCTATAATACACCCTTATAAGTGTTGCTACACCTTTCCCATTTCTCAGTTCCACCCAAATAGCCTCCCTAGATGAGCCCTCTAATCTATCTGAATGGGCCCGCCCCGCCTTACCTCTCTGAGCTGCTCCACCCATACGCTCCTGCCCGGTCCCTCAGGTCAGCTGGTCAGCTGCTCCTGGAGGTACCGAGGTCTAGTCGGAGGCTCAGAGGGGATAGAGCCTTCTCTGTTGCTGCTCCGGCACTCTGGAACACCCTGCCGTTGCACATCAGACAGGCACTCACTGTCCATCTTCAAATCCAGTGTTAAAACGCATTTGTACTCCCTGGCTTTTGACCATGCCTGAGGCTTTGCTTCTGTTTGTGGTGTTTTTGATGTTTCTTTATTTTACATGTCTTTTCCTACTATTTCTTTTGATTGTTATTTTTGGTGTGTATTAACTTTTTTGTCAATGATTAGTGATGTACAGCACTTTGTTGCAGCTATGTTTGTTTTTAAAGTGCTCTATAAATAATTATTATTATTATTATTATTATTATTATTATTATTATCCTGCCAAAGCACTGCTGTAATATCTTCCCTGACTAGCAATGCAACACCTCCACCTCTTGCCCCTCCAATTCTATCACACCTGAAGCAACGAAATCCTGGAATATTTAGTTTCCAATCACAGCCCTCCTGCAACCATGTTTCACTGATCGCCACAACATCATACCTCCAGGTGTCAATCCAGACTCTAAGCTCATCCACCTTTCTTACAATGCTCCTAGCATTAAAATATACACATTAAAGAAACCCACTACCTCTGATTTTCTGTTTATTATCTTTTTCTTCTTTCTCCCCTACGTTGGGACCGAGTGCTTCCCTTCTCTGCCTCCTGCCTCACACTCTGTCTTTCTCTATTTGAGTCCTAGCTTTCTCTATTTGAGTCCCTCCCCCCAACCGTTCTAGTTTAAAGTCTCTCCAGTAACCTTTGCAAATCTCCCCACCAGGATATTGGTCCCCCTCGGGTTCAAGTGCAACCCGTCCTTTTTATACAGGTCACACCTTCCCCAAAAGAGGTCCCAGTGTTCCATGGGCCGAATGGCCTAATTCTGCTCCTATCCCGTATGTTACTTGTTCACTACTTGATCATGTAGTGCAAATGAGAAAATAAACACCAGTCTGAAGAAGGGTCTCGACCCGAAACGTCACCCATTCCTTCTCTCCAGAGATGCTGCTTGTCCCGCTGAGTTACTCCAGCTCTTTGTGTCTATCTTCGGTTTAAACCAGCATCTGCAGTTCCTTTGTACACACTCACGTTTATACCGCTGGGGTGTAAATTACCCAATTACTCCTCCAATTTGCGCTGGGCCTCACTGTGGCAATGGAGGAGGAGGTCGTGGACAGAGAGGTCAGTGTGGGACTGGGAGGGAGAGTTATAACAGTTGGCAACCAGTTAGAGACCCAGCAGGCCCTGCTAGTGTTCAATGCTGCCTGATCCGCTGAGTTTCTCCAGCACGCTTCTCACTGCTACCGTCGGCCAGGAGGTACAGAAGTCCTGCACCAGCAGGTTCAGGAACAGATACTTACCTGCAACCACCAGGTTCTTGAACCGACCCCCACAAGAGTTAGATAGAGCTCTAGGGGCTAGTGGAATCAAGGGATATGGGGAGAAGGCAGGCACGGGTTATTGATTGGGGACGATCAGCCATGATCACAATGAATGGCGGTGCTGGCTCGAAGGGCCAAATGGCCTCCTCCTGCATCTATTTTCTATGTTTCTATGTTTCTAACACTAAGCTATGCGGGGATCCTGCATGGGGGAAGTGCCGTGAAGCAGGGATACTTTGTAAACACCCTTTGTGGGCGACTATTGGCATACATTGGGAACGCAAGCAAAGAATTGCACTGTGCCTTGTCACATGCGACAATAAAGCATTCTTTCATTCATTCAACCTCAGCATCAGAACACTAGGGACCTCTTGCAATAAGTACTGTGTGCAGTTTTGGTTCACTAATTTGAGGAAGGACATTCTTGCTATTGAGGGAGTGCAGCGTAGGTTCACCAGGTTAATACCCGGGATGGCGGGACTGTCATATGCTGAGAGAATGGAGCGGCTGGGATTGTATATTCTGGAGTTTAGAAGGATGAGAGGGGATCTTATTGAAACATATAAGATTATGTAGGGTTAAGGATTTTGTGCAGTTTTGGTCCCCGAATTTGAGGAAGGACATTCTTGCTATTGAGGGAGTGCAGCGTAGGTTTACAAGGTTAATTCCCGGGATGGCGGGACTGTCGTATGCTGAGAGAATGGAGCAGCCGGGCTTGTACACTCTGGAATTTAGAAGGATGAGAGGAGATCTCATTGAAACATATAGGAATGTTAAGGGCTTGGACACGCTAGAGGCAGAAAACATGTTCCGGTTCTCTGCATACTTTCAAGAGAGAGCAAGATAGGGCTCTTAAAAATAGCGGAGTCAGGGGATATGGGGAGAGATGGCAGGAACGGGGTACTGATTGTGGATGATCAGCCATGATCACATTGAATGGCGGTGCTGGCTCGAAGGGCCAAATGACCTACTCCTGCACCTATTGTCTATTGTCTATTGACACGCTACAGGCAGGTAAAATGTTCCCGATGTTGGGGGAGTCCAGAACCAGGGGCCACACAGATTAAGAATAAAGGGTAAGCCATTTAGAATGGAGATGAGGAAACACTTTTTCTCACAGAGAGTTGTGAGTCTGTGGAATTCTCTGCTTCCGAGGGCGGTGGAGGCCGGTTCTCTGGATGCTTTCAAGAGAGAGCAAGATAGGGCTCTTGAAAATAGCGGAGTCAGGGGATATGGGGAGAAGGCAGGAACGGGGTACTGATTGTGGATGATCAGCCATAATCACATTGAATGGCGGTGCTGGCTCAAAGGGCCGAATGTCCTAGTCCTGCACCTATTGTCTATTGCTTATAGTGTATTGATTTTCACAGGGTCTTCTTTCTTTTAAAAGTTGTGTGTGTGTAATTTGTGTGTAATTTAGAAATAATTATTCATGTGTTGTCTGAACCCGTGCGTGTGAGATGTTGCTGCAAGCAAGGTTCTCATTGTACCTGTTCCTCATGTGTGTAGATGACACTAAACTTGACAATGACCATCCCACGCTGGGATGCCCAGCAGGTCAGGCAGCTTCTGTGGAGACACAAGTGCAGTTAATATCTTGAGTTTATGATGCTTCAGGTCTGAAACAACCTGATGTGATTTTTACATCATCACAGTGCGTGCAGCTGGTCGAACCGCTGCCTCACAGCGCCACGGACCGGGTTCGATCCTGACCTCAGGCGCTGTCTGTGTGGAGTTTGTACGTTCTCTCTGTGATCACTGGAGTTTAGAAGGATGAGAGGGAATCTTATAGAAACATGTAAAATTCTTAAAGAATTGGACATGCTAGATGCAGGAAACATGTTCCCGATGTTGGGGGAGTCCAGAACCAGGGGCCACACAGTTTAAGAATAAGGGGTCGGCCATTTAGAACGGAGATGAGGAAACACTTTTTCTCATAGAGAGTTGTGAATCTGTGGAATTCTCTGACACGGAAGGCAGTGGAGGCCAATTCACTGGATGTTTTAAAGAGAGAGTTTGATTTAGCTTTTAAGACTAATGGTATCAAGGGATATGGGGAGAAAGCAGGAAGGGGGTACTGATTGGGGATGATCAGCCACGATCATATTGATTGGTGGTGCTGGCTCGAAGGGCTGAATGGCCTACTCCTGCACCTATTTCCTGTTTCTATGTCCAACAGGTTTGCGTTTCAGTTGTGAATTTGAAGTTAAAAGTTGTCTGGTTGTTTGAGGGGTGGTTGGACAAAGCACAGCAGTGAGTGGGGAAGGAGAGATGTGGGACTGTGCAGGACATGGGTGCGGCAGGGTGGCGCAGCGGGTAGAGCTGCTGCTCACAGCACCAGAGACCCAGCCGGGTTCCATCCCGACCACGGGTGCTGTCTGTACGGAGTTTGCATGTTCTTCCCGCAACCCGCATGGGTTTTCCCAGTGTGCTCCGCTTTCCTCCCACACTCTAAAGACGTGCAGGTTTGTGGTCACTGACGTTAAGGTGTTAGTTACACAATAATGTCACACAAAAAAGCACTGGCTATAATAATGGCGTGGGCACTCCAAAAGGCACACAGGTTTGTAGGTTCATTGGCCTCAGTAAAATTGTAAATTGTCTCTAGTGTGTGGGATATTGCTAGTGTACGGGAGGGGATCGCTGGTCGGCACTGACTGGGAAGGGCCTGTTTCCGCGCTGTATCTCTAAAGTCAGATAGAACCAGGTATGATTCACAGACTCTTTTTTAACCTCGATTGTCTTCACCAGTTCTAGATTTGACCCTGCTTCAATAGACAACGGGTGCAGGAGTAGGCCATTCGGCCCGTCGAGTCGTTGCTTCTTCCGTGCTTTTCTTGATGGGATGTTTTTCCCTTCAGGAATTCAGCAGAACGTTCAGCAGCTGGAGTGGCGGCTTCGCAAGTTGCAACTCTACCCTGACCCCTGCGCCAGAGTCAACCTCTCGCAGCAACACTTCCAGCCCAAGCACAGGAAGGTATCTCTATGCACCCGCAACCATGCATCACTGTATCCGCAGCACACTGTGTGGAGGCCAAGTCAGTGGATATATTTAAGGTGGAGAGAGATAGATTCTTGATTAGTACGGGTGTCAGAGGTTATGGGGACAAGGCAGGAGAATAGGGTTAGGAAGGAGAGATAGATCAGCCGTGATTGAATGGCAGAGTAGACTGGATGGGCCGAAAGGCCAAATTTTACTCCTATTCCTTATGACCTTATGCCTTCAGCTTAGAGAGTTACACTTCAAGTGACCCTTGCATTCCCTCTCTCTCCATCCCTCTCCCACCCAAGTCATTATACCCAAAGATCCTATAGCGAGCAAGATAGTCCACTCGATGGAAAAGATGTAGTACAGTCATGGGCAGATTCATGGGAAGTTTTGGCCCCATTTCCATAACCAGCTTCAGTCTCCGCACCAAAGATCAAAGATCCTATAGCTTCAGTTGTCCTGTTGAGTCTCATTGTCTGTAACTGGTTTTCACCTAGCCGCTAGCTAACAATGGCCTGTTTCCTTTATCATCGTTACCTTTTTGCATACCTTTCATTCATTTGTTCTATATCTCTCCCTATCACCGTCTATATCTCTCGTCTCCCTTTCCCCTGACTCACAGTTTGAACAACTGAAGACCCGAAACATCGCCTATTCCTTTTCTCCACAGATGCTGTCTGACCCGCTACGTTGCTCCAGCTTTTTGTGTCTCTTCGAGCGTTTAGTTTAGTTTAGTTTAGTTTATTGCCACATGTACAGAGGTAAAGTGAAAAGATATTTATTGTGTGCTAACCAGTCAGCGGAAAGACTGTACATGATTACAATCAAACCATCCACTGTGTACAGATACAGGATAAAGGGAATACCGTTTAGTGCAAGGTAAAGTCCAGTAAAGTCCGATTAAAGATAGTCCAAGGGTCCCCAATGAGGTCGATGGGAGGTCAAGACTGCTCTCTAGTTGGTGATAGAATGGTTTGATTGCCAGATAATAGCTTGTCCCTGAATCTGGAGGTGTGCATTTTCACTCTTGCCTGATGGGAGAGGGGAGAAGAGGGGTTAGACTCGCCCTTGATTATGCTGCTGGCCTTGCCGAGGCAGCGTGAGGTGTAGATGGAGTTAAACACCACAAATATCCTTGGGTAAATGTTGTTAACTACTTGCCTTAACTACTTCCTCTGGCAGACAGACACAAAATGCTGGAGTAACTCAGCGGAACAGGCAGCATCTTTGGAGAGAAGGAATGGGTGACGTTTCAGGTCGAGACCCTACTTCAGTCTGAAGAAGGGTCTCGACCCGAAACATCACCCATTGCTTCTATTCAGAGATACTGCCTGTCCCGCTAAGTTAACTCCAGCTTTTTGAGTCTATCTTCAGTTTAAACCAAAGATCCTATAGCGAGCAAGATAGTGCACTCGATGAAAAAGACATAGTACGGTCATGGGCAGATTCATGGGTAATTTTCGGCCCCATTTCCGTAACCGGCTTCCGTCTCCGCACCAAAGATCCCATAGGATACTAATGCGGAGACGGAAGCCGGTTACAGAACATCCTCGTAAAAATAAGTTATTTGGTAAAGATCTTCTCCTCATTTTCAGAATTTTAATTTATTAACACAAACTGTTCCCCCGCAACGTTGATTACACTGCGAGTCGGGTCGGGTTACTGAAATGGATGAAAAAAAGGCCCACGTTCCGTACCGTTGCGTACTACACATTAGCCCATTGCATTTAGCAGGAGTGGTCTATCTTGCTCCGCTATAGGATCGTTGGTTTAAACCAGCGTATGCAGTTCCTTCTGACATACGTCCTCTGGTAGCTCATTCCATCCGGTCACGCCCTCTGCGTGAATTAGTTATGAGGGGGATATACACTCTCTTCATGTGCCCGTTCGCTGGGTTCCCCCCTGGGCTTCCCCATCTTACCGAGGGTCTTGGGGTGAGGGGAGGCGGTATTTGTGGAGGATGTTGACTGTTTTCCTTCTGTGCAGCCTCAGAAACCTCCAGAACGTACGTGCCACAGAAGCAAAGCTGAGCAAATGGAGGAGATACTGAGAACGATGAGGGAGCAGAGAGCACTGACCGTCATCCCACTAGGTACTCCATCAGAGTATTGTTTCCCACCGCCATTCGGCCCCTCGCCCCTTCAGGCTATCCCACTGCAGCGCGGAACTGCCTCTTGATTCGTCTCCTCCCTATACCTCCTTACTCTTCAAAGAGTCCTGGGTGGTCATGCACTCTCCTCCCCCCCCCCCTTCACCACCCCCAACCATCGAGGGGTCCTGACCCAAAACATTACCCATCCGTGTTCCCCACAGATGCTGCCTGACCCGCTGAGTTACTCCAGCACTCTGTGAAACGTTACCTATCCATGTTCCCCACAGATGCTGCCTGACCCGCTGAGTTACTCAAGAGCCCTATATAGCTCTCTCTTGACCCGCTGAGTTACTCAAGAGCCTTATATAGCTCTCTCTTGAAAGTATCCAGGGAACCGGCCTCCTCCGCCCTCTATGGCAGAGAATTCCACAAACTCACCACTCTCTGTGTGAAAAAGTATTTCCTCATCTCCGTTCTAAATGGCTTACTCCTTATTCTTAAACTGTAGCCCCTGGTTCTGGACTCCCCCAACATCGGGAACATGTTCCCTGCCTCTAGCGTGTCCAAACCCTTAACAATCTTATATGTTTCAATAAGATCCCCTTAAGTTTACTAGAATGATCCTGGGGATGATAGGGTTAACTTTTGAGTGTTTGACGGCACTGGGCCTGTACTCGCTGGAGTTTAGAAGAATGAGGAGGGACCTCATTGAAACATACATAGTGAAAGGCTTGGATACAGTGGATGTGGAGAAGATGTTTCCACTAGTGGGAGAGTCTAGGACCTGAGGGCACAGCCTCAGAGTTAAAGGATGTACCTTCAGAAAGGAGATGAGGAGTAATTTCCTTAACCAGAGGGTGGTGAGTCTGTGGAATTTACTGCCACAGCGGTGGTGGAGGCCAAGTCATTATTAAAGCGGAGATTGATAGAGTTTTGATTAGTAAGGGCTGGGGTTATGGGGAGAAGGCAGGAGAATAGGGTAATACACATCAGCCATGATTGAATGTGTAGAAAAGAACTGCAGATGCTGGTTTAAACTGAAGACAGACACAAAATGCTGGAGTAACTCAGCGGAACAGGCAGAATCAGTCAGAAGTAATCAGTCTGAAGAAGGCTCTCGACCCGAAAAGTCACCCATTCCTTCTCTCCAGAGATGCTGCCTGTCCCGCTGAGTTACTCCAGCAATTTTGTGTCTCGCCATGATTGAATGGTGGAGTAGACTCGATGAGCCAAATGACCCAATTCTGCTGCAGTGTCTGATGAGATCTCTGGGCACCGAGCTGGTGACTTGCCATTCTAGCGGCCCGGTGATGAGAGGACTGCAGCCAGTCCTCCTAATCTGGTCTTTGGTCACCTAATCTGAGGAAAGACATTCTTGCCATAGAGGGAGTACAGAGAAGGTTCACCAGACTGAATCCTGGGATGGCAGGACTTTCATATGAAGAGAGACTGGATAGACTTGGTTTGTACTCGCTAGAATTTAGAAGATTGAGGGGGGATCTTACAGAAACTTACAAAATTCTTAAGGGGTTGGACAGGCTAGATGCAGGAAGATTGGTCCCGATGTTGGGGAAGTCCAGAACAAGGGGTCACAGTTTAAGGATAAGGATAAGGGGGAAGGTGAGGTGCTACATCTTGGCAGGACAAATCAAAATAGGACGTACATGGTAAATTGAAGAATGTAGTTGAACAGAGGGATCTGGGAATAACTGTGCACAGTTCCCTGAAAGTGGAATCTCATGTAGATAGGGTGGTAAAGAAAGCTTTTGGTGTTCTGGCCTTTATAAATCAGAGCATTGAGTATAGAAGTTGGGATTTAATGTTAAAATTGTACAAGGCATTGGTGAGGCCAATTCTGGAGTACGGTGTACAATTTTGGTCGCCTAATTATAGGAAGGATGTCAACAAAATAGAGAGAGTACAGAGGAGATTTACTAGAATGTTGCCTGGGTTTCAGCAACTTAGTTACAGAGATAGGTTAAACAAGTTAGGGCTTTATTCTTTGGAGCGCAGAAGGTTAAGGGGGGACTTGATAGAGGTTTTTAAAATGATGAGAGGGATAGACAGAGTTGACGTGGATAAGCTTTTCCCACTGAGAGGAGGGAAGATGCAAACAAGGGGACATGACTTGAGAATTAAGGGACAGAAGTTTAGGGGTAACATGAGGGGGAACTTCTTTACTCAGAGAGTGGTGGCTGTGTGGAATGAGCTTCCAGTGAAGGTGGTGGAGGCAGGTTCGTTTATATCATTTAAAAATAAATTGGATAGTTATATGGACGAGAAAGGAATGGAGGGTTATGGTCTGAGCGCAGGTATATGGGACTAGAGGAGAATACGTGTTCGGCACGGACTAGAAGGGTCGAGATGGCCTGTTTCCGTGCTGTAATTGTTATATAGTTATATGGTTTTAGGACATAGATGAGAATTTTTTTTTCCTCAGAGTGGTGAATCTGTGGAACTCTCTGCCACAGAAAGTAGTTGAGGCCACAGTTCACTGGCTATATTTAAGAGGGAGTTAGATGTGGCCCTTGTGGCTAAAGGGATCAGGGGGTATGGAGAGAAGGCAGGTACAGGATACTGAGTTGGATGATCAGCCATGATGATATTGAATGGCGGTGCAGGCTCGAAAGGCCGAATGGCCTACTCCTGCACCTATTGTCTATGTTTCTAACCCGGGGGACGTTGCCCTTTGCTCACAGCTCGGGTCCTGCGGGTGAAGGATGCCAGCAGCCAGGAGTACCGGGAGGCAGCAGCTCTACTGCGGGTCATGCAACAGAAGTACAGCCAGATGCGGCGTAGGCTGACGGCCAACTTCACCAAGCTCCACGACGAGTGCGTGCAGCTGAAGGGGAAGATGCCAGAGGCCGAGCGGCCTCCCCACAGCTTCACCAGCCTGGAGGAACCCAGCTGCAGCAGCCTGGACTAGGGCCACCTTGCTGGGACCCATTCCTACGAACCTTGCCCACTGCACCGGCAAGCACCTAGTCTGAAAACCAACCCAATTGAAGGAAAGTTTTGACGATAAATGTTACCGTAACTTTGCCTCGCTGTTCCAGCTTCCTTCTTCACCATTCTGCAGATTGGTCAACTGTTTGCTGACGCTGGTTCAAACCAAAGATGGACACAAAAAGATGGGAGTAACTCAGCGGGACAAGCAGCATCTCTGGAGAGAAGGAGTGGGTGATGTTTCCGGTCGACAAAAGACAATAAGTGCAGGAGTAGGCCATTCGAGTCAGCTCCGCCATTCAATGTGAACATGGCTGATCATCCCCAATCCTGCCTTCTCCCCATATCCCCTGACTCCGCTATCTTTAAGAGCCCTATCTAGCTCTCTCTTGAAAGCATCCACCGCCCTCTGAGGCAGAAAATTCCACAGACTCACAACTCAAAAAAGAAGGGTCTCGACCCGAAACGTCACCCATTCCGTCTCTCCAGAGATGTTGCCTGTCCCGCTGAGTTACTCCAGATTTGTGGGCATTGTCCCCACAGTTGGGTGGTCAGAGTTGGGAAGGAATGGTTTCCCGGAAGTCACTGTGTAGAAGCAGGTCTTGGCTGGCCATGGACACTCGCTGCTGAATCTCACCTTCCCAATGGCTACGTCTGATCAGTTTCACCCCCAAGTAGAAACAAGGATCTCTGGTTGCAGGTTTACACAAAAAAAAGTGCTGGAGTACCTCAGTGGGTCAGGCAGCATCTCTGGAGGAGGTGGATAGGTGACATTTCAGGTTGTGTCCATTCAGACTAACCATTTTATCCACAGAATTCTGAAGGGTCCCGACCCAAAATGTCACCTAGCCATAGTCATACAGCATGGAAACAGGCCCTTTGGCCTAACTTGTCCCAGCTACACTAGTCCCACCTGCCAGCGTTTGGCCCACATCCCTCCAAACCTGTCCTATCCATGTACCTGTCTAAACGTTGTGATAGTACCTGCCTCAACTACCTCCTCCGGCATCTTGTTCCATACACCCACCATTCTCTGTGTGAAAAAGTTACCCCTCAGGTGCCCATTAAATCCCCCCCCCCCACACCCACCTTAAACCTATGGGCTCTGGTTCTCCGTTCTGAATTCTCCATGTTCTCCAGAGATGCTGCCTGACCCGCCGAGTTACTCCAACACTTGGACTCTCTGTTGAATCAGGATCTCGGCGTATTGAGATTGGAGCAGCGACTATTCAGAAGGTGCTGGTGGGATAAAAGCTCACAGTCTCACCCTGACTGGCAAACTCCAGCAACCAGAAACAATAGACAATAGTCAACAGACAATAGGTGCAGGAGTAGGCCATTCGGCCCTTTGAGCCAGCACCGCCATTCAATGTGATTATGGTTGATCATCCCCAATCAGTACCCCATTCCTGCCTTCTCCCCATAGCCCCTGACTCCGCTATTTTTAAGAGCCCTATCCAGCTCTCTCTTGAAAGCATCCAGAGAACCGGCCTCCACCGCCCTCTGAGGCAGAGAATTCCATAGACACACAATTCTCTGTGAGAAAAAGTGTTTCCTTGTCTCCGTTCTAAATGGCTTACTCCTTATTCTTAAACTGTGGCTCCTGGTTCTGGACTCCCCCAACATTGGGAACATGTTTCCTGCCTCTAGCGTGTCCAAATCCTTAACAATCTTATATGTTTCAATGAGATGCCCTCTCATCCTTCTAAACTCGAGTGTACAAGCCCAGCCGCTCCAGTCTCTCTGCATATGACAGTCCCGCCATCCCGGGAATTAACCTTGTAAACCTACGCTGCACTCCCTCAATAGCAAGAATGCCCTTCCTCAAATTAGGTGACCAAAACTGCACACAATACTCCAGGTGTGGTCTCACTAGGGCTCTGTACAACTGCAGAAGGACCTATTTGCTTCTATATTCCATTCCTCTTGTAGAAACAAGCAACTGCAGATACTGGCTTATACCAAAGACAGACACAAAAGTGCTGGAGTAACTCAGCAGGTCAGGTAGCATTGCTGGCGAAAAAAGAATGTGTAAGTTTGTACGTTTTGACCTGAAACGTCACCCATCCTTTTTCTCCAGAGATGCGGCCTGTCCCGCTGAGTTACTCCAGCATTTTGTGTCTATCATCATCATAGTTCTGGCACCTTCAACACCTGCGGTTGCCTTGCCCTTAGCAGCTTTGCATTTCTTAAGCACCTGTCACATCCTCGGGAATTAATAAAAAATAAACTTGCGAGACTTTTAAAGTGCAGTTAGTTTATGTAGGCAATGTAGCAATCCTTCACAGCAGAATATTAAATTTGATTTAATCTGTATTGGGGAGGCAGTCAAAAGGAACCCATGAAAGGAACTCCTTGGTCCTTTGAAGAACAGAACCTGTGAAATAGGTTGAAAAGTAGAAACTGCAGATGCTGGTTTATACCAAAGATAGACATAAAGTGCTGGAGTAACTCAGAGGGTCAGGCAGCACCTCTGGATGACGTTTCAGGTCTGAAATATCCCAACCTGAAACGTCATGCTTCCTTTTTCTCCAGAGATGCTGCTGAGTTACTCCAGCACTTGGTGTTTATTTTAGATAGGTTAAAAATTCCATTTAAATGAGCCCGATACCAAGGAATGCGAGACAAATCACAAACTGATTTGGGCAGAGTGTGTACACTCACTGGCGTACTCGGTTCCGTCTGAACGCTTCCCAATTTGAAGAGGAGCCCCCTTCCCACGGCAAACTTTTGGTCCACATTTTTGCCATTTGTGTGATTCAAACAGCAGAGATAATCCACTGATGTTAAAATAACCGGTTAAAGCACATGATGCCGTAGCCAGGACGGAAACACCGTGATCTGGGATCACGGTCGGGGGCTGTGTTCCAAGCAAGTCTCCCTCATCACTCATCTCATTCCTGTGCACTAATACATCAACTTAATGCATTGGAAATAAATTCAACTACAGTGGGATTGTTATTGTTGCCTCTGACAACTAGTCACCCCGGAGACAAAAAAAAGATAAAAGTGCTGGAGTAATTCAGCGGGTCAGGCAGCATCTGTGGAGAACATGGATAGGCGACGTTTCACAGAGTGCTGGAGTAACTCAGCGGGTCAGGCAGCATCTGTGGAGAACATGGATAGGTGACGTTTCACAGAGTGCTGGAGTAACTCAGCGGGTCAGGCAGCATCTGTGGAGAACATGCATAGGTGACGTTTCACAGAGTGCTGGAGTAACTCAGCAGGTCAGGCAGCATCTGTGGAGAACATGGATAGGTGACGTTTCACAGAGTGCTGGAGTAACTCAGCGGGTCAGGCAGCATCTGTGGAGAACATGGATAGGTGACGTTTCACAGAGTGCTGGAGTAACTCAGCGGGTCAGGCAGCATCTGTGGAGAAACATGGATAGGTGACGTTTCACAGAGTGCTGGAGTAACTCAGCGGGTCAGGCAGCATCTGTGGAGAACATGGATAGGTGACGTTTCACAGAGTGCTGGAGTAACTCAGCGGGTCAGGCAGCATCTGTGGAGAACATGGATAGGTGACATTTCACAGAGTGCTGGAGTAACTCAGCGGGTCAGGCAGGCAGCATCTCTGAAGAACAGATAGGTGACGTTTTGGGACCCATCTTCAGAATGGTGGTGGGGAAAAGCTGCAAGAAAGAAGGGGCAGGACATAGCCTGACAAGTGATAGGTGGATATAGATGAGAGGAGGCTTGACAGGCAGATGGTTAGACAAAACCCAGAGATGAAAAGACAAAAGGTATGAGAAAATTGGCTCCATGAATTACTAATTGTGAAGCTAGAGGAAGGAATGTAGGTGGAAGGAGGGAAATAGGTGTGAGTCCAGGTGTGGCACAGGGAGGGGGGTGAAGGCAGAAAGGAGGGTTTTGAGGGTACCCAAATTCGGAGAATTCAATGTTCATTCCATTGGGTTATAAGCCACCGAAGCGGAATACGAGGTGCTGTTCCTCCAATATGCACGTGACCGTACTCCAGCAACAAGTATTGCATACAGTTTTGGTCTCGAAATTTGAGGAAGGACATTATTGCCATAGAGGGAGTGCAGAGAAGGTTCACCAGACTGATTCCTGGGATGTCAGGACTGTCTTATGAAGAAAGACTGGATAGACTTGGTTTATACTCTCTAGAATTTAGGAGATTGAGAGGGGATCTTATAGAAACTTACAAAATTCTTAAGGGGTTGGACAGGCTAGTTGCAGGAAGATTGTTCCCGATGTTGGGGAAGTCCATGCCAAGGGGTCACAGCTTAAGGATAAGGGGGAAATCCTTTAAAACCGAGACGAGAAGAACTTTTTTTTCACACAGAGAGTGGTGAATCTCTGGAACTCTCTGCCACAGAGGGTAGTTGAGGCCAGTTCATTGGCTATATTTAAGAGGGAGTTAGATGTGGCCCTTGTGGCTAAGGGGATCAGGGGGTATGGAGAGAAGGCAGGTACGGGATACTGAGTTGGATGATCAGCCATGATCATATTGATTGGTGGTGCAGGGTTGAAGGGCCGAATGGCCTACTCCTGCACCTAATTTCTATGTTCTAACAAGGTCAGAAATGGGATGGGCAATGGTTAGCAACCAGGAGATCCAGCAGGCCTTGACGGTCCAAGCGCAAGTGTTTGGCGAAATGGTCGCCGAGTCTCCGCTTGGTCTCACCGATGTACAGGAGGCCACATTGGGAAACATAAGATGCAGTAGATGAGGTTGGAGGAGATGCACATGAACCTCTACCTCACCTGGAAGGAACGATGGGGTCCCTGGATGGAGGAGGTAGACGGACAGGTGCTGCGTCTTCTGCGATTGCAGGGCAAGGTACCTGGGGTGGGGGTGGTTTGGGTGGGAAGGGATGAGTTAACCAAAGAGTCGCGGAGGGGAACGTTCTCGGAGTAAAGGGGTGGAAGGTGAGGACCAGGGGAATTCTATCCAAACAGTTAACTCCCCTTCCCATTCCCACACTGATCCTCGCTGGGCCTCCTGCAATGTCAAAGTGATGCCAAACGCAAATTGAAGGAACAGCACCTCATAGTTCGCTTGGGCAGCTTACACCCCAGCAGTATGAAATTGATTTCTCCAAGTAACCCTTGCGTCCTCTCTGTACCTCCCCCAGCCAAGTTATACTAGCTTCAAAGTTGTCTTGTTGAGTCTCATTGTCTGAAACTCATTTTCACCTAGCCCCTAGCTAACAATGGCCTGTTTCCTTTATCATTGTTACTTTTTTGCATATCTTTCATTCATTTGTTCTATATCTCTCATTTTCCTTCCTCCTCTGTCTGAAGGGTCTTGACCTGAAACATCACATACATAGAAAATAGGTGCAGGAGTAGGCCATTCGGCCCTTTGAACCAGCACAGCCATTCGATGTGATCATGGCTGATCATCCACAATCAGTACCCCGTTCCTGCCTCCTCCCCATATCCCCTGATTCCGTTAGCCCTAAGAGCTAAATCTAACTCTCTTTTGAAAGCATCTAGTGAATTGGCCCCCACTGCCTTCTGAGGCAGAGAATTCCACAAATTCACAACTCTCTGGGTGTCACCTATTCCTTTTCTCCACAGATGCAAGGGTTACTTGAAGTTAGAGTTGGTGGACACTTTAAGGCAGAGATAGATAGATTCTTGATTAGTACAGGTGTCAAGGGTTATGGGGAGAAGGCAGAATGGGGTTAGGAGAGAGGTAGATGAGCCACGATTGAATGGTGGAATAGACTTGATGGGCTGAATGGCCTAATTCTACATTTATGACAATATGCTGAGTTAGTCCAGCATTTTGTGTTGATCTTCGAACTCTATCCTCGTTCCTTCTGGGGAGAGGGCATATCCCCGGGGTCTTTACATTGATCTCTGACCTACATACAGGTGGGAAATCGAGTTGTTTGTCCAGAACAGTTGAGGCACACACCAGAAAGTCCAGATCAAGTCTCTCTTTATATACAATCCCTCAAACCAGCTCTCATTTGCCATTACTTCATATCAAATATCAGCATAAAATTCCATTCTGTGCAAATATCACTTTTATGACAGGTTTCAAATTCTTCCACACTCTCTTCCTTAATCTTTTTTTTTAACATAAATCTTTGGCAAATCTTTCTCCTTTAAAGAATTTAAATGAGTCCAAGTGCTTTACTAGGTTTAGTATAAAGTGAACTAATAAAATATTCTCTGGGTTCATTAGTTCCGTACTGTTTTCATACACAAAAGTCTTAATATTTTCTGCGATGTTAGAAAAAAGCAGTAGCCCATGTCTGCCATTTCCAATCCAGTGTGGAATCCAACACAGGAAACAAACAGCTCAAATGGACAGAATCACAGTGCCCTCCATAATGTTTGGGACAAAGTCCCATCATTGCCTCTGTACTCCACAATTTGAGATTTGTAATTGAAAACAAAAATCACATGTGGTTAAAGTGCACATTGTCAGATTTTAATAAAGGCCATTTTTATGCATTTTGGTTTCACCGTGTAGAAATTACAGCAGTGTTTATACATAGTCCCCCCATTCCTCCCATAAAATCATGGGAGACCCCTTCCACCCCTGCAACGGACTGTTCCAGCTGCTACTGTCAGGCAAATGCCTCCGTTGCCATGCTGTGAGCACGGAGAGGTTGAGAAGGAGTTTCTTCCCAGAGGCCATTCGGACTGTAAACTCCTGTCTCATCAGGGACTAACTTTACTGAGCCTTTTTCCTTCCGCCCACAATATTTAATATGTAAAATATGTGATTCTGTTTGTAGTTTATTTGGTTGTTTGTTTGTTTGTCTTTTTGCACAAAGTCCGCGAGCATTGCCACTTTTCATTTCACTGCACATCTCGTATGTGTATGTGACGAATAAACTTGACTTGACTTTCACGGCACCATAATGTTTGGGACACATGGCTTCACAGGCGTTTGTAATTGCTCAGGTGTGTTTAATTGCCTCCTTAATGCAGGTATAAGAGAGCTCTCAGCACCTAGTCTTTCCTCCAGTCTTTCCATCACATTTGAAAACTTTTATTGCTGTTTATCAACACGAGGACCAAAGTCGTGCCAATGAAAGTCAAAGAAGCCATTATGAGACTGAGAAACAAGAATAAAACTGTTAACTGAGACATCAGCCAAACCTTAGGCTTACCAAAATCAACTGTTTGGAACATCATTAAGAAGAGAGCACTGGTGAGCTTACTGATCACAAAGGGACTGGCAGACCAAGGAAGACCTCCACAGCTGATAACAGAAGAATTCCCCCCATAATAAAGAAAAATCCCCAAACACCTGTCCGACAGATCAGAAACACACTTTGGGAGTTAGGTGTGGATTTGTCCACAGAAGACTTCATGAACAGAAATACAGAGGCTACACTGCAAGGTGCAAACCACTGATTAGCCACAAAAAAAGGATGGCCAGGTTAGTTTGCCAAGAAGTACTTAAAAGAGCAACCACAATTCTAGAAAAAGGTCTTGTGGACAGATGAGACGAAGATTAACTTATATCAGAGTGATGGCAAGAGTAAAGTATGGAGGAGAGAAGGAACTGCCCAGATCCAAAGCATACCACCTCATCTGTGAAACACGGTGGTGGGGGTGTTATGGCCTGGGCATGTATGGCTGCTGAAGGTACTGGCTCACTTATCTTCATTGATGATACAACTGCTGATGGTAGTAGCATAATGAATTCTGAAGTGTATAGACACATTCTATCTGCTCAAGTTCAAACAAATGCCTCACAACTCATTGGCCGCCGGTTCATTCTACAACAAGACAATGATCCCAAACATACTGCTAAAGCAACAAAGGAGTTTTTCAAAGCTAAAAAATGGTCAATTCTTGAGTGGCCAAGTCAATCACCCGATCTGAACCCAATTGAGCTTGCCTTTTATATGCTTAAGAGAAAACTGATTGGGGCGAGCCCCCAAAACAAGCATGAGCTAAAGATGGCTGCAATACAGGCCTTGCAACGCATCACCAGAGAAGACACCCAGCAACTGGTGATGTCCATGAATCACAGACTTCAAGCAGTCATTGCATGCAAAGGATATGCAACAAAATACTAAACATGACAACTTTCATTTACTTGACATTGCTGTGTCCCAAACATTATGGTGCCCTGAAATGGGGGAAACTGTGTATAAACACTGCTGTAATTTCTACATGGTGCAACCAAAATGTATAAAAATGGCCTTTATTAAAACCCGACAATGTGCGCTTTAACCACATGTGATTTTTTCTATTACAAATCTCAAAATTGTGGAGTACAGAGGCAAATAAATAAATGACGGGTCTTTGTCCCAAACATTATGGAGGGCGCTGTATGGACCCTACAATACTGTCAATGCCTGCTGTAAACAAGCCACGTATGAAAGATGTATAGCAAAGAACTGCAGATGCTGGTTTAAATCAAAGATGGACACAAAATGCTGGAGGTACTCAGTGGGACATGCAACTTTGGGTCTCGACCCGAAACGTCACCCATTCCTTCCCTCCATAAATGCTACCCGTCCTGCTGAGTTACTCCAGCATTTTGTGTCTACGCATATGCAAGAGGCAGATAAGTGCACAAACAGGGACACAAGGGCAGTAGCTTTCGCATTGTAAATGGCAAATAAAATCTCATTGAAATAATGAACAACTTGCTCCCAATCTGTAGCTGATCAACAGGGCTCCAAGCTGCCCCTGCACACAGCATGGTGCAAGCAGGGCGGTGCGAAGATCTCTGGGGATATGATACGAGTCTAGTTCCTGATTCTCGACACACTCAACTCCACGCCGGATCGAGGATCACACGCTGACAGAAGCTGCCAGCAAGCCCCTCATGTTGAGCTTCCATTCAGCTGCTCCGCTGGTGAGTGCTGGCATTCCAGGGTCCACAATAAATGAGTTGAAGAGAGTTCACACCGCGCAGGTTAGAGGGGGAAAATCAGAATGAAGACAGTGCGATGCTCCGTCCATGACATCCTGTGATCCCCGCCCCAGGACGCAGACCCTTCCACGCTCCAACCCGGAACTGGGGACGGTGGAGAGAGCAGGGGGCCGGACAAGGATCAAGTGCTGGTGAAACCTCAGCAATAAATAAGGTGGCAGTGGTGCAGCGGGTAGAGCTGCTGCCTCGCAGCGGCAGAGACCCGGGTTCCACCCTGACCTCGGGTTCTGTCCGTGTGGAGTTTGCACGTTCCCCCTGTGACCATTTGGGGTTCCCCCGGATTCCCCCCGCCCCCGCCCCCACATCCCAAAGACACTTGGTTGGTGAATTAGAGTCGCAAGGAACGGAAAAAAGGCTCTTCGGCCCAACTGACCAAGATGCCGCATCTGATCTAGTCCCATTTGTCCCATAACGCGCTGAACTCTTCCTATCCATGTACCTTTCCAGCGTGTTTTAAAGGAGGTTATAGTACCTGCCTCAACTACCTCCTCTGGCAGCTCGATCCATACACCCACCACTGTCTGAATGGAAAAAGCTACGTCACAAGTTCCTATAGCATCTCTCCCATCTTGAGTTTAGGAGGATGAGAGGTTTTCTTATTGAAACATATAAGATTGTTAAGGGTTTGGACACGCTAGAGGCAGGAAACATGTTCCCGATGTTGGGGGAGTCCAGAACCAGGGGTCACAGTTTAAGAATAAGGGGTAGGCCATTTAGAACGGAGACGAGGAAACGACTTTTTCCACACAGAGTGTTGTGAGTCTGTGGAATTCTCTGCCTCAGAGGGCGGTGGAGGCCGGTTCTCTGGATACTTTCAAGAGAGAGCTAGATAGGGCTCTTAAAGATGGCGGAGTCAGGGGATATGGGGAGAAGGCAGGAACGGGGTACTGATTGGGGATGATCAGCCATGATTACATTGAATGGTGGTGCTGGCTTGAAGGGCCAAGTGGCCTACTCCCACACCTGTTGTCGATCTGATCTTAAACCTATCACTTGACCTCTGTAAATGACCCTGAGTGTGTAGGTGAGTGGTAAAACCTGGAGGTGCTGAGGGAAATGTGGGGATCAGTGTAGGGGGGTAACGGACTGGATGGGCCAAGGCAGTACACCTAGAACAAGTACAGGAACAGGCCCTTCAGCCCATCAGGTCTTTGCCCAACACAGTACCAATCCCTCCATGCCCGGCATGTACATGTATCAGTCTAAATGCCTCTCAAAATAGTTCAGAAGAAGGGACCCTGCTGAACTAACGTGATAACTATGTAAACATATCTCAGCAGGAAAACTATTACACAGGGCAGATGAAGTGGTCCTTGATCAAGCCAAATCTGGTCAAGAGGTCCCAAGGAATTTACGGCACGTGAATAATTTGAAACAACTTTGAAAATAATTGTAGTTATGAGTTTTCAGTGGATTTCAAAGGAGGGATATGTCAAGTGACTAATTTCACCGACCATTTATTGCTCTCTGGGGGAGGGGTGGATTTCTGTTAAGCTGCCCAGAGTAGGGGAATCGAGTACCAGAGGACATAGGTTTAAGGTGAAGGGGAAAATATTTAATAGGAATCTCACGGTAACTTTTTCCACACAAAGGGTGGTGGGTGTATGGAACAAGCTGCCAGAGGAGGTAGTTGAGGCTGGGACTATCGCAACATTTAAGAAACAGTTAGACAGGTGCATGGATAGGACAGGTTTGGAGGGATATGGACAAAACGCAGGCAGGTGGGACTAGTGTAGATGGGACATGTTGGCCGGTGTGAGCGTGTTGGGCCGAAGGGCCTATTTCCACGCTGTATCACTCTATGACTAACTCTTTGAATGCTTGCAGTTTCTCAGCAGAACAGGTGCAGTGGCGGATGTATCGTGACCCCTTTATGTGTGTGTAGGTGTTGGTGGGAGGGACAGGGTGCTGTGTATTGCAGAAAGAATAAAAGGACAAAACTTTAGAAAGGAAATGAGGAGGAATTTCTTTAGTCAGAGGGTGGTGAATCTGTGGAATTCATTGCCACAGACGGCTGTGGAGGCCAAGTCAGTGGGTATTTTTAAGGCGGAAATTATCAGATTCTTGATTAGTATGGGTGTCAGGGGTTATGGGGAGAAGGCAGGAGAATGGGGTTAGGAGGGAGAGATAGATCAACCATGATTGAATGGCGGAGTAGACTTGATGGGCCGAATGGCCCAATTCTGTTCTTAGAATGTATGAAAGGGCAGGTCGTCCCGACATCCACAGGATGGTTCTGGTTGACCACCACCTTTAGGGGAATCTCCCACCACTCAAGAACAGGCGTAGGATTTGAATCCTGGCATAGTGGGAATACAAGAGGTGTCACCTTGCCTCTCAGCGGCCACAGCCCGCCATTAACCCGCCCTCTCACTCATCAACAAACTCAGACAACGCGTGAAGCTTCCTAGACAATCTTCACCAACCAAGGAGTAGGGTGGTCACTGTTTCCACTTTGAAGGAAATTACCTGAAATTCTGGTTGTCTACTGGCAATTTTAGGGAAATTAACTAATTTCGGGAAATTTCCCGCCCCGGTGAGCCGTCCTCAACTGCGCATGTGCGACGTGCCGCCCCAACCACCAACGCCAAGGGTCCAAACAGGCCCGTGGGATGATTTGCAGGAAAAAAGTATGTGCCTGTATATTTACGGCCCTGCTCAGTTGGGGGACGCCCATCAGCGTCACAATTGCAAATGGCGGCGGTGACGCGGTGGGGACGCCGACTCCCCGCACGGGCGCTATGAGCCCGGTATCCGCGCGTGCGTAGTTGAGGCAGCAGTCGCACATGCGCAGTTGGAGAAGGCTCACCTGGCTGGGAAATACCATCAAATTCCAGGTAATGTGGAATTCTATTCCAGGTAATTTTTTTTGAGGAGTGGAAGCACTGAGGGTGGTATCAATAGACCAGCTGGATAGACCCACTGGCAACTGCAGATGCCGGAACCTTGTGAAAAAGACAAAGTGCTGGAGGAACTCGCCGGGTCAGGCGGCATCTGTGGAGGTTTCGGGACTGGACCCTCTGTCTCGATCCGAAACGTCGCCTGTCCGTTCCCACCGCAGATGCCGCCAAACCCGCCGAGTTCCTCCAGCACTTGGTGTGTTCCTTCCTCTGGACTTCTCCCGCCATCGTCCTGGAGACTCGAGGTGCCCGAAAATAAACAACGATTAAAAATAAAACTCTTATAAACAAAAAAAAAAGTACAGGTTGTGGCGGGGACCATTCGCCGGGGGGGGGGAGATTTGTGAGGAAGTTAAAACCCTCGACATTTGCCGGCACCTGTAACCGGGGTCCGGGGTTCAGACCTGCTCCTGTTGACAGGGAGAAGGTGGTTGGATCACCCATGATGGAATTGACAAGAGTAGACTGGATGGGCCGAATGGCCTAATTATGCTCCTGGAACTTGTTGAAGGACAGGTGGCCACTCGCCACATCCACAGGGGAGTTCTGGTTGACCTTGGGGGAAGGGAGCAGCGGAGTGGATTAGAGGCAGCAATGGAGACAAGGAAGCGAGGTGGTGCATGGTGAAGGGCTGTATTTTCCTGCGGTGGCTACAGGGTGGAGCGAGGGGCGGACGGCGGCCCCACTACTCGGCGTTGGAGATGACCTTTGTCCGCAGCGGGTAGCTGTCCTTACTGCCCTTCCTGCGGTTGACCGAGCTGCGTTCCTGGTCGAACTTCCGCTGCAGCCGGTGCGCCATCTTGCGGTCTTCCTCCTCCTGCTGCTGCGACTGGGCCACGTTGTTGAGCGAGGCGGGGCTGAGGCGGATGCGTTTGTCGGGCCCGGTCGCCGTGGCGGTGGTGGTGGGGACGGCTGCGGCATGCTTGGTCTTGCGGTGCCTCTTGCGGCTGTTTCGCGACTGGGGCGAGGGGCATGCGTTCTTGCGGCCCCTCCTCTTGCCGCCGCGGCCCAGCGACTGCCGCTCGCTGTCCGGGCACGTGCCGCTCCCGTTCTCCTTCGGCGGGCTGGCCCCGGCGCTGCACTCTGCCGCTTCGCACTCCTCCTCTGCCGCCGAGTCCGGGACCTCGGCAAAGTCCGAGCAGTCCATGGGGCCGGCGGAGGCGCGCGAGAGGGGCCGGGAACGGCAGGCGCCGGTGGTCGGATCGCACTCGGGCACCGGACGCCCCGAACATTCCTCCCCCTCCAATGTGACGGTGCCCTTGGTCTCCATGTGCCGATCCACCAGGATCTGCCCCCATTTCTCCAGCAGCTGCGGGCTGACTTCGTAGGTGGTGGCCGCCTTGTGCAGGGGGCTGAGCAAGTTCCTGGGTGTGGACCTGATGATGCGTGGTGACAGCAGCTTGCCGTCTGCCAGCTTCTTGGGGGGCGTGCAGGGCGAGCACATGATGGGCTTGAAGTGGTTCAGCTCCTCCGAGATGCTGTCGTTGCTGTCGGGGCTGGTCGACCGCTCAATCTTGCTCCGGTCCAACGGTACCCCGTCCGGCAGCACCCGCTTGTCCACTGTCAGGTCCGGAGCTGAGTTGGGCCGGCTGTTCTCAGAGGACGACAGGATGTTGGGGGTGTTGGTGCCGAGGGTGGTCACAGGGACCTGGGGGGGGGGGGGGGGGGGGGGCTGGGGGGGGGGGGGGGGAGGGGGGAGAGAGAGGGAGGAAGGGGAGAGAGAGAGAGAGGAGAGAGAGAGAGAGGGAGAGAGGGAGAGAGAGATAAAGTGAGGTCTGGCCACAACTAGCTTCAGATATAACTTGTTTGTGAAGGAACTGCAGATGTTGGCTTATAGGCACAAAATGCTGAAGTAACTCAGCGGGTCAGGCAGCATCTCTGGAAAGACAGAATGGTGACGTTTTGGGTTGAGATCGTGTGGAGTGTGTGCGTGGCTAGCGTGTGTGTGGTGATCATGTATGTGTGGTGAGCGTTAGTATGGTGAGCGTGTGTGTGGCGAGTGTGTGCGTACAGTGAGCGTGTGCAGGGCGAGCATGTGCGTACAGTGAGCATGTGTGTGTGTGGCGAGTGTGAGTGTGGTGAGCGTGGCGAGTGTGTGCGTACAGTGAGCGTGTGTGTGGCGAGTGTGTGTGTGGCGTGGCGAGCGTGTGTGGCGTACAGTGAGCGTGTGTGTACAGTGAGCGTGTGTGCGTACAGTGAGCGTGTGTGTGGCGAGCGTGAGTGTGGTGAGCGTGGCGAGTGTGTGCGTACAGTGAGCGTGTGCGTACAGTGAGCGAGTGTGTGTGTGTGTGGCGAGCGTGAGTGTGTGGTGAGCGTGTGCGCGAGTGTGTGCGTACAGTGAGCGTGGTGTGTGTGGCGAGTGTGTGTGGAGGAGCGTGAGCGTGTGTGTGTGTGTGGCAGTGAGCGTGTGCGTACAGTGAGTGTGTGTGCGTACAGTGAGCGTGTGTGTGGCGAGTGTGTGTGTGGCGAGCGTGTGTGTGGCGAGTGTGTGCGTAGGTGTGTGTGGCGAGCGTGTGTGTGGCGAGTGTGTGTGTGGCGAGTGTGTGTGCGTACAGTGAGCAGTGTGTGTGTGGCGAGCGTGTGTGTGTGTGGCGAGCGTGTGTGTACAGTGAGCGTGTGCGTACAGTGAGCGTGTGCGTGTGCGTACAGTGAGCGTGTGTGTGGCGAGTGTGTGTGGCGAGCGTGTGTGTGGCGAGCGTGTGCGTACAGTGAGCGTGTGTGTGGCGCGAGTGTGTGTGTGGCGAGCGTGTGTGTGTGGCGAGCGTGTGTGTACAGTGAGCTGTGTGTGTGTGGCGAGTGTGTGCGTGGCGAGCGTGTGTGTACAGTGAGCGTGTGCGTGGCGAGTGTGTGCGTACAGTGTGAGTGTGTGCATGTGCGTGGCGAGCGTGTGCGTACAGTGAGCGCGTGTGTGTGTGTGCGAGAGTGTGTGTGTGGCGAGTGTGCGTACGTGAGCGTACAGTGTGTGTGTGTGTGCGGCGAGCGTGTGAGTGTGTGTGTGAGTGTGTGTGTGGGAGTGTGCGTGCGCGAGTGTGTGTGCGTGCGAGTGTGTGCAGGTGTGTGTGCGCGAGTGTGTGCGTGACAGTGCGCGTGTGTGTGGGAGTGAGCGTGTGTGTGGCGAGTGTGTGCGTACAGTGAGTGAGTGTGTGTGTGAGCGTGTGTGCGTGTGTGTGTGGCGAGTGTGTGCGTACAGTGAGCGTGTGCGTACAGTGAGCGTGTGTGTGTGAGCGTGTGTGTGTGTGCGTACAGTGAGTGTGTGTACAGTGAGCGTGTGTGTGTGTGCGTACAGTGAGCGTGTGTGTGTGCGAGTGTGTGCGTGTGTGTGTCAGTGTGAGAGAGTGTGTGAGAGTGTGTGTGTGTGAGTGTGTGTGACAGAGTGTGTATGATAGTGTGCGTGAGCGTGTGTGTGTGGCGAGTGGGTGGCGTGTGCGTGTGTGGTGAGCGCGTGTGTGTAGCGAGTGTGTGTGCGTACAGTGCGTGGCGTGTGTGTGTGGCGAGTGTGTGCGTACAGTGAGCGTGTGCGTGGCGAGCGAGTGGTGTGTGTGTGGCGAGTGTGTGCGTACAGTGAGCGTGTGTGTGTGGCGTGTGTGTGTGCGTACAGTGTGTGCGTGTGTGTGTGGCGAGTGTGTGCGTGGCGAGTGTGTGCGTACAGTGAGCGTGTGTGTGGCGAGTGTGTGCGTACAGTGAGCGTGTGTGTGGCGAGTGTGTGTGTGCGTACAGTGAGCGTGTGTGTGGCGAGGGTGTGTGTGTGTGGTGGGAGTGTGTGCGTACAGTGAGCGTGTGTGGCGAGTGTGTGCGTACAGTGAGAGTGCGTGTGTGTAGCGACAGTGTGTGCGTACAGTGCGAGTGAGCGTGTGTGTGTGTGGCGCGAGCGTGGTGTGTGTGGCGAGTGTGTGTGCGTACAGTGAGCGTGTGTGTGTGTGCGTGCGAGGTGTGTGCGTGGTGAGTGTGTGCGTGCGTACAGTGAGCGTGTGCGTGGCGAGTGTGTGCGTACAGTGAGTGAGCGTGTGTGTGTGGCGAGTGTGTGCGTACAGTGAGAGTGAGCGTGTGTGTGGCGAGTGTGTGTGCGTACAGTGAGCGTGTGTGTGTGTGGCGAGTGTGTGTGCGTGGCGAGTGTGTGCGTGGCGAGTGTGTGTGTACAGTGAGCGTGAGTGTGTGTGGGCGAGTGTGTGCATACAGTGAGCTTGTGTGTAGCGAGTGTGTGCGTGCGTACAGTGAGCGTGTGTGTGGCGAGTGTGTGGCGTACAGTGAGCGTGTGTGTGTGTGGCGAGTGTGTGTGTACAGTGAGCGTGTGTGTGGCGAGTGTGTGCGTACAGTGAGCTTGTGTGTGGCGAGTGTGTGCGTACAGTGAGCGTGTGTGTGGCGAGTGTGTGCGTGGCGAGTGTGTGCGTACAGTGAGCGTGTGTGCGTGGTGTGTGAGTGTGTGCGTACAGTGAGCGTGTGTGTGGCGCGTGTGTGCGTGGCGAGTGTGTGCGTACAGTGAGTACAGTGAGTGTGTGTGGCGAGTGTGTGTGCGTGTGCGTATAGTGAGCGTGTGTGGCGAGTGTGTGCGTGCGTACAGTGAGCGTGTGTGTGTACAGTGTGCGTGTGTGCGTGAGCGTGTGTGTGTGGCGTGAGCGTGTGTGCGAGCGGGGTGTGTGAGCATGTGTGTACAGTGAGAGCGTGTGTGTGGCGTGCGCGTGTGCGTACAGTGAGCGTGTGTGTGTGGCGTGTGTGTGCGTACAGTGAGAGTGTGTGTGTGTGGCGAGTGTGTGCGTACAGTGAGCGTGTGTGTGGCGAGTGTGTGTGTGCGTACAGTGAGCGAGTGTGTGTGGCGAGTGTGTGCGTACAGTGAGCGTGTGCGTGGCGAGTGTGTGTGCGTACAGTGAGCGTGTGCGTGGCGAGTGTGTGCGTACAGTGAGCGTTGTGTGTGGCGAGTGTGTGCGGGCGTGGGGCGTGTGTGTGGAGTGTGTGTGTGTGTGGGGAGTGTGTGGGTGGGGGGAGTGTGTGCGTATAGTGAGTGTGTGCGTAGAGTGAGTGTGTGTGTGGCGAGCGTGTGCGTGGCGAGTGTGTGCGTACAGTGAGCGTGTGTGTGGCGAGTGTGTGTGTGTGTGTGTGTGTGAGTGTGTGTGTGTGCGCAGTGAGAGTGTGTGCGTACAGTGCGTGTGCGTGTGCGTGGCGTGTGTGGCAAGAGTGTGTGCGTACAGTGAGCGTGTGCGTGGCGAGTGTGTGCGTACAGTGAGCGTGTGTGTGGCGAGTGTGTGCGTACAGTGAGCGTGTGTGTAGCGAGCGTGTGCGTGGCGAGTGTGTGCGTACAGTGAGCGTGTGCGTGGCGAGTGTGTGAGTACAGTGAGCATGTGTGTGGCGAGTGTGTGCGTACAGTGAGCGTGTGTGTGGCGAGCGGGGTTACCTTGGTGGCGCTGTCACTGCAGCCCGCTGCCCTGCGGCTCTGGCTGTTTTCCATGGGGGTGCTTGTGCTGCGGGTCTCCTCCGAGCTGCCACCCAGCGCCCTGCAACACAAGGACGGCAGAGTGGGGGTGAGGACAGAAGCTGGGTCACCTTGACCCCCTGTGATCATGCCCTGTAACACAGCAGCTGCACCCCCACTTCCTTCAGTGACAGCCCATCATCTCTCTTAGAACAGTGAGGATATTTGGTAAAAGAGATACAGAGTGCTGGAGTAACTTAGCGGGTCAGGCAGCATCTGTGTAGAACATGGATAGGTGACGTTTCACAGAGTGCTGGAGTAACTCAGCGGGTCAGGCAACATCTGTGTAGAACATGGATAGGTGACGTTTCAGGTCAGGGCCCGTCTTTAGACTGAGTGTGGGGGTAGTGAGAGGAAGAAGACCGTTCGCCAGACAGTTGGAACAGAGGCCAGGAATAAGAACAGTAGGCGTGAGACAGGTTTGAACAGTTGGAGATTGTGGAGTCAGAAATGTCGCCAGTTCCTTCTCTCCATAGATGCTGCCTCACCCGCCGAGTTTCTCCAGCATTTCGCGTCTACCTTCGGTGGACTGAAGGGCCTGTCTCCATGCTGCATCTCTAAACCAAAAAAATAAAACTATACCAGAGACCGGGGAGGATGGAGCTGGCGAAGAAGACGGGCATGAGGGGCGAGGAGCAAGGCCGGAGGGAGAGGGTCTGGCCCACCCCACGGCGCCCTCGAGGTCAGATGCAGGAGGTGCCCCTGGGGAGAGGAGAGTGACTGACGTGAGTGAGGAGAGTTCACTGGTCGATCCACACGTCCAAGGAAGGCGACGGCTGGAGGCCCTGCAGCAGCCTGGGGCTCGCTTGGATCGGGCACCGCTCATGACACCTAGAGTGTGGACTGGACTGTGAAAAATGGTGGCACAACATGGCGCTTGCTGCATGTGAGATCAGTGAACTATTTAGGGCTAGATAGGGCCCTTCAAGATAGCGGAGTCAGGGGATATGGGGAGAAGGCAGGAACGGGGTACTGATTGGGGATGATCAGCCATGATCACATTGAATGATGGTGCTGGCTCGAAGGGCTGAATGGCCTACCTCCTACTCGCAAGGGATCAGGGTGACCCAGCTTCTGTCCACACCCCCATCCTGCCCTTTGCACTCTGTGCACTTTGCTATTCGGGGATGTGTATGGGTGTGACAATACTCTACTGGACTGGATTGGACTGAGTCAGCATGGATTTACGAAGGGGAAATCAAGCTCGACTAATTTACTGGAATGTTTTGAAGATGTAACTAGGAAAACGGACACGGGAGAGCCAGTGGATGTAGTGTAACTGGACTTTCAGAAAGCATTTGATAAGGTCCTACATAGGAGATTAGTGGGGGTGGAGTGCTGACATGGATAGAAAATTGGTTGGCAGACAGGAAACAGAGAGTGGGGATTAACGGGTCCCTTTCAGAATGGCAGGCAGTGACTAGTAGGGTACCGCAAGGCTCGTGGCTGGGACCGCAGCTATTTACAATATATATTAATGATTTTGATGAAGGGATTAAATGTAACATTAGCAAATTTGCAGATGACACAAAGCCGGGTGGCAGTGTGAACTGTGAGGAGAATGCTATGACAGGGTGACTTGGACAGGTTGGGGGAGTGGGCAGATGCATGGCAGATGACATTTAATGTGGAGTAATGTGAGGTTATCCACTTTGGTAGCAAAAACAGGAAGGCAGATTATTATCTAAATGCTGTCAAGCGGGATCTGGGGGTCTATGAAAGTAAGCATGCAGGTACAGCAGGCAGTGAAGAAAGCGAATGGCATGTTGGCCTTCATAACAAGAGGAATCGAGTATAGGAGCAAAGAGGTCCTTCTGCAGTTGGACAGAGCCCTAGTGAGAACACACCTGGAGTATTGTGTGCAGTTTTCGTCCCCTAATTTGAGGAAGGACATTCTTGCTATTGAGGGAGTGCAGCGTAGATTTACAAGGTTAATTCCCGGGATGGCGGGACTGTCATATGCTGAGAGAATGAAGCAACTGAGCTTGTACACTCTGGAGTTTAGATGGATGAGAGGGGATCTTATTGAAACATATAAGATTGTTAAGGGTTTGGACACGCTGGAGGCAGGAAACATATTCCCGATGTTGGGGGAGTCCAGAGCCAGGGGCCAGTTTAAGAATAAGGAGTACGCCATTTAGAACGGAGATGAGGAAACACTTTTTCTCACAAAGAGTTGTGAGTGTGTGGAATTCTCTGCCTCAGAGGTGGAGGCAGGTTCTCTGGATGCTTTCAAGAGAGAGCTGGAGAAGGCTCTTAAAGATAGCGGAGTCAGGGGATATAGGGAAATGGCAGGAACGGGGTACTGATTGGGGATGATCAGCCATGATCACATTGAATGGCGGTGCTGGCTCGAAGGGCCTACTCTTGCACCTATTGTTTATTGTCTATGGTTTGTAAAATAATTTCAATAATTTGCACTTTGCGCACGTTCATCAGTTATAGGAGCAGAATGAGTCCATTAGGCCCATCATGTCTACTTTGCCATTCATTCATGGCTGATCTATCTTTCCCCTCTCATCCCCCATTCTCCTGCCTTCTCCCCATAACCCGACGCCTGTACCAATCAAGAATCTATCTGTCTCTGCCTTAACAATACCCAATGAGGGCCTCCACAGCCATCTGTGGCAATGAATTCCACAGATTCTTGATCAGTACGGGTGTCAGGGTTTACGGGGAGAAGGCAGGAGAATGGGGATGGGAACGAGTGATAGATCAGCCATGATTGAATAGACGATGAGCCGAATGACCTAATTCTGCTCCTTTCACTTATGACCACTCTCTTAATAAAGAAATTCCACCCCATCTCCTTCCTAAATGCACGTGACCATACAAGCACCATCAGTGCACTGGGCCGAGAGCGTTGTGTACCTCGAGAAGCGGCTGGTACCATTGGTGTTCAGTTTGCCGTTGGCCATTATCCCCCGCTGCCTCGACGCCACTCGTTTCACCGGCTCCTCGTTCTCCGAGTCAGACATGTTGTCGGCGTTCTGTAGGAGGAGCACACCTTGAATATTTCTCCACGACCAACAGACAGCTAACAGGCAACTGAACCATCCCCACCACAACCAGAGAGCAGTGCTGAACTACACTCTACTTGAATGACTGAGTGAATCAGTTTATTGGCCAAGTATGTACACATACAAGGAATTTGCCTTGGTGCTCCGCTCGCAAATGACAACATAACATACAGTAAACAATTAAGAATGACACATAAAACATTACACATTAATCATTCATCTTTGGAGACCCTCGGACTATCTTTGATCGGACTTTGTGTGTAGGAAAGAACTGCATATGGTGGTTTAAAATCGAAGGTTTAGTCTGAAGAAGGGTCTCGACCCGAAACGTCGCCTATTTCCTTCGCTCCATAAATGCTGCCTCACCCGCTGAGTTTCTCCAGCATTTTTATCTACCTTCACCAGAGACCACACCGACCAACAATCACCCCGTCTCACTAAATCTATCCTGCACACCAAGGACAATTTACAATTTACAGAAGCCAATTAACCTACAAACCTGCAGAATGTGAGAGAAAACCCACGCAGGTTCACGGGGAGAAAGTACAAATTCCGTACAGAAAGCACCCGTGGTCAGGATCGAACCAGGGAGTGTGATGCGGTGATGCATTAACTCTACCACTGCGCCACCTTGCCTCCCTCTCCTGGGGCCAACAAACAAAGAGTCGCAATGTTCCAGCGTCATCTCAGCAGCGGTTCCTCTCTCTGGTTCAGACCCTTCTAAACCTTCTCTACACTCAGGGGCGGAAATTCTGGGGGGGGGCATGGAGGACAAGTAGCCCCCATGCTTTGAGAGGTGAGGGAAAATCCCCCCCCATGTTTTGTAATCCGGACTTTATCAGACACCCTCTCAGGGCTGAATCAGCCCGTTCGCGGGGCCTTTCAGCGCCCGACGCAGCTTAAAATCAAACTGCCGCATCGAGGCGATCGAGGCTCCCGATGTTGAAGCCCCCGCGGGCCGATTCAAGCCCCACGATTCAGGGCGGACGAAGCTGCTGTTGCTGGTGTTCGGAGTCGGTCACCAACCAGGTCAACTCCCGATGTTACCGTCCACAGGGCCCACGACCGAAGCCTCGCGTGTGTGCGGGCGCATGCGCGCATGCAGCAGCCAAGAAATTGTGTCCCCCACATGTTTTGACAGCGATTTCCGTGCCTGCTCGTTCCAGCATAATGGCATATGTCCTGTAGCAGGGTGACCAGACAACCGGACACAATGCTGCAAGAGCAGCCTCAATAAGTTTATGTTTCCATAAGCTCGTGTACAACTAATGTAACATCCTAACTTCTATTCTCAATCCCCTGACAGATGATGGCCAGTGTGCCAAAAGCCTTCTTCGCCACCCTGTATACCTGTGAACTTTATATCTGTACTCCTCGATCCCTCTGCTCTACAACACTCTCCAGGCCCCTGCCATTTACTGTGATAGTTCTGCCCTAGTTTGATTTCCAATATTGCTACTACTCATACTTATCTGTATTAAAACTACATTTGCCATTCTTTGGCCCAATCCCAGTTGATCGGGATCTTTTGGTAATTCTTGATAGTCATCTTCACTGTCACACGAAGATAAGACATAAAATGCAGGAGTAACTCAGCGGGTCAGGCAGCATTGTAAAGGAATGGGCAACGTTTCGGGTCAGAACCCCAAGTCAGAAGAAGGGATCTGACCCAAAAATTATCTATCCATGTTGTCCAGAGATGCTGCCTGAACCGCTGAGTTACTCCAGCACTCTCTGAAACGTCACCTATCCATGTTCCCCACAGATGCTGCCTGACCCGCTGAGTTACTCCAGCACTCTGTGAAACGTCACCTATCCATGTTCCCCACAGATGCTGCCTGACCCACTGAGTTACTCCAGCACTCTGTGAAACGTCACCCATCCATGTTCTCCACAGATGCTGCCTGACCCGCTGAGTTACTCCAGCACTCTGTGAAACGTCACCTATCCATGTTCTCCACAGATGCTGCCTGACCCGCTGAGTTACTCCAGCACACTGTGAAATGTCACCTATCCATGTTCTCCACAGATGCTGCCTGACCCGCTGAGTTACTCCAGCACTCTGTGAAACGTCACCTATCCATGTTCTCCACAGATGCTGCCTGACCCGCTGAGTTACTCCAGCAATGTGTCTATCTTTGGTATAAACCAGCATCTGCACATCTTCACTGTTCATGATCCCATGTACTTTAGTGTCACCTGCAGACTTGCTGGACATTGACATCTTACCCCTGCACCACCTCATAGTTTGGATCGCATGCAAAACAAAGCTTTTCACTGTACCTCGGTACACGTAACAATAATAAATGTTTTATGTTAAGTTCTATAGTGTTGTGTTTATCTTATTTGTGTGCTGCATGGTAACTCAAATTCCACTGCACTAATTGGTGCATGTGACAATAAGTGAAACTTAAACCCACAAGTTTCCAAAGATGTGCGGGTTTGTAGGTTCATGGATTCTCTGTAAATTGACCCTCGTGTGTCGGGAGTGGATGAGAAAGTGGGATAACATCGAACTAGTGTGAACGGGTGATGTCTGAGAAAGGGTCCCGACCTGAAACATCTCCAGAGATGTTGCCAGACCTAGTGAGTTACTCCAGCATTTTGAGTCTACGATTGATGGTCGGAGTATATTGGTGGGCCGAAGAGCCTGTTTCTGTGCTGTATCTCTAAACGAAGCAGTCATGGAAAGGTGAAGGCGAGCTGGACTCACAAATTCACGACTGCGTTTCCTGGGCAGCTGCTCCGCCATGGCCGGCTTCTTCCTGTCCGTCTGCTGCTTGTCCTGCTCCCCCTCCGCCAGGATGATCTGGATTATCTCCGCCCTGGCCGCCTCCTCATCTTCCTTCAAGCTCTCCTCTGCCTCGTACTGGAGACACAAAACGTGCAAGGCTCAGCCTTTAGAGATACAGCTGGGTAACAGGCCATTCAGCCCACTGGATCCGTGCCGACCAGCGATCACCCCGCACACTAGTGCTCTGTAAACCCAAAGTTCACCTCTGCCTCGTGCTGGAGATTCAAGACGATCGCGCCTCAGCCTTTAGATACAGCGGGGTAACAGGCCTTTCAGCCCACTGGGTCTGTGCCGCCTAGCGATCACTCCATACAATAGCACTTTCCTACACACTAGGGACAATTTACATATTAACACTCATTACTCTATAATCTATGAGATTAGTTAAGAAGAGACCTTGTTCGGCACAAACATTGTAAGCCAAAAGGTCTATTCCTGTGCTGTATCGTTTCATGTTTAGAGCTACATCGTGGAAACAGGCACTTCGGCCCACCGTCCATGCCGACCAGCGATCCCTGTACACTCGCACTATCCTATAAACACTAGGGATAATTTACAATTTTACTGAAGCCAATCAACCTACAAAGACGAGAAAATATACGAGAAAATCCGAGCACCCGGAGAAAACCCATGCGATCACAGGGAGAATGAACAAACTCCATACAGGCAGCACCCGAGGTCAGGATCGATCCCGGTCGCCGGGGCTCTCCCTCCTCTATCCCCGCACTCCCTCCCTTCTCCTTTATCCGTGCTCTCCTGCCTCCTCTTTTCCCAGACAGCTCCGCGTCGCACAATCGTCACCTTGAACCCCTGCACCCTGAGAGTTTCATGTGAAAAGCTCCAAGGACAATGTAGAGATTTTAGATTTAGAGATACAGCAGGTTAACAGGCCCTTCAGCCCACTGGGTCTGTGCTGCCCAGCGATCGCTCCATACACTTACACTTTCCCCACACAGCCCGAGTTAAGGCTGACCATCGCTCACCCGTTCACACTAGTCCAATGTTATCCCACTCTCTCATCCACTCCCTACATCCCAGGGGCAATATACAGAGGGTCAATTAACCTTCAAGCCCGCACGTATTTGGGACGTGCGAGGAAAACGGAGCATCCGGAGGAATCCCATGCGGTCACAGGGAGAAGGTACAAACTCCGAACAGACAGCACCTGATATCAGAATGAAGAGGACATGGCCAGGACTCAAGGACATGAACTGTAGGCAAAGGTTGGGCAGGTTAGGACGTTTTTCCTTAGAGCACAGGAGGCTGAGAGGTGGTGTATACAATCATGAGGGGAATAGCTAGAGTGAATACCCTTTTCCTAGGTGAAGGAATCAAGGAGCAGCGGATACAGGTTTAAGGTGAGAGGGGAAAGATTTAATAGGAACTCAAGGCACAACGTTTCTCACTCAGAGGGTGGTGGGTGTGTGGAACAAGCTGCCAGAGGAGGTTGAGGCAGGGACTAATAACAACATGTAAAGGACACAGACAGGTACATGGATATAAAACGATTAGAGGGATGGGTTTAGAGGGACTGCAGATGCTAGCTTAGAATAAAGATAGACACAAAATGCTGGAGTAACTCAGTGGGACAGGCAGCATCCAGACAGAAGGAATGGGTGACGTTTCGGCATAAAGTCACCCATCCCTTCTCTCTAGAGATGCTGCCTGTCCCGCTGAGTTACTCCAGCATTTTGTGTCTGTCAAGCGTTCAGAGGGATATGGGAAAAATGTGCACAGATGGGACTAGCATAGATGTGGCAGCTTGTTCGGCAGGACAGGATGGGCTGAAGGGCCCGTTTGTGTGCTGTGTGACTCTACGGTTTATATAATGAATCATGGCTCCTCAGGATATTTCAGTTCTCACGATAACGGGCAACATTTCGCCATCTCTCTGATGGTTTCCTTGCACCTGCGATTAATGATTGACCCGTAGTATCAGTAGTTGAGGTTAATCTACAATGTACATTCCAGACAAATCCGTGATAGCTCACGAACCCGTGACTACACCATCAGGAAGGACAAGTGTTGATAGGTTCTACACGCAGAATTAGGCCATTCAGTCCATCAAGTTTACTCCGCCATTCAATCATGGCTGATCTATCTCACCCCTTTTCTCCTGCTTTCTCCCCATAACCCGACACCCGTAGTAATCAAGAATCCATCAATCTCCGTCTTAAAAATAGTTTTGGCATCTCCAACAATTTAACTTCTACCTCACATAATTTCCTGACTTGGAAAGTATTGTGGATCCTTCATCGTCACTGGGGCTAAAATCTAAAACTCCATCCCGAGAAGAATCGGTTAGGTAAACGCAGAGTAGGGGAATCAATAGACAATAGGTGCAGGAGTAGGCCATTCAGCCCTTCGAGCCAGCACCGCCATTCACTGTGATCATGACTGATCATCCACAATCAGTACCCTGTTACTGCTTTCCCCCCACATCCCTTGATTCCCAAGAACCAGAGGACATGGGTTTAAGGTGAAATATTGAATAGGAACCTGAGGAGTAACATTGTTTTTTACACAGAATGGAACGAGCTGCCAGAGGAGGTAGTTGAGGCAGGAACTACTGCAATGTCTAAGAAACATTTAAACAGGTACATGGAGAGGATAAGTTTTGAGGGATACAGGCCACAGGCAGGAAGCTGGTACTAGTATAGATGGGGCATGTTTGTGGGCATGGGCAAGTTAAGCCTAAAGGCCTGTTTCCATGCTGTATAACAATTTTCAATGTTACCAAAGCCAATTAACCTACAAATCTGCACGCCTTTGGAGTGTGGGAGGAAACCGGAGCACCCGGAGAAAACCCACGTGGTCACAGGAAAAACGTGCAAACTCAGTCCAGACAGCATCCGTGGTCAGGGCCAAACCTGGGTCTCTGGCTCTGTGACGCAGCAACTCTACCGCTGCGCCACTGTTCCGCAGCTGAAGATATGTCCCGACCCAAATCCTCATCTGTCCATTCCTCATAGGAAAGAGAATGCTCACAGGGTAGAGGATTAAAGACAGGAGGGCCCAAGCTTAAGGCAAGAAGGGAGATATTTAAGAGGGACCTTCACTCAGTGAATGTCTGGAATGAGCTGCCAGAGGAAGCTATATAATTTCGACATTCAGAAGACAGGCAGATAAGGATAGGAAGGGTTTAGAGGGATATGGGCCAAATGCTGGCAAATGGGACTAAAGTGGTCGGTATGGACAACAGACAATAGGTGCAGGAGTAGGGCTTCGAGCCAGCACTGCCATTCAATGTGACCATGGCTGATCATCCCCAATCAGTGCCCCGTTCCTGCTTTCTCCCCATATCCCCTGACTCCGCTATTTTTAAGAGCCCCATCTAGCTCTCTCGTGAAAATATCCAGAGAACTGGCCTCCGCCACCCTCTTAGGCAGAGAATTCCACACACTCACAACTCTCTGTGTGAAAAATTGTTTCCACATCTCCGTTCTAAATGGCTTACCCCTTATTCTTAAACAGTGGCTCCTGGTTCTGGACTCCCCCAACATTGGGAACATGTTTCCTGCCTCTAGCGTGTCCAAACCCTTAATAATCTTATATGTTTCAATGAGATGCCCTCTCATCCTTCTAAACTCCAGAGTGTACAAGCCCAGCCGCTCCATTCTCTCAGCATATGACAGTCCCGCCATCCTGGGAATTAACCTTGTGAACCTACGCTGCAACCCCTCAATAGCAAGAATGTCCTTCCTCAAATTAGGGGACCAAAACTGCACACTATACTCCAGGTGTGGTCTCACTAGGGCCCTATAAGGGAATAACATTTACTGCAAGGTAAAGCCAGTAAAGTACCCTACACAACTGCAGAAGGACCTCTTTGCTCCTATACTCAACAAGATGGGATGAAGGGCCTGTTTCTATGCTTATACAGCATTATAATTGAGTGGCTTCATTCAGTGTTTCCTCTCCGGGATTTGAATGTGTCCCTGAACCATTGAGTAGACTATTGGGTAAACACTCTAACCATATAACTGCTACACTGCTGCGTTCTACAGTCAGAACAAGAGGGGAGAAAGTGCATTTGGAGGCGGAATTTAATCTGAGTTTTCTCTGCTCCTCACTTCAATAACAGGAACACAGAATGCTGGAGTAACTCAGCGGGACAGGCATAATCTCTGGAGAGAAGGAATGGGTAGCGTTTCGGGTCGAGACCCATCTCCAGACCAACCCCAAAACGTCACCCATTCCTTCTCTCCACAGATGCTGCCTGTCCCGCTGAGTTACTCCAGCATTTTGTGTCTATCTTCGGTGTAAACCAGCATCTGCAGTTCCTTCTACATAAATAACAGGGACTGTTTGTTCCCACCAAGGTGGTGTCAGCACAGCTCGTAACAGTGCAACTGATTCAGGGTCACCAGCCCTGGGGACGACTGGCTCCCACTCAACTGTTCTCTAAACAGACAACGTAACCAAGACTGCTGTTCCCTGAACAGGCAGCCTAACGGGGAGTGTTGTTCACAAGCTCATGCCATAGGAGCAGAATTAGGCCATTCAGCCCATCAAGTCTACTCCGCCATTCAATCATGGCTGTTCTATCTCTCCCTCTCAACCCCATTCTCCTACCTTCTCACCACAACCCCGACACCCATACTAATCACAAATCTATCAATCTCACCCTTAAAAATATACATGGACTTGGCCTCCACAGCCATTTGTGGCAATGAATTCCACAGATTAGACAACAGACAATAGGTGCAGGATTAGGCCATTCGGCCCTTCGAGCCAGCACCGCCATTCAATATGATCATCCCCAATCAGTACCCCGTTCCTGCCTTCTCCCCATATCCCCGGACTCCGCTATTTTTAAGAGCCCTATCTAGCTCTCTCTTGAAAGTATCCTAAGAACCGGCCTCCACCGCCCTCTCAGGCAGAGAATTCCAGACTCACAACTCTGTGAGGAAAAAGTCTTTCCTCGTCTCCGTTCTAAATGGCTTACCCCTTATTCTTAAACTGTGGCCCCTGGTTCTGGACTCCCCCAACATCGGGAACATGTTTCCTGCCTCTAGAGTGTCCAATCCCTAAATAAACTTATATGTTTCAATAAGATCCCCTCTCATTATTCTAAACTCCAGAGTCTACAAGCCCAGCCGCTCCATTCTCTCAGCATATTACAGATTCTCCACCGTCTGGCTTAAGAAACCCCTCCTTAACTCCTTCCTAAAGGTACGTCCTTTTATTCTGAGGTTGTGGCCACTGGTTCTCTATTGTTCCCTAAACAGAGGCAGTAACGGGGTGCATCATTCCCAGTGGCGTTAGTGGTAACCGGGAACATCATACCTGCCGGAGTTGGTTCTCAAACTCCTCACGGACGTCTCCTGCTTTGCTCAACACCAGGGGAGCACGGAACACGAGCTCTGCAAGGAGGCGAGAAGGCAAACTTACAACCACGCTCGTTAGCAACAGGCTCAGGAAACGAGCCACGATGATCACAGGATAATGTGTAGGAAGGAATTTCAGATGCTACTTTTAAACTGAAGACAGACACAAAAACTTGGAGCAAGTCAGCGGGTCAGGCAGCATCTCTGGATAGAAAAAATGGGTAACGTCACCCACTCCTTCTCTCCAGAGGTACTGCCTGTCCCGCTGAGTTACTCCAGCATTTTGCGTCTATCTTCGGTGCAAACCAGCATCTGCAGTTCCTTCCTGCACGAAAAGGAATAGGTGACGTTACAGGACCCGCTGAATGATTCCAGCTTTTTGCGTATATCTTTGATCACAGAATAATGCTGCACAAGAGATGTCGCCACATTTCAGCACCATCGGAATAGCAGGCTCTGTCGGAAGGCCGAACGTGCCCAGGGGCTTCGACCATCTGCTAGGTCCGGCAGAGAGGCTTCGCCGGACAGCCAAAATTTGGTGACTCCTCACAAGTTATAGGAGTAAAATTAGGCCCTTTGGCCCATGGTGTCTACTCCGACATACAATCATGGCATCATAGGAATCTTTGCTTCCTAATCTAATTTGTTTAGGAATCCCATTTTCTTGCCTTCTCCACAGATCCCACAACACCCGTTCTAATCAAGAATTTGTCTCTCTCTGCCTTAAAAATATCCACTCTTGGCCTCCACAGCCCTCTGTGACAACGAGTTCCACAGATTAACTACCCTCTGACTAAAGAAGTTCCTCCTCACCTCCTTTCTAAAAGAGCTTCCTTTAATTTCGAGACTGTGACCTCTCCCACCAGCGGAAACATCCTCTCCACATTCACTCTATCTATGCCTTTCATTATTCTGTAAGTTTCAATGAGGTCCCCCCCTCAACCTTCTAAACTGCAGTGAGTACAGGCCCAGTGCAGTCAAACGCTCATCATATGTTAAGCCATTCATTCCTGGAATCATTCTTGTAAACCTCCTCTGGACCCTCTCCAGAGCCAGCACATGCTTCCTCAGATATGGGGCCCAAATTTCCTCAGACGCAGAACTGCCTGAAAGCTCGTCGTGCGTGGAATACCGGGATGGAGTCACTGGAGACTGGGTGTGGAGAGCAAGGGCCGGTTGCAGTAGGCGCCCCCGGAATTGACATCAGTCTGAAGAAGGTAGACAAAAATGCTGGAGAAACTCAGCGGGTGAGGCAGCATTTATGGGGCGAAGGAATAGGCGGCATTTCGGTTCGAGACCCTTCTTCAGACTGATGTGGGAGTGGGGGGGGGGGGGTGCGGGAAGAAGAAAGGAAGAGGCGGAGACAGTGGGCTGTGGGAGAGCTGGGAAGGGGAGGGAGAAAGCAGGGACTATCTGAAATCGGAGAAGTCAATGTTCATACCGCTGGGGTGTAAACTACCAAAGCAAAGTATGAGGTGCTGCTCCTCCAATTTGCGGTGGGACTCACTCTGGCCATGGAGGAGGCCCAGGACAGAAAGGCCGGTTTCGGAATGGGAGAGGGAGTTGAAGTGCTGAGCCACCGGGAGATCAGGTTGGTTAATGCGAACTGTGTGGTGTTGGGCGAAGCGATCGCCAAGCCTGCGCTTGGTCTCACCGATGTAGAGCAGCTGACACCTAGAGCAGCGGATGCAATAGATGAGATTGGAGGAGGTGCAGGTGAACCACTGCCTCACCTGGGTCCTTGGATGGAGTCAAGGGGGGAGGTAAAGCGACAAGTGTAGCATTTCCTGCGGTTGCAAGGGAAAGTACCAGGGAAGGGGGTGGTTTGGGTGGGAAGGGACAAATTGACCAGGGAGTTACGGAAGGAGCGGTCTCAGCGGAAAGCCGAAAGGGGAGGAGATGGGAAGGTTTGGACAGTGGTGGGATCCCATTGGATGTGGCAAAAATGTCGGAGGATTATCTGTTGTATGTGACGGTTGGTGGGGTGGAAGGTGAGGACAAGGGGGACTCTGTCCTTGTTACGAGTGGGGGGGGGATGGGGAGTTCTACGCGATATAGAGGAGATCCTGGTGAGAACCTCATCTATAGTCGAAGAGGGGGACCCGTTCTCAAAGAATGAGGACATCTCCGATGCCCTGGTTTGGAACACCTCATCCTGGGTGCAGACGGAGGAATTGGGAGGAGGGGATAGAGTCCTTACAGGAAGCAGGGTGGGAAGAAGTGTAGTCCAGATAGCCATGGGAGTCAGTGGGTTTATAGTGGATGCCGGTCAGTGGTCTGTTACCTACAATGGAGACAGTGATGTCTAGAAACGGTAGGGAGATGTCGGAAATGGTCCAGGTGAATTTGAGTGCCGGATGGAAGTTAGTGGTGAAATGGATGAAGTCAGTGAGTTCTACATGGGTGCAGGAGGTAGCACCACTTTCTCACAGAGAATTGTGAGTCTGTGGAATTCTCTGCCTCAGTGGGTGGTGGAGGCCGGTTCGCTGGATACTCAAAGGCCTGAACTACAGGGAGAGGTTGGGCAGGCTAGGACTTTATTCCTTGGAGTGCAGGAGTCTGAGGGGTGATCTTATAGAGTTGTATAAAATACAGAGGTTGAAGGCGAGAGGGAAAAGATTTAAAGGGAAATTGAGGGGCAACCTTTTCAAACAGAGGGTGGTGGGAATATGGAATATTTGGACAGGTGTGAGGGTTTGTAAGTTAACTGGTCTCTGGATATAGAGGTGTGTGTAGGGAGTGGATGAGAAAGGGGGATGACATAGGACAAGTGTAAAGGGGGGAACGGATGGTGGGTGTGGGCTCAGTGGGCTGAAGGATCTGTTTCTATGCGTTATCTGTAAGCTAAACTAAATGCAACAAGGCATCTTGGTCAATAGACAATAGGTGCAGGAGTAGGCCATTCAGCCCTTCGAGCCAGCACCGCCATTGAATGTGATCATGGCAGATCATCTACAATCAGTACCCCGTTCCTGCCTTCTCCCCATAACCTTTATCTTTAAGAGCGCTATCCAGCTCTCTTGAAAGTATCCAGAGAACTGGCCTCCACCGCCCTCGGAGGCAGAGAATTCCACAGACTCACAACTCTCTGTGAGAAGTGTTTCCTCGTCTCCATTCTAAATGGCTTACCCCTTAAACAGTGGCCCCTGGTTCTGGACTCCCCCAACATCAGGAACATGTTTCCTGCCTCTAGTGTGTCCAAGCCCTTAATAATCTTATATGTGGTTGGTATAGACAGGTTGAGCCAAAGGGCTGTACAAGTCTCTTTAAGCAGACTAAACAGTGCTGGATACATGCCTAGGCATGTTCTGTTTGCGAAAACTCACAAACTCAGACCAGGAACAAGTATTTTCCACTTGGGATACTTTTACTCTAATCATTGACAATTACTGCACTAGATTTAAACTGGCTAATTTCTATTTTAGAAAATCAATTGAATCCCTGGGCATCGGTTAAGTGTTCGAATCACGACCCTGCACGCTGTGAGGAGTTTGCACGTTCTCCTTGTGACTCTCTGGGATTCCTCCTAGCCTCCTGGTCATTAGGTTAATTGGCCGCGTCAATGCTCGCTGATGCATTTTCGTGGTGGGTGAAAAGTAAGTCTTAATGGTCTTGCACAGCACAGGAACAGGCCCTTCAGCACACAATATCTGTGCTGAACATGATGCCAAGATCTCTTCTCATCTAATCTCTATAGATTACAGCGTAATACGTGGGTGGGTGATGGGGAAAGAATGCTAATGGGGCAGCTGTGATACTGGCTTTTTGGGGCTAAATGATCTACGTGGAAAGCAAATATGAAATAAGAATTGCAAAACCGTCAACTAGTTCCGTATTCACCTTCCACCCCGCGCACGTTAAACTTGCCGTTCACACCATATCACCGGGACTTCCGCCACGCTTTGTGGGGGTGAGGGGGGAAGGGAGAATGAAGAGAGGGGGAGGGAGAGTGGGGGAAATGAGTAAAGGTGAGGGGGGGGGGGGATGGGGAGGGGTGGTTGGGGGAATGTAGTTGGGGTTGGTTGTGAGAGGGGATGGAGAATGGTGGGGACAGAGAGGGGCAGATGACTGCGGAGGTGGGGGGTGAGGGAGAAATGGAGTGGAGGGGGAATCTAGAGAGGGGAGTGCGGAGGGAATTGAGGGGGAGGGGAGTGAGGAAGGAATGGAGAGGAGGAAGTATGGGTGAGGGGAGAGTTAGTAAGGGTTAGGAGAGGGGGGAGAGGGAGTGTGGAAGAAATGTAGAGGGGGTGAGGGAATGGAGAGGGAAGGAGGGAGATGAAGTGAGTGGGGGGAGGTAATGAGTGAGTGAGGGGGGGGGGGGGAGTGAGTGATGGGGGAGTGAGTGAGGGGGGGAGGAAGTGAGTGAGGGGGGAGTGAGTGAGGGGAGACCCGGCCTCTGCCCCCGCCCGCCCCGCCCCGCTCACCGGGCTCGGCCTCCTGCTGCCGCCGCGGGTCCCGCTGCTTCCTCCGGCGGCCCGGCTGCCAGAGGGTCGCGACGGCGGAGCGGCGGCAGAGCGGGCAGGCGAGGCCGAGGCCTAAGCCCAGGCCGGCGTCGGGCGCGGCGCGGCTCAGGCTGAGGGGCCGGCAGCGGCCGCAGAGCGGGGACCCGGGGGGCCCGCAGTCCCCGGCCTGGGTCTGGGCCTGAGCCTGGGCCTCGGGTCGCGCTGTCGCCGCCGCCGCTGCCGCCCGCGCCTGCGCGCCCGCGCCGGGCCCGCGCCCGCTCCCGCTCCACGCCGCCATCTTGTGACACCTCGGGAGTCGGGAGCGCGCGCAGGCGGCGGGCGGGGGGCGCGCACGGGGGGGGGGGGGGGGGGGGGGGGGGGGGGCAGCATGAGACCGTTCAGCCCATCAAGTCTAACCCCCCGCCATTCAATCAAGGCTGATCTGGGGTGGGGTGAATCTGTGGAGAATGGGGTGTGGAGAGGGAGTGAGAGGGGGTGAGAGTGAAGGAGGGGAGAGGGAGGGTGAGAGGGAGGAGGGTAGAGGAGTGAGGGGAGGAGGAGTGAGGGGAGGGAGGGGTGAGGGGGGGAGGAGATGAGATGAGGGGGAGGCTGTGAGGGGAGAGGGAGTGAGGGGTGAGGGGGGGGAGGGAGTGAGGGGGAGAGGAGTGAGGGGAGAGGGAGAGTGAGGGGAGAGGGAGTGAGGGGGGAGAGGGAGGGAGTGAGGGTAGAATGAGTGAGGGGGAGGAGGGAGGAGAGAGGGGAGAGGGAGGAGTGAGGGGGGAGTGAGGGGGGACCACCACTGGAGTGGGGGAGAGGGAGGGAGTGAGGGAGAGGGAGGGAGTGGGGGAGGGAGGGGAGTGAGGGGGAGAGGGGGGAGGCGAGGGGAGTGAGCGGGGAGGGAGGGAATGGGGGAGTGAGGTGGAGGAAGTGGTGGAGAGGGATTGATGGAGAGAGGAGGTGAAGAGGAGTGAGGGGGCGAGATGGGAGGTGGGAGTGAGGGGAGAGAAGTGAGTGAGGGGGAGTGATGGTGGGAGGAGAGGAGCTGAGAGGCGAGGGAGTGAAGGGAGAGGGAGTGCGCAGGTGTTGGGGGCACACCTGTTCCAGGAGCAGAATGAGTCCAAGTCTAACCCTCCATTCAATCATGACTGATCTTGGTTGGTGAATCTGTGGAATTCAATGCCACAAATAGACACAAAAAGCAGGAGTAACTCAGTGGGACAGGGAGCATTTCTGGAGAGATTAGGTGACATTTTGGGTCAAGACACTTCTTCAGACTAGTTTGGGATAAGGGAAACAAAAGGTATAGGCAATAATGTAGGGAGATAATGATCAATGAATGAAAGGTACATTATCTACATCATCATCTATATCTCTCAGTTCCCTTTTCCCTAACTAGTCTGAAGAAGGGTCTCAACCCAAAATGTCACCTAATCTCTCCAGAGATGCTGCCTACCCCGCTGAGGTACTCCAACATTTTGTCTCTATCTTGGGTTTATACCAGCATCCGCAGTTCCTTCCTACAGAATTCATTGCCACAGATGGCTGTGGAGGTCAAGTCAATGGATATATTTCAAGGCAGAGATTGCAAAATTCTTGATTAGTACTGGTGTCAGGGGTTATGGAGAGAAGGCAGGAGAATGGGGTTAGGATGGAGAGATTAATCAGCCATGATTGAAAGTGTAGACTTGATGGGCCAAATGGCCTAATTCTGCCCCCAGAACTTATGATCTACTTTTTAAATCCATGTAAGAATGTGTGGGAATAAACTACAGATGCTGGTTTAAGCCAAAGATAGACACAAAATGCTGGATTAACTTCACGGGACAGGCAGCATCTCTGGAGAGAAGGAATTGGTGACGTTTCGGGTCGAGACCCTTCAGACTGATGTCAGGAGAGACGGAGATACATAGATAAGGAAGTGTAAGGTGTGAAAACAGGACAAAGGGAATGAGGTTCAAGGAAAATGTAGAATAGATCATTGTTAGCTGGGAGAAGGTAACAACAAAGTAAACAGAGATAAAATGTAGACGGAGACAGTAAGACTGGTCGGAGAACTGGGAAGGGGAGGGATGCCGAAGGAAAGCAAGGGTTACTTAATGTTAGAGAAGTCAATGCTCATACCACTGGGGTGTAAGCTACCCAAGCGAAATATGAGGTGCTGGTCCTCCAATTTGCATTAGGCCTCACTCTGACAATGGAGGAGTCCCAGGAAAGAAAGGTCTGCGTGAGAATGTGAGGGGGAGTTAAAGTGTTTGGCAACTGGGAGATCAGGTAGGTTTAGGTGGACTGAGCGGAGGGAAACGATGGCAGAGCCTGCGCTTGGTTAAAAACTTTTAACTCTTTAAACGTCGCCTATTTCTTCTCTGCATAGATGTAGCATCACCCGCTGAGTTCCTCCAGAAGAGGCTCGACCAGAAACGTTGCCTATTCCTTCTCTCCATAGATCCTGCTTCACCCGCTGAGTTGCTCCAGCATTTTTGGCCACCAGCTAATTGCTGTAAATTAGAATAAACTCCGAAATCATAAATCTTTGGTCGCTTCTTCTTTTAGGACTTTGAATTTCCCCTATGTCTTCTGCTGTTTATGTTTATTGCTGTCACTTGCAGAGGTACAGGGAAAAGCTTTGTTTTGCATGCTATCCGAAAAGATCAGATAATATTATACATGAATACAATCAAGTCAAACTCGTCCAATAGGTGGAGCAAAGGGCAAGATACAGAATGCAGAATATAGTTCTCAGCATTGCAGCGCATCAGTTCCAGAGACAAAGTCCAATGTCCGCAATGGGGTAGAGATGAATCAGACAGTACCCTAGCTTATGGAAGGACCGTTCAGAAGCCTGATAACAAAGGGGAAGAAGCTGTTCCTGAGTCTGGTGGTGCGCGCTTTCAAGCTCCTGCTAGGCAGGAGGAATGACCGATTTGGGACGTCTTTGATTATGTTCATAAGATCATAAGTGATAGGAGTAGAATTAGGCCATTCAGCCCACCAGGTCCACTCCGCCATTCAATCATGGCTGATCCATCTCTCCCTCCTAACCCCACTCTCCCGTCTTCTCCCCATAACCCCTGACATCCGTACTAATCAAGAACTATCTCTGCCTTAAAAATATCCACTGACTTTGCCTCCACTGCCTTCAGTGTAAAGAATTCCAGATTCATCGCCCTCTGACTAAAGAAATTCCTCATCATTTTCCAAAAGGAACATTAATTCTGAGGTTATGACCACTGGTCCTGGACTCTCCCACTAGTGGAAACATCCTCGCCACATCCAAGCCTTTCCCTATTCTGTACGATTCAATGATTCTTCTAAACTCCAGCGAGTACAGGCCCAGTGCCGACAAACGCTCATCATATGTTAATCTACTCATTCCTGGGATCATTCTTGTAGCCATAATGTAGGCTGCTTTCTCTAGGCAGTGTGAAGTGTAGATTGAGTCTATGGTGGGGAGTCTGGTCTGTGAGATGGATTTGGGCTACATCTAGAAAAGATAATTGTCAAGCTTGAAAGGGTTCTGAAAAGATTTACGAGGATGTTGCCAGGACTAGAGGGTGTGAGCTACAGGGAGAGGTTGAGTAGGCTGGGTCTCTATTCCATGGGGCATAAGAGGATGAGAGGAGATCTTATAAAGGTGAACAAAATCATGAGAGGAATAGATCGGGTAGATGCACAGAGTCTTTTACAAAGAGTAGGGGAATTGAGGGCCAGAGGACATAGGTTCAAGGTGAAGGGGAAAATATTTAATAGGAATACAAGGGGTAGCTTTTTCCACAGAGAGGATGGTGGGTGTATGGAACAAACTGCCAGAGGAGGTAGTTGAGGCTGGGACTATCCCATCGTTTAAGAAACAGTTGGACAGGTACACGGATAGGACAGTAGGATTTTGGAGGGATATGGAGCAAGCGCAGGCAGGTGAGACTAGGGTAGCTGGGACATTGTTGGCCGGTGTGGGCGAGTTGAGTCGAAGGGCTTGTTTCCATGCTGTATCACTCTATGACACTCCCTGCATTGTCCCGCCACCATGGCCAGACCTTGTTGACACATGAAGATATTTCTCCACATTAAAGACATTCTGTCAATTCAAAGATCTCAAAGACCAATAGCTAATAGATGCAGGAGTAGGCCATTCGGTCCTTCAAGCCAGCAGCCATTCAATGTGTTCATGGCCGATCATCCCCAATCAGTACCCCGTTTCTGCCTTCTCCCCATATCCCGACTCCACTATCTTTAAGAGCCTTATCTAGCTCTCTTGAAAGTATCCAGAGAACCGGCCTCAGAGAATACCACAGACTCACAACTCTGTGAGAGAAAGTGTTTCCTTGTCTCCGTTCTAAATGGCTTACCCCTTATTCTTAAACTGTGGCCCCTGGTTCTGAACTGCCCCAACATTGGGAACATGTTGTCAGGTCGATTCTGTGCTTTATACAGTTAGCTGAGCACTTTCTGAACTCACTCACCTCCTTGTTTCCACCCTGAGAGGCAGTCTGGTGGGCAGATGCCCAGGAAAGAGCTGTTTACGGCATTTTATCCCCGTTCACATTGAAGGGTGCGTAGCTCCCCAGCCCCTAAACCAACCCAGCCCTCTCCCCACCCCCTAAACCAACCCCCTAAACCAACCCCCCCCCCCCCCCCCCCCCCCCCCCCCCCCCCCCCCAACCCCCCTCCCCAATGATCCTATTCATGATGTCACTGGGATGGAACATTGTACCGTCAGAGCACGGGGGACATGTGTCGGAAGGAACTGCAGGTGCTAGTTTAATTCAAAGATAGACACAAAATGCTGGAGTAACTCAGCGGGACAGGCAGCATCTCCAGAGAGAAGGAATGGGCGACGTTTCGGGTTGGATCAGTCTGAATAAGGGTCTTGACCCAAAACGTCACCCATTCCTTCTCTCCAGAGATGTTGCCTGTCCCGCTGAGTTACTCCAGCATTTTGTTTTAGCTGTTTACGTGTTTTTTGTTAGCTGTTTAACTGGGTCACAGTTTAAGAATAAGGGATAAGCCATTTAGAACGGAGATGAGGAATCACTTTTTCTCACAGAGAGTTGTGAGTGTGGAATTCTCTGCCTCTGTGGAGGTCGGTTCTCTGGATACTTTCAGGAGAGAGCTAGATAGGGCTCTTAAAGATAGCGGAGTCAGGGGATATGGGGAGAAGGCAGGAACGGGGTACTGATTGGGGATGATCAGCCATGATCACAGTGAATGGTGGTGTTGGCTCGAAGGGCTGAATGGCCTACTCCCGCACCTATTGTCTATTGTGTCTACAGAGCACAGGGGAGTTTTGTTAAATTGACAAAAAGCCAATGAAATACCCTGAAACTACAACACATTGACATAGAGGGAAAGATGGGGTGATGATTGAGAGCAAGGATTAAGTGGAGGCCCAGCATATACCCCTCTCTCTCTCTTTCTCGACAGATGTGTACCTTGAAACTAGCAAAGTACGGAACAAAACTACACAAGGTCTTTAAGACACACACACAAGCTTCCGTGCCATATCCTCAGATATCTTCTCCTAAGCCTCTTTTTGGGAGACACGAGAAATTGCAGAAGCTGGAATCTCAAGAAAAAAAAACAAAGTGCTGGAGACACTCAGCAGGTCAGGCAGCATCTGTGGAGGCAATCTGCGGACAGATGATACTGCAGGTTGGGATGCTTCTTTAATGTTCCTGCATGGTAGGCAAGATTGTGTGTTGGTCCAGGGAGAACGGACTTCATGAAAGGGAGGGCGATGGTGAAAGGGTGTTTTTCAGACTTGAGGCCTGTGACTAATGTGCCTCATGGTTTGGTACTGGGCTCATTCCTGTTTGTGGTAAAAAGCAATGAGTTAGGGAAGAATATACAACATGATTAGCAAATGGAAACATAAAAACATAGAAAATAGGTGCAGGAGGAGGCCATTCGAGCCAGCATCATCATTCAATATGATCATGGCTGATCATCCAAAATCAGTTCCCCGTTCCTGCCTTCTCACCATATCCCCTGACTCCACTATTTTTAAGAGCCCTATCTAACTCTCTCTTGAAAGCATCCAGTGAACCGGCCTCCAGCGCCCTCTGAGACAGAGAATTAGACTCGCAACTCTCTGTGAGAAAAAGTGTTTCCTCGTCACCGTTCTAAATTACTTACCGAGTGGGGGTGCCGTTGAGTATGGCTGCCCAGCCTGCAGCTGTCCGTCCTTTCACCCTTTAAAAAAAAATGTTAGTATGTTAAAAATTGTTGTTTTGGAGGTTTTCTAGTCTTTTTATGAGGGGAGGGGGAATTTTTTTTTCTCAGTCCCTACCTGGTCGGAGATGCGGTTTTCCTCCGAGCTTCAGCTTCGGCAGTGGCGCAGCGCTGAAGTACCAGCGCAGAGCGGGCGATGCCTTAACGAGGGTCGCCGTGTGGTAAGCTCCGGAGTGCTGTGGCCGCCGACTCCAACGTCGCGGAGCTGTGGTCGCGGAGCGTCCAGCTGCGGGGCGGCGCTGAGTTTAAACACCGCGGAGCCTGGGATCTCTCGCCGAGATCGCCAGTGTCGGAGCTCCGACCAGCGCGGCTTGTGGACTTCGGGAGCCGCGGTCTCGGGTAGGAAGCGGCCGTTCCAGACACTCCAGGCCACTGAGAGTGTTCTCCCGACGCTGGAGCTCCATCATCCGGCAAGAGGGCCTGTAACATCGGGTCGCCGTGGCGGCGACTGCGGAGACCTCAATAGACCCGACCATGGGTGAACAAGGGGAAGAGGACTGGACTTTGCTGCCTTCCCTCACAGTGGGAACCATCGTGAGGGGATGTTTTTATGTTTGGTGTTGAATTCTTCTTTAATGTTGTGTCTTATTTTTATTGGTGTACTGCAAATGGCAACTCAAATTTCACTTCACCAATTGGTGCACGTGACAATAAATGTCCTCTGTCCTAACTCCTTATTCTTAAACTGTGGCCCCTGGTTCTGGACTCCCCAACATCGGGAACATGTTTCCTGCCTCTAGCATGTCATGACCAGTGGGGCAAATAAGTGCAAGGTGTTGCATTTTGGGAAGTGAAACTAGGGCAGGACGTTCACAGTGAATGGCAGGGCCCTGGGTAGTGTCGTGGAGCAGAGGGATCTAGCACAGGAGCATGGTTCCATGAAAGTGGTGTCACAGGACGATGGGGTGCCAGAGAAGGTTATAAGTACATTGGCCTTCATCAGTCAAAGTATTCAGTATAAAAGTCGGGACATTATGTTACAGTTGTACAAGACGTTGGCGAGGCCGCATTTGGAGTATTGTGTCCACTTTTGGTCACTCTGCTGTAGGAAGGATGTTATTAAGCTGGAATGGATGCAGTGAAGATTTATGAGGATGCTGCCAAGACTCCAAGGCCTGAGGTATAGGAAGAGGTTGGCGGTTTAAGTTTAGTTTAGTTTAGAGATACAGTACGGAAACAGGGCCTTCAGCCCACACCAACCTGCGATCCACGCATATTAACACTATCCTTAGTGTTAACACACTAGGAACAATTTACACTTATACCAATCCAATTAACCTACTAACCTGCACGTCTTTGGAGTGTGGATGGAAACCGAAGATCTCAGAAAAAACGTACAGTCACGGGGAGAACGTAGAAACTCCGTACCAACAAGCACGCGTAGTCAGGATCGAACCCGCGTCTCCGGCGCTGCAAGGCAGCAAATCTACCGCTGGGCAACCCCTATTCTTCTCTAGATCTGTCTATCGGTGAATGAATCTTCAGAAAGAGATGCGTTATTAAAACCACACTCACGAGATCATTTATTTATTTTCCTAAAAAAAACTTTATTCACAGCATTCAGCAAAAGGCTGATGGAAGTATGAGGACTTTTCATCAGCAGAATATCCCACACCACCACCCTGCACAGGTGTCAGAGGTCTGCACAAGGTCCATAGTTGGCGTCACTCATAGATGATCAGAACACCACAAAACCGTAATCACCCACAGACAACCTTCCCTCCAAAGTGCGCAAATAATGAGACACAGAACTGCAGGTGCTGCATTAAGCATCATTGAATGAATTACATTGATTTACAACAACAAAAAGACAAAGTGCTGGAGTAACTCAGCTGGCCAGGCAGCATCTGTGGAGAACATGGAGAGGTGATGATTTCAAGTCACTACCCATCACCAGAGGTGGGTTCAATCTTAAAACGTCACCTATCCATGCTGAGTTAATCCAGCACTCTGTGACTTTTTTTGTAAACCAGCATCTGCCGTTTCTTGTTTCGAAGCTTATCCATTCGACTGACATGCACTTTCCTTGTCAAAAAAGATTCCCTTCGAATCTACAAAGTAAACATAGAAATTGACCTAGCCAGCGAGATGGCTGAAGTTTGCCATCTGCTGGCTATCACTTGTATACAGACAGGCATGTGTTGAAAACATGTGTTGCCAACAACTGCCGCAATGAAGTTTGAAGATAGTCTCATGGATAGGTTTACCAAAAGTTCACTGAAAACCAGAGAGGAAGTAAGTACTGACAGAAATGCGAGGCAGCACGATGAACAATGTTTAAACATGCACAAGAGAACCTACTCCGACTGTGGGCCACGTTACAGTCAAGGTTTTTTGAAGTGCCCCTCTTGTCCAAGTTGCCCTTTCTCAACACACAATGCTCCCAGATTCACATCTCCTAGAGTAGAGCTTCTGCTGTTATGTTTGGAAGCATGACGATGGCTCGGTTAGCTTTCCGAGCTCCGGTTCGTGGTGCCACCGTTTACCATGAAGCCGGCTGCCAGGAGTGTTGGCGCTAGGTTGCCTTCTTGAAGAATCCCATGATGGATGCCTGCTTGCCAGCTCGGCCGGAGCCCGGTGACTTCTTCTCCTTCTGCCCCTTCCGTTCCTCTTTCACCCCCCCAGTGCTCTTGGCCTGGGCTGGCTTCTGCACTTGTGGTTTGGCGGCCAACTCGCCCTCGCTGTCGGTGCACGACTCGTTCTGGAAAACCTTCTCCGTCACTGTAGAGGGCAAGAAGAGATGCGTAATCTTTACTTTAGACTGTACTTCAGAGAAACAGTGCGGAAACAGGCCCTTCGGCCCACCGAATCCACGCCAACCAGTGATAACCCCGTACACTGGCACTATCCTACACAATTTACACGTAACAATGAACAATGAAACATTTGGAAAGTGGGAGGAAACTGGGGAACCCAGAGAAAACCCACACGGTCACAGGGAGAACGTATAAACTACATACAGACAGCACCCATAGACAATAGACAATAGGTGCAGGAGTAGGCCATTCGGCCCTTCGAGCCAGCACCGCCATCCAATGTGATCGTGGCTGATCATCCCCAATCAGTACCCCGTTCCTGCCTTCTCCCCATATCCCCTGACTCCGTTAACTTTAAGAGCCCTATCTAGCTCTCTCTTGAAAGTATTCAGAGAACCGGCCCCCACCGCCTTCTGAGGCGGAGAATTCCACAGACTCACAACTCTCTGTGAGAAAAAGTGTTTCCTCCTTTCCGTTCTAAATGGCTTACCCCTTATTCTTAAACTGTGGCCCCTGGTTCTAGCCTCCCCCAACATCGGGAACATTTTTCCTGCCTCTAGCGTGTCCAAACCCTTGATAATCATGTGTTTCTATAAGATCCCCTCTCACCCTTCTAAACTCCAGAGTGTACAAGCCCAGGCGCTCCATTCTCTCAGCATATGACAGTCCCGCCATCCCGGGAAATAACCTTGTAAACCTACGCTGCACTCCCTCAATAGCAAGAATGTCCTTCCTCAAATTAGGGGACCAAAACTGCACACAATACTCCAGGTGTGGTCTCACTAGGATCCTATACACATGCATAAGGACCTCTTTGTTTCTATACTCAACTACCCTTGTTATAAAGGCCAACATGCCCTTCGGCCCATCGAATCCGTGCCAACCAGCGATAACCCCGTACACTAGCACTATCCTACACAATTTACAGGTAACAATTAACTTACAAACTTGTACATCTTTGGAAAGTGGGAGGAAACCGGAGAACCCGGAGAAAACCCAGTCACGGGGAGAATGTACAAACTACATGTACAATGTACAAACTACATATAGTAGGTATGTTACAAAACCTACCTGAATCGTCATTGGGAATCTGCCCACAGCCATGTGCGCGATTTTGGCGCTGTTTGGAGGGGGCGGGTTTAAAACGCGATTTTTATTAGGCTGTTCTAATCGCAGATGTTCAGCCTAGTAAATCATTAACGAAAAATCGCTGCAAGACCCGGTCGCAAAAGGTATTATTAGTTTTATAGGCCTCGATAATATAGTTATAATAGTTTTTAAATTACTCTCTGATTCCGCAACCTCTCGCAGCTCCAGGGTTTTATAAAGCAAACAATTAAAGGTATGTACCTTATTTTTACATTAAATGGGGCATATATATAACCCTGTATATCAAGTTATCTATAGCGAGTAGTTCATTTTGGGCTTTTTATATCCCGCAGTATTTTTCTCAGCATTTGAGAGCACTAATCCAGCGCGATGCGAACGTTCTAAACCAGCGCGTTCACATGAACCCACTAGAAAGCCGATTTAAATGGGCATTTATTTACAGCAATTGAACACTAAATTCCTTCCATTTGGCCTATAAATTAATGTAAATTAGATATAAAAATCATGTTATATTGTGAATTATTTGTGAATAATCTTTGGACACTTAGGCTATTTAAAAATGTTAATCTTTCCTTAAGAAATGGGCTTTTGACTATCCAAGATCACAGCTTTTTTGTAATGTCCATTGAAAATCAATAGGGAACAAGATGCTAATTTCCGAGTATGAAAATGGCCATAACTTTTTTAATACTTGAGATATGAAAGTGAATTTGGTGTCAAATTAAACTTATTGTTATGCTTTATCTGATGGGATAAATTGCAGACTTGATTTTTAAAATCTCAAAATTTTGTAACATTGCTACATACAGACAGCACCCACAGTTGGGATCGAACCCCGGTCTCTGGCACTGTAAAGCAGCAACTCTACCGCTGCACTACTGTACCACCCCAACATAAGATCAGTCTGAACAAGGATCTCGACCTGAAACGGCACACATTTCTCCGCTCCAAAGATGCTGCCTCACCCGCTGAGTTTCTCCAGCTTTTTGTCTACCCCAACATAAGAAACATTCTTATTATTGGGTTCACATTATGCATTGCAGTGTGACTGGCTGATCTTATAGAGATGCATTAAATGATGAGGGCAAATTAAGGGTTTGGACACGCTAGAAATGAGAAACATGTTCCCGATGTTGGGGGAGTCCAGAACCAGGAGCCCGTTTAAGAATAAGGGGTAAGCCATTTAGAACGGAGATGAGGAAACATTTTTTCACAGAGAGTTGTCAGTCTGTGGAATTCTCTGCCTCAGAGAGCGGTGGAGGCCGGTTCTCTGGATACTTTCAAGAGAGAGCTAGACAGAGCTCTTAAAGATAGCAGAGTCAGGGGATATGGGGAGACGGCAGGAATGGGGTACTGATTGTGGATTGTCAGCCATGATCACATTGAGTGGCGGTGATGGCTCGAGGGGCCGAATAGCCTAGTCCTGCACCTATTGTCTATTGAATAGATAGGGTAAATGCATAGACTTTTACCCATAGTAGGGGAATCAAGAACCAGAGGGCATGGGTTGAAGGTGTGAGGGGCAAGATTTAATAGCAATCCGAGGGGCAACATTTTCCACACAGAGGGTGGTGGGTGTATGGAACGAGCTGCCGGAGGAGGTAGTTGGGGCAGGGACTATAACAACATTTAAAAGTCATTTGGATAGATCCATGCATAAGGAAAGTTAAGTGGGACAAGGGCCAAATGCGGGAAAGTGGGACTATCTTTTACAGAGGCCAATTAACCTTCAAACCTGCACATCTTTGGGATGTGGGAAGAAATCGGAGCACTCGGAGGAAACCCACGCACAGAGGGAGAACGTGCAATCTCCACACACAGGATCGAACCCGTGAGTCTGTGGAATTCTCTGCCTCAGAGGGCGGTGGAGGCCGGTTCTCTGAATACTTTAGAGAGAGAGCTAGATAGGGCTCTTAAAGATAGCGGAGTCCGAGGATATGGGGGAAGACAGGAACGGGGTACAGATTGGGGATGATCAGCCATGATCACATTGAATGGCGGCCTACTTCAGCACCTATTGTCTATGGAACCCGAGCCTCTGGCGCTGTGAGGCAGCAGCTCCAACAGCTGTGCCACCAAGTGCCTGACCCGCTAAGTTCCTCCAGCACTTTGCACTTTGGTGAAGATTCCAATCTCGGCCGTTCCTCGTGTCTCCGCGCGCTGCGAGTTGAATCTTACCAAATTCACCCTCCTCATTCAGAAAGGTCTTGTTTTTGAGAACCCGGCGCTGCTTTCTGCTCTTCACTCCTCCTGCCTTCTAGGAGAGGTCAAAGAAAGGTGAGAAAGCGAATCAGTGAACACTCCTAGCTCAAGCTCCCATCAGGTGAAGAACAGGAAGGTAGGCAAAAATGCTGGAGAAACTAAGCAGGTGAGGCAGCATCTATGGAGTGAAGGAATAGGGTCGAGACCTGAAACGTCACCTATTCCTTCGCTCCATAGATGCTCCCTCACTCGCTGTGTTTCTGCAGCATTTATGTCTACCTTCGATTTTTCCAGCATCTGCAGTTCCTTCTTAAACAGTTGAAGAACAGCTACAGTTTAAAACATCGAAAAATAGGTGCAGGAGAGGCCTTTGGGCCCCCCGAGTCAGCACCGCCATTCAATACGATCATGGCTGATCATCCAAAATCAGTAACGGGGGTTCCTGCTTTTCACAGACAGCCATAAGTTGACTTTGGCCAGGAAGGAACTGCAGATGCTAGTTTAAACCCAAGATAGACACACAATGCTGGAGTAACTCAGCGGGTCAGGCTGCACCTCTGGAGAAACGAATAGGTGACGTTTCAGTTCTAGACCCTTCTTCAGTGTCTGACGAGGGGTCTCGACCATTAACGTTGCCTTTTCTTCAGAGATGCAACCTGACCTGCTGAGTTACATCAGCTTTTTGTGTCTACATACAATTTTGTCCGCAAGCTGTAAACTACGCACACAATAAAAAAAACTTGATATGGTAACCATACCTCCAGTAATGTCATGAATTTAGAACCATTTAGATAGGAACATGGATAGGATAGTTTTCATTGACTCTATGAATGGCATCAAAAGCATGAGGGATATGGGCCAAATGCAAGCAGGTGGGACTAATGTAGATGGGGCATGTTGACCAGTGTGGGCAAGTTGGGCTGAAGGGCCTTTTTTCACGCTGTATGACTCTATGAATGGCATCAAAAGCATACCCCGGATACACAACACCCCAACAAAAAATAACAAAAACTACATTAAAACACAGACAGAAAATAATAAAACGCGGACAGACTGCAGAGGCCGCTGCTGACCAGAGCCGCGCCGCATCGAGTGGGCGGCGCGGCTCTGGTCAGCAGCGGCCTCTGCAGTCTGTCCGCGTTTTATTATTTTCTGTCTGTGTTTTAATGTAGTTTTTGTTATTTTTTGTTGGGGTGTGTGTCATTGTGGGGGGTGGGGTGGGAGGGGGGGGGAAACTTTTTAAATCTCTCCCTGCACTGGAGACCCGACCTTTTCTCGTCGGGTTTCCGTTGTCGTTGGGGCCGCAACGAGGAGCGGCCTACAACAGGAAGAAGCCGGGGACTCTGGTGCCGACAACTCACCGTCGCCGTCGCGGGGCTGGCCGAGTCCGGAGCGGGTGGAGCGGTGGAGGAGCGCTGCTGCTGCTGCTGCTGCTGCTACCGGAGAGTCGGAGGCTCCAACGACAGGTCTGTGGACGGCGGCACCGGGAGCCCGCGGCTCCCTGGAGTGAGACCGCTTTTCAGGGCTCTCGCAACAGCGACTTCCCCCGCCCGAGTTGCGGGGTTGAAGAGCTCCTGGAGCGGGGCCTAACATCACCGCCCCGCGCGGCTGGGAATGGCCGCGGGACTTTGCGAGCGCACGCCGGGGTCTCTAACACCAAGACCCGGTGTGCGACCTCGCACCACCCGGCGTGGCTTTAATGGCCGCGGGACAATCGCCATTGCCAGCCGGGGGCTTTGACTTTGACTCTGACATCGGGGGGGGGGAAAGTGCAGTGGAGAAATAAGTTTATTTGGCCTTCCATCACAGCAATGTGATGGATGTTTATGTAAATTATGTTGTGTCTTGGGTCTATGTGTCTGTATGTATGGCTGCAGAAACGGCATTTCGTTTGGACCTCAAGGGGTCCAAATGACAATAAATGTATCTTATCTTATCTTATCTTATACGACGGATAAAAGAGAGAACAATTAGAAAAAGTGGACTAGGGAAACTAGTTAGAGTTGTACAACACGTAAGTAGGCCCTTCGGCCCACCTGGTCCATGCCAACCAAGTTGGCTTACTGGGCTAGTCCCATTTGGTTTAGGTTTATCATTGTCACCTGTACAGAGGTTCAGTGAAACGTTTTATTCTGCATGCGACCAAAACAGATCAGATCATTTTATACAGAAATACAACCAAGTCAATCTCAAGTACAACAGGCAGAGCAAAGGGGAAGGTACAGAGCGCAGAATATGGTTCTCAGCATTGTAGCGCATCAGTTCCAGAGACAAAGTCCAATGTCCGCAATGGGGTAGAGGTGAATCGGACAGGACCCTGGCTTATGGAAGGACCGTTCAGCAGCCTGATAACAGAGGGGGAGAAGCTTCCACTTGGCCCATATCCCTGTAAACAGGGGTGGGCAACCTTGTTCTGCATAGGGGCCAGGACACACATCTGTGAGGGGATGGCGGGCCACATCTATCACTTGTACACATGGACCCCGCCCCCATCCCGTGTTCACAGAAGGTGCGCAGCCGTGCCGGCGGCTCTGCGCAGGATGCAGTACAGCCAGAGCTCAGCGCTCGGCCGCGCTTGGCGCGCCGTATTATTATGGGGAAAGAAAATCTGCCTGCGGGCTGGATGATTTCAGGTTACGGGCCGCATCCGGCCCGGGGTCCCTAGGTTGCCGACCCCTGCTGTAAACCATCCCCCCATCTACATATATATCTGTTCAAATGTCTTATGAAAGTCGTAGTTGTATCCACTTCTACAACTTCCTCTGGCAGCTCATTTCAGATCGGACTACCCTCTGAGTGAATAAGTTGCCCCCCAGCTCCCTCTTAACTCTCTCCCCTATCACCTTAAGCCAGCACCCTCTAGTTTTAGAATCCTCCACAATGGGAAAAATATTGTGAGCGTTCACTTTATGCATGTCCTTCATGATTGATCATAAGTTCATGTCATAAGTGCTGAATTGGAACATTTGGCCCATCGAATCAACTCATGGCTGATCTATCTTCCCCTCTAAAACCCCATGCCCCTGCCTTCTCCCCATAACCCTCGATACCCTTACTGATCAAAAATTGTCAATTATCTGTCAGAGACTTTGCAACTAACCGGAGAGATGCTGTCTGACCCGCTGAGTTACTCCAGCACTCTGTGAAACGTCACCTATCCATGTTCCCCACAGATGCTGCCTGACCCGCTGAGTTACTCCAGCACTCTGTGAAACGTCACCTATCCATGTTCCCCACAGATGCTGCCTGACCCGCTGAGTTACTCCAGCACTCTGTGAAACGTCACCTATCCATGTTCCCCATAGATGCTGCCTGACCCGCTGAGTTACTCCAGCACTTTGTGTCGATCTTCAGAATCTGTCAATCTCCGCTTAAAAATACTCAATGACTTGGACTTCTAGTTAACTAAATTATTTCTCTCTCTCTCCTCCAAGGTTAGTTCTGTTTGCGTTTATTTGCTTCAGTTTTGACCAAGCAGTTTAATTTAAGTTTTTTTTTGCATTGTCAATAAACTTGCGGGAAAAAAAAGTTATTTTTTGATTAAACCAGTTATCAGAAAAATATATTATGTTTGCCTTATGAACTTTCATTTTATGAAAGAGAAGGAAAGAGATTAATAAATATATATAATAATTTTTATGTTGGGGTTCCCCAGGACATGAAAATTATTTCAAGGGTTCCGCAAGGGTCAAAAGGTTAAGAAACGCTGTCTAAATCTCTCCCGCTACTGGAAACTTCTTCTCTGCAGGCCTGATCAAGCTGAATAATAGAGATGAAGTCTGCAAGGGGAAGGTAGAGGGGGAGAAGAAGCCCATTACCTCAGTGTCCTCTGCACTCTGCCAACGGGCTGGCTTAGCCGCCACCTCGGAGAAGCTTGGTGGTGATGCTTCCTCCTCGCCGACTGGGGCTTCACCCTTTGGTGACGGCGTTTTCACATCAAAGGCTCCAGGAGAGTCCGCCACCACTACAGCACAAGCACAACACACCGAGTGACTTGATGGGTAATCATTTACTACTTAACACAAGTATTTAACGTTGAGACAAACGTTAATCCAAGTGGAGGCGTGGGTTCGAATCCCACTTCTGACACCATGTTGGTTTGCAGTCCTTGTAATAATAAAGACCTCACACCGTGTCAGGTTATACACTGTTTATTTAGAATAAACAACTACAAGCTCTCACTTGAGAGTTCACTTCAGACTGCGGAGTGCAGTAGACCGCGACGCTAATAAGCTAGTAGGCGTAACTACAAAAGCATGACATAACATGAGCCACTAATCTACACGTTACGCTACCAGACTCAAAGGACATCAATGGTTGCTGGGAAAAGGTAGGCGAATGGAGCTGAGAGGTGCAGATAGATCTGCCATGACTGAATGGCAGAGTAGGGTTGACAGTATCGAATGGCCTAATAATATGTCTCATTCCTATGTCTTATGAACCCATAGGAGTCAAGGAAAGAGCGTTCATGTCGCGGCCCTGTTTCCACCAATCTTTCACCACCATGTACAAGAAGCACAAGACAGACATCATTGTATGCAGATGCCGAGAAGTGTGTTCAGCTCTGGCTGAACAACTTCTAATCTTATGTGTGGACTAGACAAAAAGAAGGTGAACTCATAGAGTCATAGAGTGATGGTAGACACAAAAAGCTGGAGTAACTCAGCGGGACAGGCAACATCTCTGGAGTGAAGGAATGGGTGTCGTTTCAGGTCGAGACCCTTCTTCAGTCTGATGTCAGGGGAGTGGACGGGACAGGGATAGAATGTAGTCGGAGACAGTAAGACCAGTGGGAGAACTGGGAAGAGGGAGGGGATGGAGAGAGAGGGAAAGCAAGGGCTATTTGAAGTCAATGTTCATACCGCTGGGGTGTAAGCTGCCCGAGCGAAATATGAGATGGTGTTCCTCCAATTTGCGCTGGGCCTCACTCTGACAATGGAGGAGGCCCAGGACAGAAAGGTCAGTGTGGGAATGGGAGGGAGAGTTAAAGTGCTAAGTTAGAGAAGTTCTAAGCTCCAAGTTAGAATGACAGCGGAAACAGGCCCTTAAGCTGAACTTGCCCACACCGACCAACATGTCCCAGCTACACTAGTCCCACCTGCCCGAGTTTGGTCCCTATCCCTCCAAACCTGATCTATCCATGTACCTGTCTAACTGTTTCCTAAATGTTGGGATAGTCCCTGCCTCAACTACCTCCTCTGGCAGCTTGTTCCATACACCCACCAACGTTTGTGTGATAAAAGTTGCCCCTCAGATTCCTATTCAATCTTTTTCCCTTCACCTTAAACCCTCGACCAGATAAGGTCCTGGACTGATAAAGTCCAGATAAGGTCTACCTGGTCCTATCAATAAGATAGATAGGAGTCTCACCCTGGTCATTCCTCCTTCCCCATGCTCATGTCGGGCAGAAGGTACAGATGCTTGAACGTGTGCACCACCAGACTCAGGAACAGCCTCTTACCCTCTCTTATATTAGGCTTCTGAACTGGTAAGCTCAGCAACATTGAAATACAGCTTGGAAACAGGCCTTTCGGCCCACCAAGTCCACGGTGACCACTGATCACCCGTTCACACTGGTTCTATGTTATCCCACTTTCACATCCACTCCCTACACACAAGGGGGCAATTTACAGAGGGCCAAGTCACCTACGAACCTACACGTTTTTGGATGTGGGAGGAAACCGGAGCGCCTGGAGGAAACCCACGCACTCACCGGGAGAATGCACAAACTCTATGTCGACAGTACCCAAGATCAGGATCGTACCAAGAACTCGCCCAGTATGCTAACTTGGTCAGCACCGACAGGGTAGGCCAAAGGGCATGTTTCTGGATTCCTCACATTTATCCACATTAAACTGCATCTGCCATGCATCTGCCCACTCACCCAACCTGTCCAAGTCACCCAACATCCTCATAGCATCCTCCTCACAGATCACACTGCCACCCAGCTTTATGTCATCTGCAAATTTGCTAATATTACTTTTAATCCCTTCATCTAAATTTTAGATTCTAAATCATTGATGTACATTGTAAATAGCTGCGGTCCCAGCACCGAGCCTTGCGGTAAACCACTATTCACTGCCTGCCATTCTGAAAGGGACCCGTTAATCCCAACTCTTAGTTTCCTGTCTGCCAACCAGTTCTTTATCCTTGGTAGTATCCTACCCCTAATATCATGTGCTCTAATTTTGCCCACTAATCTTCCATGTGGGTCCTTATCAAAGGCTTTCTGAAAGTACAGGTACACTCCATCCACTGGCTCTCAAGATTCAAGAGTGTCCATTTTCCTAGTTACAGCCTAAAAAAAAATCCAGAAGATTAGTCAAGCATGATTTCCCCTTTGTAAATCCATGCTGACTCGGACCAATCCTGTTACTGCTATCCAAATGTGCCGCTATTTAATCTTTTATAATTGACTCCATCATTTTCCCCACCACTGATGTCAGGCTAACTGGTCTATAATTCCCTGTTCTCTCTCTCTCCTTTCTTAAAAGTGGGATAACATTAGCTACCCTTCAATCCACAGGAACTGATCCAGAATCTATAGAATCATGCGTCCATGATTTCTAGAGCTACTTCCTTCAGTACCCTGGGATGCAGACCATCAGGCCCTGCGGATTTATCAGCCTTCAGTCCCATCAGTCTACCCAACACCATTTCCTTCCCAATTATTAATTTCCTTCAGTTCCTCCATCACCCTAGGTCCTCTGTCCTCTAGTACATCTGGGAGATTGTTTTTGTGTCCTCCTTAGTGAAGAAGGATCCAAAGTACCTGTTCAACTCGTCTGCCGTTTCCTTGGTGCCCATAATAAATTCACCTGTTTCTGTCTTCAAAGGACCCACATTTGTCACAGCAGGGTCTGATCCTACCGTCCTCGTCGCTGCTGTCCGACTGAGCCTGTCTGATCCGCCGTCGCCGCTTGGTGCAAGGTCCCTCCCCGTCGCTCGGCTGCGCTACGCCACGCTTCGTCTTCTTGTTGCTGTCGGCATGAAACGCACATTTTGGACGAGGGCTTGGAAATAAATTCCAAAACATTTCGGAGTTGTACGATTCTATCGGGGGGGGGGGGGGGGGGGGGGGGGGGGGGGGGGGGGGGGGGTGAGAACGCTGGAGAGGGTCCAGAGGAGGTTTACGAGAATGATCCCAAGAATGAGTGGGTTAACATATGATGAGCGTTAGTCAGCACCGGGCCTGTACTCGTTTAGAAGAATGAGGGGGAGCCCTCATTAAAACGTACAGAATAGTGAAAGACCTGGATAGAGTGGATGTGGAGAGGATGTTGCCACTAGTGGGAGAGTATAGAATCAGAGGCCACACAGTCAGAATTAAAGGACGTTCCTTTAGAAAGGAGATGATATTTCTTCAGAGGGTGGTGAATCTGTGAAATTCATTGGCACAGACAGCTGTGAAGGCCAAGTCAATGGATAGTATTGATAGCAGAGATTGATTAGTATGGGTGCCAGGGGTGATGGGGAGAAGGCAGGAGAATGGGTTTGAGGGAAAGATTGAAACATGGAAAATAGGTGCAGGAGTAGGCCATTCGACCCTTCAAGCCAGCACCGCCATTCAATATGATCATGGCTGATCATCCAAAATCAGTACCCTGTTTTTGCTTTGATCAGTCTGAAGAAGGGTCTCGACCCGAAACGTCACATATTCCTTCTCTCCAGAGATGCTGCCTCACCCGCTGAGTTACTCCAGCATTTTGTGTCTCCACCCGTTCCTGCTTTCTCCCCATATCACTTGATTCCTTTAGCCCCAAGAGCTATATCTAACTCTCTTGAATACATCAAGCTCAGCTATGATTGAATGGCGGAACAGGCTTAATGGGCCGAATAGCCTAATTCTGCTCCTATCACTGATGAACTGACGGGGGGGGGGGGGGGGTCTGCTGCCAAGGGCTGCGGCAGGCAATAGATACCCTTATACCTTTGTCGGCACCAAAACGTGGCGACATTTGTGTACTGTCCAAGTTGTACGCAAAACCAAGCACCTCACTGTACCCATGGTACGTGACAATCAGTCATTCATCTCTCATCCCACTGATCATAGCTCTCTTTCAATTTAGTTGTTTTAATTTTGGTTATTCCTTACTCCTCTCCAGGCATATGAGAGTTGGCCTTGACATCATTATCTAAACCAGTGGTTCTTAACCTGGGGCTCGGGACCCCCATTGGGGGGGGGGGGGTTGTTTGGGGCTTTACTGGGGGACATGAAGGGGCCATAAATAACATATCCATTTGTTGAGCCCATGTTTAAGAATCTAACAAAGGTACATACCACATACAGTATTTTGTTCGCGTATGTATGCCAAAAAAGGATGAACCACTGATCTAAAGTTCATGATAGTGACCACTCTAACCCAACTTTGGATCTGAAGAAGGGTCTCGACCCAAAACATTGCCTTTTCCCTTTGCTCCATAGATGCTATCTCACCCGCTGAATTTCTCCAGCATTTTTGTCTACCTCCGATTTTCCAGCATTTCCTTCTTAAATAACTCGAACCCAACTGTTCCCTCACTTACATTTGCCTCCGTTCAATTCCCTGATTTCTGAAGATAAGACACAAAATGCTGGAGTAACTCAGCGGGACAGGCAGCATCTCTGGAGAGAAGGGATGGGTGACGTTTCATGTCGAGACCCTTCCTTCCTTTGAGATTGGGCCTTTAACCCATGAATGGGCTGGGGGAAAGTTGACTCTCACATTGGACTGACACCAACCTCTGTTCGTCGCCTTGCTGCCGATTATCCCGTGTTTTCTTTGCCTTCTTTGCCGTGTTCTTCTCCTTCGGAGGCTTGGCTGGCACTTTCTGTGCTGCGGCGTCACTGGTCAGGGCCATTTCTTCGTCGCTCCCTCCCTGCGCAGCTGCAACGTGGCTCTCTCCACCCTCAGGGGCATCTGCTTTCTCTGCAAACTCCGGGGCTGGTTTTCCGGGAGGAACCTGTTCCTTTGCGGCCTTAGACGGTGGCGATTCTTTCTCTGTGGGGTTTGAGGTACATATTAGACAATAGGTGCAGGAGTAGGCCATTTGGCCCATCGAGCCAGCACCGCCATTCAATGTGACCATGGCTGATCATCCCCAATCAGTTCGCCATTCCTGCCTTCTCCCCATATCCCCCGACTCCGCTATTTTTCTATATAACCACAATATTAACTACAGTGCTAGTAAATATCACACTGTTTATAGGACATTGAACAGTACAGCACAGGAACATGTTGAAAATTTTCGGCCATCTGCTGCGACTGTGACGGGCGCCGACAAGTTGCCGAAAAAAATCACGCAAGTGGGACAGCCCTTGAATGGGACATTTGCTTATCTGTACTGGTGTGACATTTGGCTGTGTTTACTGTTCTGTGGTTTCCAGAGATGAATGGTCTGTGAGTGTTGTAAAACAATTTGGGAAGAAGGGAAATTCTGAAGGTGCTTGCTATGGTTAACAGAACATCAAAAGGAAAATCTGTATAGAAGGAGTAGATGAATCTTTGGTCATTGAACAATCTCCCAGAATACTCCCAGAGGTCACTGTATTTGGCGGTCTTCAATAAAGTCTTGATCGTCTTATCCGAACTTTGTGTTGTGTTTTAAAGTTTTCTTTCTAGACCACATGCAAAATGGAGTAACAATAGATGTAGGAGTAAGCCATTCGACCCTTCGAACCAGCACCGCCATTCAATGTGATCATGGCTGATTATCCCCAATCAGTAACCCGTTCTTGCCATCTCCTCATATCCCCTGACTCTGCTATCTTTAAGAGCCCTATCTAGCTCTCTCTTGAAAGTATCCGGAAAACCGTCCTCCACCACCCTCTGAGGCAGAGAATTCCACAGACTCACAATTCTCAGTGAGAAAAAGTGTTTCCTCGTCTCCGTTCTAAATGGCTTATTCCTTATTCTTCAACTGTGGCCCCTGGTTCTGGACTCCCACAACATCGGGAACATGTTTCCTGCCTCTAGCGTGTGTCTAAACCCTTAATAATCTTATATGTTTCAATAAGATCCCCTCTCATCCTTCTAAATGCCAGAGTATAAAAGCCCAGCCGCTCCATTCTGTCAGCATATGACAGTCCCGCCCTCCCGGGAATTAACCTTGTAAACCTACACAGCACTCCCTCAATAGCAAGAATGTCTTTCCTCAAATTAGGGGACCAAAACAGCACACAATACTCCAGGTGTGGCCTCACTAGGGCCCTGTACAACTGCAGAAGGACCTCTTTGCTGCTATACTCAACTCCTCTTGTTATGAAGGCCAACATGCCGTCCGCTTTCTTCACTGCCTGCTGTACCTGCATGCTTACTTTCATTGGCTGATGAACAAGGACCCCCAGATCTCATTGCACTTCCCCTTTTCCCAACCTGACACCATTCAGATAATAATCTGCCTTCCTGTTTTTGCCACCAAAGTGGATAACCTCACATTTATCCACATTAAACTGCTTCTGCCACGCATCTGCCCGCTCACCCAACCTGTCCAAGTCACCCTGCATTCTCTTAGCATCCTCCTCACAGTTCACACTGCCACCCAGCTATGTGACATGAACAGCACCTCACATTCTGCCTAGGATGCTTACAACCAACAGTATGAACGTTGAATTCTCCAAATTCAGGTAAGTACAACCCAGCAAAAACTGACACCCTTCCCTCCCCCTTGTCGACCCGCTCTTCCCTGTGCCTGACCTAGATGTGCAACCATATCTCCCTTGCCCCATCGTCATTTATCCATCATCTATACTGGTCTTACACTTTGTCTTTACATCTCTGGCCTTTGTCCAAACCTCTGGCTATCAACCCCCCTCCCCCGCCCCGCCCCCCCCTCACCTGTATCCACCTATCATTTTAGACACAAGCTGCTGGAGTAACTCAGCGGGACAGGCAGCATCTGTGGAGAGGACTGGGCGACGTTTCAGACCTTCTTCAAACCTCGACCTGAAACATCACCCATACGTCCCCTCCAGAGATGCTGCCTGTGGTGAAGTTTTGGATCAGGACCCATCTTCAGATTGATAAGTTATCATTCTCTCTGCAGATGCTGCCTGACTCACTGAGTTCTTCCGGCACTTTGTGCTTTGCACAAGAGTTCAGCATCTGCACTTCATTGTGTCTCCATTCTCAAGAGTGTCAGCAACCAGTCAGAAATACACTGGGTTGATGGGCCAAATGCCTACTTGTGTTCCTATCACTTAGAATGGAGATGAGGAAACACTTTGTCACACAGAGAGTTGTGAGTCTGCGGAATTCTGTGCCTCCGAGGGCGGTGGAAGCCGGTTCTCTGGATAATCTCTAGTTAGATAGAGCTCTTAAAGATAGCGGAGTCCGGGGATATGGGGAGAAGGCAGGAATGGGGTACTGATTGTGGATGATCAGCCATGATCACATTGAATGGCGGCGCTGGCTCAAAGAGTTGAATGGCCTACTGCTGCACCCATTGTCTATAGTCAATTAACTTAAAAACCTGTACGTCTTTGGTGTGAGGGAGGAAACCAAAGATCTCGGAGAAAACCCAGGCAGGTCACTGGGAGAAGGTACAAACTCCGCACAGACAGCACCTGTAGTCAGGATTGAACCCAGCAAGTGCTGTAAGCAGCAACTCTACCACTGCGCCACTGTGCCGCTTGTTGGAAGAGGCCAAGATGTTTAGGGAGGAGTTTCCAGCGCTGAGGACGAGACAGCAGCAGAAACAGCTGCCAACAATTACTTACTGGCACTGACTTTCTGGAAAAAGTTGCTGAGCCCTTTGCTTGCCGCCTTGCTTCCCGAAGGAGCCTGGAAAAGAAAGACAGGACGGACGCACCCTGCAATGAGATACTCGTTTTCCTCAAACAAAATAGCATTTTCTTTATCAGAAAAACAACACTCTGCAAGTTTAGTTTAGAGATACAGTGCGGAAACAGGCCCTTCAGGCCGCCGACCAGCGATCCCCGCATATTAACGCTATCCTACACACACGAGGGACAATTTTTACATTTACCAAGCCAATTAACATACATACCTGCATGTTTTTGGAGTGTGGCAGGAAACCGAAGATCTTGGAGAAAACCCACGCAGGTCACGGGGAGAACGCACATACTCTGTACAGATAGCGCCCGTAGTCGGGATCGAACCCGGGTCTCCGGCGCTGTATTCGCCGTAAGGCAACAATTCTACCGCTGCGCCACCGTGCCGCCCTTTCTCTTGACTAGATGTTTAATTTAGTATAGTTTAGTTATACAGAGCGGAAACAGATCCTTCAGCCCACTGATTCCGGACAGATCAGTGATCATCGCACACTAACACAAGCCTACACACACTAGGGACAATTTACACTTATACCAAGTATACAAACCCAAGCCAATCAACCTATAAACCGGTTTATGCAACCTGCTGGACAAGATGGTAAAATCTGGGACACTAGATGCTCCTCAGCCAATACTGTCTGAGAAACGGCAACTCCAACATAAGAGGCTACAGAGAGCGGTGGACTCAGCCCAGTCCATCGTGGGCACTGCTTGGTTTGCAATAACCAACCTTATCTCCCTGTGGCTCAGCACTTCAACACCCCCTCCCATTCCGAATCCGACCTTTCTGTCCTGGGCCTCCTCAATGGCCACAGTGAGGACCACTGTAAATTTGAGGAGCAGCACCTCAAATTTTGCTTGGGCAGTTTGCACCCCAGCAGTATGAACATTGACTTCTCTAATTTCAGGTAGTTCTTGCATTCTCCTCCACGTCTCAGCTCTCCCTCAGCCCACTGGCTCTACCTCTTCCTTTCTTCTTCCCGCCCCCTCCACCCTCACATCTGTCTGAAGAAGGGTTTCGACCTGAAACGTTGCCTATTTCCTTCGCTCCATAGATGCTGCCTCATCTGCTGAGTTTCTCCAGCATTTTTGTCTACCTTCTTCGATTTTCCTTCTGAAACATTTACCCATGCATTCTTTCTGCATTGGCCGAGTCTTCCTGCCTGTGATGCTGCTGCAATACCATACTTGTGTAGATGACAATAAACTTGACCCAGTCAGCCATCAGCCACATACAAAAAACGGACCACTACAATTCTTTGTTCTGGACCACAATTTCAGTTCAATAATAAAATTGAAACCATAGAAAAATTTGGCTGTAGGGGCATGGTCTCCTTTCATCATTGAATTTCTTCAACACCTTTACCTAGGGCCAGGCTTTGGTCCTGCCCCTCCTCACCTTTTTGTATTTTCTTCTTCCTTTCCTTTCTTTCCCTCCGATTCACTTACTTATTAGTTTAATCAGTCTGACGAAAATTGACAATTGGGTCCCCTGACCCAAAACGTCGGCCCACCTATCCATGTTCTCCACAGATGCTCCCCATATCCCTTGATTGACCCATTGAGAATTCCACTCACAACACTCTGTGAAAAAGTCACCTATATCCATGTTCTTCCACAGATGCTGCCTCTGGGAGAGGCGCGCTGAGTTACTCCATGCACTCTGTGAAACGGCACCTATCCATGTTTCTCCACAGATGCTGCCTGACGTCGCGTGAGTTGTCTCCAGAAATCTGTGTCAACGGGGAATTTGAGCTGCTTTGTTCCTTACTAAATCTTCTCCCAAAGACTCACTGCAAGACCTCTTACAAGACTCTGTGTTAAAGAGCTGCGAAAAATTCTGCAAACAACATCAGCAAGCTCTGAAGAAGAAACTGAAGCTCAAAGATCAGCTGCTGAAATGGCTACAAATGGAACAATCTATAAGAGCTTTGGTAATGAAAGACTTTGTTGAGATGCTACATGAGGAGACTTCTGCACTGGATACAAGTCTGACTAAAAATATGCAGCTCGGGAATCGTGAAGTATTGATGAAGTAGAGACCGACTTAAAAGCAGAAATCGGACGGGTTGAAAATGAGTGCAATGAAAAGTTGGACCCTGGTCTTTTTACCTCTTAAGCATACAGCACTGCTATGAAAGAAATGGAAACTGCGATGAAGGAAATATCTGAAGAGATGAAGAGAATGAGGAAAGACCAAGACCGTGTCTCAGGTCAACTGGCTAAAATGACCGACAAATGCCTTGATTTGGAAGCCCGGTCAAGACGGCAGAACTTAAGGATAGTTGGAGTGAGAGAGGGAAAGGAGACTGGAATGGATCCCCGGGAGTTCACTACCAACTTACTTAAACAAGTATTCAAGCTGCCTGACAAACCAAAAATAGATGTTGCACATCGGGTTCAAAGAGCTCACTCGAGGCCAGAAGCCCCCCCCCAGACAGATCATAGTGAAATTTCATGACATCGCTGCTCTGGAAGATATTATGAAAAAAAATCCATTCGCAACAAATTTGATGTTTGAAGATGAAATTGTTTGATTTTTTAGAGATTACCCAGCTGAAGTGGCTAAAAATCGGGACCCGTTTACAAAGACAAGACTGATTCTGCAAGGAATTCCAAACCTAAGATATGGGATAATTTACCCAGCAAAAATGAGGGTCACTTACAAGAATTTGGAACGTGTTTTTACTGATCCAGAAGAAGCATATAGATACGCACAAGAGCTAACAAAGGATATTAACGGATAAGTAAAACAGCACGGCTATCTGGAGATTGTTCTGTTATATATATATATATCATTAGAGGGGAAGCTGAGAAAATATGACTTTTTAAATTAATGTAACTATGAATGCTCTCGTTAAGATGGCGGAATACTGCACGTGGTGAAATCTAGACATTTTATCAACTGTGGAATGTTAACCCAAGGACAAACTTTTTTTCGAATGAAAGACTTAAAAACAAAGGGGAGTCGTGGAACATGGAAAAATTAAATTAAATGGAGTTGAAAGAAATAATTTACTAATAAAAAGATATTCATAATCATACACCAACACATAAATAACTGAACTAACCTAGCTACACGAATCTAAAATGAATTAGTATAACCGAATAATGATTCACTTCTCCGGGTTGTGCACTATCACCTATTTACTCTTGCGATAGAGCCCTTAGCAGAAAGTATAAGAATGCATCCGAATTTTCATGGTTATAATACTAAACACTTTAATAATAAAATAATAATTATATGCAGCTGACGTACTATTATACATTACAAAATCGCAAATTAGCATACCAAACATATTAAATTTAATAGAGAAATTTGGTTCCTTCTCAGGATATAGAATAAACTGGAACAAAAGCGAAATCATGACGATAAAACCTCAAGAGCCGACACACCTTTTAAAATTCCCCTTTAGAATTGCTACAGAAAAATTTAAATATTTGGGTATCCAAATTACCAGAAAATACAACTCTTTATTTAATGCAAACTACATGCCTTTACTTACTAAACTGCAAGCCTTGACTCAATTTTGGAAAACACTTCCGATGTCTTTAATAGGCAGAATAAATGTCATAAAAATGATTTTTCTCCCACAAATTCAGTACTTAATTCAATCAATACCAATATCTATATTACTAAAATTCTGATCTTGACTGCTTTTGGCCCACTGTGCTGCGATTTCCGACAAAACGGCGCCACCTACGGCCGTCATTTTTGGCCACCTCGCTCAGAGCCCCCCTCCGCCTTACAGGTGCGGAGGATTTTTCCCGTCCATGACAAATCAGAGAGATATTAACGTTTTAAAAAAATTCTCCATTCTCTCTGCTGCCCCTGCTGGAGGGAGGTGAAGGGCTATAAAACCAGGAAGTGGTGTGCCTCACTCAGTCTCTGCAAGATGGATAAAGCCAAGGGTAACATCTCTCTGAGCTCTGAATAACACTGAACAAATGTCTACACAACTGTGAGTCCCCTTAATGTGGTTTGAAAATAAAAATATGGTTTGTTTGAAGTAAAAAGGCACTGCCTGCAAATGGTTGTTTGGGTGCTCTGGCTTGAAGTTGAAAGACACTACTTACTGCAAATGGTGGCTTGGGTGATTTGGCTTGAAGTTGAAAGGCACGTCTTACTGCAAATGGTGGCTTGGGTGCTTTGGCTTGGAAGTTGAAAGGCACTACTTACTGCAAATGGCGGCTTGGGTGCTTTGGCTTGAAGTTAAAAGGCACTACTGCAAATGCACTTACTTCCTGTTTGCACTGTATATTGATTTTGGATAAAACGCTACCACTTACGGTTGTGATTTTTGGCCATCTTACTCAGTCCCCCTTCCGCTGAGGAGGTGCAGATAATTCTTCCCATCAATAAAAAATAAAAGTGTTATTAGTGTTTAAAAAATGTTGAGAATCTCTCTCCTGTCAATCACGCCATGAAAGCCACACCTTTTCCAGTGGGAGGGGAGGGGTTATAAAACCCAGAAGTGTGGGTGTGGCTCAGTCTGGGGGAGGGAGAGATGACTACTCTGTCTGAGCTGTGAATCAACTGAACACACTAAATGTCTACTGAACTGTGAGTTTGGTGTTTTGTGTGGTTTTATGGTGGTTTCACCCTGCATGAAATGGTATGAAGCTGCATTTGAATTTGGTGGCCTTGCACCCTGCTTGAAATGGAATGAAACTGCACTTGAATTTGGCGGCCTTGCATCCTGCTTGAAGTGGTATGAAACTGCACTTGAATTTGGTGGCCTTGGATCCAGCTTGAAGTGGTATGAAACTGCACTTGAATTTGGTGGCCTTGGATCCAGCTTGAAGTGGTATGAAACTGCACTTGAATTCAGTGGCCTTGCACCCTGCTCATAGTGGTAAGAAACTGTACTTGAATTTGGTGTCCTTGCACCCTGCTTGAAATGGAATTTCAAGGAATAGTCATGAGTCAACTGCCAGCCCACCAACCGTGAGTGAGCTGCCAGCAGATCAGATCCGTGAGGAACTGAGCTGCCACCCCATACCAGCACTCCAGAAAGCCACCCCACTGGCGACCAATATTGGAATTGGTGGAGAGGTGGAATATTGCGTCGGGGGACCAGCCCTCCCGTGTGAACATGGGACCCAACGGGTTCCACTTAGTCTAGTACCTACCTAAAAACCTTTTCAAAAAACTCGACTCCCACATCAGAAATTTTATTTTGGACTATAAATCCCATAGAATCCATAGACAACACTTATGTAAATCCAAAGAATTTGGTGGACTGACACTCCCCAATTTCTTGTATTATTACTGGGCAGTGAATATTAAAAATGTAATTTACTGGTTGGACAATTCAGCCCAACAGGTAGACTGGATAGTAATGGAGAGAGAGGATTGTTCACCTTTTAACATAGGAGCAATCCTTCTCTCCCCAATAAAATTGAAGAATACAATATACGAGAAAAACCCGACTATCCATAGTACAATACGAATTTGGCGACAAGTAAAATTTACTCTTAAATTAAAAAACCTATCTCTTCTCTCTCCTATAGCTAATAATCCGTCATTTAAAAAATCTATTATCGATAAAACGTTTACTCACTGGGAAAGACTAGGAATTAAAACGTTTGGAGATATGTATGAAATGGGAAACCTTTTATCATTTCAAAAATTACAACTCAAATATAATTTGAAAGGTAATCAATATTTTAGATACCTTCAAATTCGAGATTATTTGAAAAAACAGACACAAGAATACCAAACTCTGACGTCAGATATATTAGATGAAGGCATGAACAGAAAGGCTGAATTAAATAACTTAATATCATTTTAAATATAGAGACACCATCGTCAGATGCAATTAGAAGAGAGTGGGAACAGGAACTAACTATAAAAATCCCTAATCTGTTCAATCCGTTGAGAATATTATGTTTCCATAAGATCCTCTCTCATCCTATGAATTCCAGTGAATATCAGCCTATTCGATCCATTCTTCCACCTCTGGGGCTCTGCCTCGATATTGGGGCTGCTATCTACCTCATTGGTGACCCGCGGACTTTATTGGCTTTACCTTGCAGTAATTGTTATTCCCTTATAGGGCCCTAGTCAGACCACACCTGGAGTATTGTGTGCAGTTTTGGTCCCCTAATTTGAGGAAGGACATTCTTGTTATTGAGGTAGTGCAGCATAGGTTCACAAGGTTAATTCCCGGGATGGCGAGACTGTCATGTGCTGAGAGAATGGAGTGGCTGGGCTTGTATACTCTGGAGTTTAGAAGGATGAGAGGCCATCTTATTGAAACGTATAAGATTATTAAGGGTTTGGACACGATAGAGGCAGAAAACATGTTCCCGATGTTGGGGGAGTCTAGAACCAGGGGCCACAGTTTAAGAACCCCTTGGTAAGCCATTGAGAACGGAGACGAGGAAACACTTTTTCCACACAGAGTTGTGAGTCTGTGGAATTCTCTGCCTCAGAGGGCGGTGGTGGCCGGTTCTCTGGATACTTTCATGAGAGAACGGGATAGGGCTCTTAAAGATAGCGGAGTCGGGATATGGGGAGAAGGCAGGAACGGGGTACTGATTGGAGATGATCAGCCATGATCACATTGAATGCCCTTGCTGGCTCGAAGGGCCGAATGGCCTACTCCTGCACGTATTGTCTATTATCATGTATCCAAACACTGTAAATGGCTCGATTGTAATCATGTATTGTCTTTCCGCTGATTGGACACCATGCAACAAAAGCTTTTCACTGTACCACGGCACACGTGACAATAAACTGAGCTGAGCGGAGTGTGGAGCTTGACGTTCTGCAATACTCACAGGGCTCTCCCTATCTTTCACGACCACGGGCTCAGCTCTCTCTTCTTTGGTGCTGGCTTTGGCGGAAGGTCTGGCCGCGAACATGCCCATGATTCCCTTGAGCTGCGGGGCGGCGGGTTTAGCTGGGGCTGCCGGTGCGCTGCGGTTCGCCACGGGTTTGCCGGCGCCCGGTGGCTCATCGGGATCCGGAGGGGTCGGCTGCACCGACTTGTGCGCACGGGCCATCTCCTCCGCTGACCGGGGAACCGCATCCGCACACCGGATGGCACTGTACCTGTGGCCAGAATGAAGCAGAGTCTCATGACAATCTGTGTGTACACGGACACGGACACACACACACGATAATAATTTGAGGAAGGACATTCTTGCTATTGAGGGAGTGCAGCGTAGGTTCACCAGGTTAATTCCTGGGATGGCGGGACTGTCATACGCTGCGAGAATGGAGCAGCTGGGCTTGTACACTCTGGAGTTTAAAAGGATGAGAGGTGATCTCATTTACACATATAAGATTGTGGAGGCCAAGTCAGTGGATATTTTTAAGGCAGAGATAGACAAATCCTTGATTAGAACGGGTGTCAAGGGTTATGGGGAGAAGTCTCTGGAGGCTTTCAAGAGGGAGCTAGATAGGGCTGATAAAGATAGCGGAGTCAGGGGATTTGGGGAGAAGGCAGGAACGGGTATTAGGAGGCAGAGAGGCGATTGAATGGCGGAGTAGACTCGGTGTGCTGAATGGCCTAATTCTACGATAACTTGTGAACGCGCACGCACACACACATATACACACACGCCTTACACGCACATGCGCTCGCATACATACACACACACAAATATAGGCACAGAACTGGATTAGATCATGAGAGGAATAGACCGGGTAGACGCACAGTGTCTCCTGCCCACAGTAGGGGAATCGAGAACCGGAGGACATAGGTTTAAGGTGAAGGGTAAAGATTTAATAAGAATCCTGAGGGGTAACTGTTTTACACAAAGGGTGGCGGGTGGATGGAACAAGCTGTCAGAGGAGGTAGTTGAGGCAGGGATTATCGCAATGTTTAAGAAACAATTAGACAGGTACATGGATAGGATAGGTTTAGAGGGATATGGACCAAAAGCAGGCTAGTGGGACTAGTGTAGATGGGGTATGTTAGTCGGTGTGGGCAAGTTGTGCCGCAGAGCCTGTTTCCACACTGACTCCATGGTCAGTGGTGACAGTTTGCTGTAGTACCAAGCACAACCAATTTTTATGTAGAAATAAGATGCTGGTTTACGAGATAAAGACATAATTTACTGGAGTAACTCAGAGGGTCAGACAGCATCTCAGGACATCATGGATAGGTGACGTTTCCATATTCCTCCTAACCTTCACTATCACTGTGCCTGTCCAAATGCCGTTTAATGTTCTTCTAATACCTGCCTCAACTACTTCCTCTGGCAGCTCATTCCATATGCCTACCTTCAGGGAAAACAAAGCTAATGGCAGTAGTGAGATTCGATCCAGTTGAGGCTGGGACTATTGCAACGTTTAAGAAACATTTAGACAGGTACATGGATGGGACAGGTTTGGAGGGATATGGACCAAATGCAGGCAGGTGGGACTAGTGTAGATGGGAGATGGTTGGCGAGTTGGGCTGAAGGGCTTGTTTCCATGCTGTATCATTCTATAACTGGGAGAAGGTCACAGCTGGTCTGAGGGCGAAACAAGTACTCCAGGCATCTCGAGAGCTTCCACATGCACCATCATAGCCGCACACAAGCACTTACTTGCTGCTGTTCTGCAGGTTCTCCTTGACTGCTTCGTAATCAGTGTTGAAAAGCGGACTGCTGTCTTTCAGCATTGCTTTCTGAATACTGTACACGTGCACACTGGCGGTCACCAGCAGCTTCAGCTTCACTGCTGTGAACACACAAATATTCAGAGGCACAACTCTCCAACTGTTAAGTGTGTAGAAAGGAACCGCAGAAACTGATTTACACCATAGACAGACACAAAGTGCTGGATTAACTCAGCGGGTCAGGCATCATGTTTAAGAAGGAACTGCAGATGCCGGAGAATCGAAGGTACACAAAAAAGCTGGAGAAACTCAGCGGGTGCAGCAGCATCTATGGAGCGAAGGAAATAGGCAACGTTTCGGGCCAAAACCCTTCTTCAGACATCAGACAGGGTCAGGCATCATCTTAGTTAGCATCATCACAGCTCAGAAACAGGCCCTTCGGCCCACTGAGTCCGCACCGGCCAGCGATCCCTGCACACAAACACTATTCTAAACTTGCTAGGGACAATTTACATTTATACCAACCCAATTAACCTACAAATCTGTACATGTTGATTAGTACAGGAATCAGAGGTTATGGGGAGAAGGCAGAGGAAATGGGGTTAGGAAGGAGAGATAGATCAGCCATGATTGAATGGCGGAGTAGACTTGATGGGCCGAATGGCCTAATTCTACTCCTATTCCTTATGACCTTATGTTTGGAGTGTGGGAGGAAACGGAAGATCTCACAGAAAACCCACACAGGTCACAGGGAGAACGTATAAACGCCATGTTCAAGAAGGAATTGCAGATGCTGGAAAATCGAAGGTAGACAAAAATGCTGGAGAAACTCAGCGAGTGCGGCAGCATTTATGGAGCGAAGGAAATAGGCAATGTTTCGGGTCGGGAAGAAGGGTTTCAGCCCTAAATGTTGCCTATTTCCTTCGCTCCATAGATGAATTTCTCCAGCATTTTTGTCTACGTTTCAACACCATACAGACAACACCCGTGGTCAGGATCGATCCTGGGTCTCTGCACCTGTAAGGCAGCAACTATACCGCTGCACCACCCGATTTGAGTCTGAAGCACGGTCCCGACCCGAAACGTCACCCATTATTTTTCTCCAGAGATGCAGCCTGATCAATTGAGTTACTCCAGCACTCTGTGTCTATTGTCTCCAGCTCCAGTATCTTGTCAGATTTATCTTGCACTAAATGTTTTTCTTCACTAAATGTTATTCCCTTTATCCTGTATATGTACATTGTGGACGACTCTATTGTTTAGTTTAGAGATGCAGCACAGAACGCCACAGGAGATCCTTCTTCCCTGCGACTATCAAATTGTACAACTCTTTCCCCTTCTGTCGTGGGGTAGACTGACTTACCCCCCTCAGAAAAATCTTTGCACATCCCCAATCCTTTCCACTCGTCACTTTAATTTCATGTTTTCATGTATTTTGTGTTTTATGACTGTTGGCAGATCGTAGCATATTGTATCGTAATCATTTATTGTCTTTCCACTGACTGGATAGCAAGCACCAAAAAGCTTATCACTGTATCTCGAGTCACCTGATGATAAACAAAACTAAGTAGTGAAATAAACTAAACTAAGATTAAACAGTTGGGATCCACAAGAGATCATAACAGTAGTGCAGCAGATAGAGCCACTGCCTCACAGCGCCAGAGACCCAGGTTTGAATCTGACCTCAAGTGCTGTCTGTGCAGAGTTTGCACGTTTCTCCGGTTTCTTCCCACATCACAAGGACGTGCAGGTTGGTAGGTTAATCGGCCTTTGTAAAAACTGCCAAGTAGCGAAATAAACGTAGTGAAAATAGTGTGTTGGGTGAATTATGAGATAGTGGAATAACATTGAACTCGTTTAAATCAGTGATTGATGGTAGGCGTGAACTTGGTGGGCTGAAGGGCCTGTTTCCACGCTGTATTGCTAAACTAAATCTAAACGGGAATATGGAAATTTACAGAGTTCCTTCCTACACAATTCTCAGAGCAGCGTGGTTGGATGGGATGGGCTATATAAGGCCATGGACGGAGTTGTAAACAAATGAGAATTTTAAAACCATCTATTGTGTAGGCATGTTATAAGTGCTAGGAGTAGAATTAGGCCATTCGGCCCATCTAGTCTACTCCGCCATTCAATCTTGGTTGATCTAACTCTCCCTCTCAACCCCATTCTCCTTCCTTCTCCCCATAACCCCTGACACCCGCACTAATCAAGAATCTATCTATCTCTGCCTTAAAAATACCCACGGACAGCCTCCACAGCCTTCTGTGGCAATGAATTCCACAGATTCACCACCTGCTGACGAAATACATTTCTCCTCATCTCCTTCCTAAAAGAACGTCCTTTAATTCTGAGGCTGTGACCTCTAGTCCTAGACTCTCCCACTAGTGGAAACATCCTCTCCACATCCACTCTATCCAAGTCTTTCACTTTTCTATATGTTTAATTGAGGTCCCCCCTCATTCTTCTAAACTCCAGTGAGTACAGGCCCAGTGCCGACAAACGCTCATCATAGGTTAACCAACTAATTCCTGGGATCATTCTTGTAAACCTCCTCTGGACCCTATCCAGAGCAAGCACATCCTTCCTCAGATATGGGGCCCAAAATTGCTTACTTGTTCACTCACCGACTTCACAGAACAACCCAGTTTCTCCAGTCAGTGTACAGAGCTGGAATTAGACCAGAGGTGCAGGTGTAGGCCATTCGGCCCTTCGAGGCAGCACCTCCATTCAATGTGATCTTGGCTGATCATCCCCAATCAGTACCCCGTTCCTGCCTCTCCCCATATCCCCTGACTCTGTTATCTTTAAGAGCCCTATCTAGCTCTCTCTTGAATTGTTCATTGCAATACAAGAGTTTCCAGTTGTGCAGAAAACAAAACTTCTTCCTGACCACGGGTGCGGTCTGTATGGAGTTGTTGTACATTCTCCCCATGGGTTTTCTCCGGGTGCTTCAGTTCCCTCCCACACTCCAAAGACGTATGGGTTTGTAGGTTACATAAAATGCTGGAGTAACCCAGCGGGTGAGGCAGCATCTATGGAGAGAAGGAATGGGTGATGTTTCGGGTCGAGACCCTTTTTTAGACCCTTCGAGACCCTCCTTCCTCTGAAGAAGGTTTTCGACCGGATACGTCGCCCATTCCTTCTCTCCATAGATGCTGCCTCACCCGCCGAGTTACTCCAGCATTTTGGGTCTACCTTCGATTTTACCAGCATTTGCAGTTCTTTCCTACACCGGCTTGTAGGTTAATTGATAAAATTGTAAATTGTCCCTAGTGCGTGTAGGATAATGTTAGTGGATGGGGATCACTGGTTGGCACCCGGAGGGCCTGTTTCAGCGGTATATCTCTAAACTAAACTAAAATAACGGCACTGTGTGCAGGCAGATGCCACACTCTTTCCTCCCCTCCCATTCTGGGATACACGCAGACAGACATGGGGGATATATAGACAGACAGGACTATCGACCCACTACACTGCGTGTTCTTACCTTCCAATTGATCTTCCCTCACCACTGCTACCTTGTGACACTGAAACAAAATAATGCTGATTTAGTACAAAGTCACTCATTCACTTTCATTTCCTCTCCCCGTCACCCTCTCACAGACAGCAGCCGCCCCACCATTGGCGATGATGCAGGTCATTTATTTCTTTGGAGACAGAAAGAACTACTGGTTTGCAACAAAAAAAAGACAAAGTGCTGGCGTAACTCAGCGAGTCAGGCAGCATCTGTGAAGAACATGGATAGGTAATGTTTCACAGAGTGCTGGAGTAACTCAGCGGGTCAGGCAGCATCTGTGGAGAACATGGATAGGTGACGTTTCAGAGTGCTGGAGTAACTCAGCGGGTCAGGCAGCATCTGAAGAACATGGATAGGTAATGTTTCACAGAGTGCTGGAGTAACTCAGCAGGTCAGGCAGCATCTGTGGAGAACATGGATAGGTGACGTTTCACAGAGTGCTTGAGTAACTCAGCGGGTCACAGGCAGCATCTCTGGAGGATATGTCGAGGTGATGTTTTGAGTCGGGATCCTTCTTCAGATTAATTGTGATGGTGGAGAACGGGGTGGGGGAGTGGAATGAGAGGTGGGGACAGGATAGAGCCTAACAAGTGATAGGTGGATCCAGATGAGAGACAATAGACAATAGATGCAGGAGTAGGCTATTCGGCCCTTCGAGCCAGCACGGAGGATACAGGCTCGTCCCCCACAACACTCCGCCTCTTCTCCCTCCTCTGACTTCACAATTCACACCTCTTCTATCATAATTTCAATACTTGATTAAATGGGAGACATAGTACAACTTGACTGGATAAACCTTGACAAAGGTTTTTCCCCACACTATCACAGCACACGTGATAAGAATGAACACGAGGGGGGACCTAATTGAAACTTACCGAATAATGAAAGGCCTGGATAGAGTGGATGCGGAGAGGATGTTTCCACTAGTGGGAGAGTCTAGGACCAGAGGCCATAGTCTCAGCATAAAAGGATGTACCTTTAGAAAGATGAGGGGTAATTCCATTAGTCAGAGGGTGGTGAATCTGTGGAATTTATTGCCACAGACGGCTGTGGAGGCCAGTCAATGGCGGAGATTGACAGATTCTTAATTAGTATGGGGTTATGGGGAGAAGGCAGGAGAACGGGATTGAGAGGAAGAGATAGCTCAGCCATGATTGAATGGTGGAATAGACTTGATGGGCCAAATGGTTAGTTTAGTTTATAGTCACGTGTACCGAGGTACAGTGAAAAGGTTTTGTTGCGTGCTATCCAGTCAGCAGAAAGACAACACATGATTACAATCGAACCATATACAGTGCAAAGTGTACATGGACAGTGATAAGGGAATAACATTTAGTGCAAGGAAAAGCCAGCAAAGTCCGATCAAGGATAGTCCGAGGGTCACCAAAGAAGTAGATAGTAGTTCAGCACTGGTCTGGATGTGGTAGGATGGTTCAGTTGCCTGATAACAGCAGGGAAGATACCGTCCCTGAATCTGGAGGTGTGCGTTTTCACACATGTATCTCTTGCCTGATGGGAGAGGGGAGAAGAGGAAATGGCCAGGGTGCAACTTGTATTGATTATGCTGCTGGCCTTGCCGAGGCAGGGCAAGGTATAATTGGGAGTCGGCTAATTCTGCTCCATGAACTTATGAATAAACCAATACACACCGAGTTTCCATCTTCTTGCGATTTCCCAGAGACGAGATAGGTCACATGGAGCTGAGCCCCAGAATTTTCTTTCCTCTTTCGCTCCACATAGTGATAGAGCAACCTGGCAGAGATATACAAGAAGGAACAGCTCAGTTAGTGGCTTCAGGTAGAGTCAGAGTCACACAACACAGGAACAGGACTATCGGCCCAACTCGCCCACACCGACATAGATGTCCCTTCTATACTAGTTTAGTTTACTTTAGATATAGCGTGGAAAAAGGCCCTTAAGCCCACCGATTCCGCACCGACCAGTGATCCCCGCACATTAACACTAGTCTGAGGTCAAGGAAAGAGCAGTTATGTCAGGGCCCTGTTTCCACAAATCTTTCCACCACCACACACAAGCACAAGACAGACACCATTGTATGAAGATGCCGAGAAGTGTGTTCAGCTCTGGCTGAACAACTTCTAATCTTGTGTGTGGACTCGATAAGAAAAAGAACATTATCCTAAACACACTAGGGACAATTTTACATTTATACCATTAACCTACAAATCTGTACGTCTTTGGAGTGTGTGGGGGGGAAACTGAAGATCTCGGAGAAAAACCAGGGGGTCACAGGGAGAACGTACAAACTCCATACAGACAGCACCCTTAGTCGGGATCGAACCGAGGTCTCTGGCGCAACAAGCGCTTCAAGGCAGAACTCTACAGCTCAGTCCCATCAGCCTCTATCTCTAAACTTTCCTCTCCACGTACTTGTCCAAATTTCTTTAAATATTGTTATAGATCGAAAATAAGACAAGTTTCTCCATGAGAGATGCATAACATCACGAGCAACTGCTGGGCGCGTTACAATTAGCCTAATAGGTCCCAGCAAAATAGAACTGCAGATGCTGGAATGCACAGACTTCAGTCTCCATCCTCAAAACAAAAGATTAACTGAGTAGAACACAATATGCTGGAGAAACTCAGCGGGTCAGGCAGCGTCTGTGGAGGACATAGATACAAAATGTTTTGGTTCGGAACCCTTCTTCGGACTGCTAGAAAGGTCCCGACGCTAAACCTCGCCTGTCCATAAACTTCACAAATGTCAGACACAAAATGCTGGAGTAACTCAGCAGGACAGGCAGCATCTCTGGGGAGAAAGAATGGATGACATTTCTAGTCGAGACCCTTCTTCAGACGGAAGACTTCTCTAGTCTGAAAAAGGCTCTTGACCTGAAACGATAGACATTTTATGTCTATCTTCGGTGTAAACCAACATCTGTAGTTTACAGGCAGCATCTGTGGAGGTAGATCCTTCCTCCACAGATGCTGCCTGGCCCGTTAAATTCCTCCAGAACTTATAATGTTCTACGCAAAATTCCAGCATCTACAGATCCTTGCGTCTCCATCAAATGAGTGCATGCTGTGTGAGCGATTCTCGTTTGACAACAGTTGTCTCCTCACTCTCGGGTATTCTAGATGACCGCCCGGTAGCTGGCATCAATTTAAAATGGGGAATGTTGTAACAAGGTAGTGCAGATTGCAGCTTGGACACTTACTGTTTCGCCTGGTTGACGTGAATGCCAAAGGAATGGCTCAGCATCTTGTAGGTGACCTGTAGAACAAAACCCAAATATCTCAGGGTGCTGATTCTGTCAAAAATGGGGAAGGAAGCGGGGGAATTTACAGCCCCTTGCGTGTTTTCACCTAATCCTCATCAGGTTAGTTTAGTTTAGAGGTTGCACGCCCACCGAGTCCACGCTGACCAGCGATCCCCGCACATTAACACCATCCTACACACACCGGGGACAATGCACCTTTTTACCAAGCCAATTAACCTACAAACCTGCACGACTTCGGAGTGAGGGAGGAAACCGGAGATCGCGGAGTCATGGGGGGAACTTACAAACTCCATACAGACAGCGCCCGTAGTCAGGGTCGCACCCGGGTTTCTGGCACTGGGAGGCAGTAGCTCTACCCGCTGTGGCACCGTGCAGCCCAAAGTTCAGTTTAATTCCCACCCTCCCCACAGTTTAAGTCCCAGTAAGGTTTGTCTGCTACTCTCTCCCCCCTCTTCTCCATCCCCAGGCCTATCCACTTGCTCTCTCCTCTCTCTGCCCCCTCCCACACACACTCCACCCCTTCTGCACAAGATCTATCCTCCCTCCCAGACCCAGATTTCACCCCTTCCCGTTATAATCCTCCCACTCTCTACCCCCACATTACCTAATCCAAACCTAATCCTCCCACTGCCCCTGATTTAATCCCCAACTACCCCAGATTGAATCACCCGCTCAGATTTATTACCACCACTCTCCTCCCAAATGTATTCCCTCCATAACCCTCTCTGCCCCAGATCTATCACCCTCCTCCCAGCCCAGATCTACCCCATCCTCCAAATTTACCCCTTCTACCCCAGATTCCTCCCCTCCCCAAGATGTACCCTCAAAATCCACTCGCACCTTCTTTACTCCGGAGTTAATTCCTTCTACCCGAGATTAATCTCTGCCCCCTCCTCCCTGCTCTGGATCCATCCGTCCCCTCCTCTCTGTCCCACTCTCCTTCACCCCTCTCCCCCACTCCCTGCTTTGTCCCCTTTTCCCACCCCTAATTCAGTTCTCGCCCATCACCAGCTCCTCTCCCCATTGCCCCCACTTCTCCCATTCCTCTCCCCCCCCCCATTACCTCTCTTTCTGTCTCTCTCTCCCATGTTGTCCCCGCTCACAATGTGGTTCTCACCCAGCTCCTCTCCCGATTGTCCCCTCTCCTCACACCACTCCTCCCTCCCCTTCTCCCAATGGAGTTCTCCCCGTTGTCCCCTCTCCTGCTCTGCCCCGCTTCTCCTCTTACCCCTCTCCTCCATCCCCTCTCCACTCTCCCCGCACACCCCCCCCCCCCCAATGAGGTTGTCGTCCTCCACAAACTGCTCCACATTCTCCACCAGCAGCTCCAGCTCCCCCCTCTCCTCCTCCTCTCCATATAATAACCATATAACAATTACAGCACGGAAACAGACCATCTCGACCCTTCTAGTCTGTGCCGAACACATAATCTCCCCTAGTCCCATATACCTGCGCTCAGACCATAACCCTCCATTCCCTTCCCATCCATATAACTATCCAATTTATTTTTAAATGATAAAAACGAACCTGCCTCCACCACCTTCACTGGAAGCTCCACACATACCACTCTCTGACAAGAGCTACCACTCTCTGAGTAAAGAGCTACCACTCTCTGAGTAAAGAGCTACCACTCTCTGAGTAAAGAGCTACCACTCTGAGTAAAGATACTCTCCCGGTGTTCCCGTCCACCATCAGCTCCTTTACTCACATCTCTTGTCCCCTCTCCCCATTTCCCCTCTCTTCCACCACCTCTTTCCCCTCACTCCAACCCTCCATCTCCTCCCCTCCATCTCCTCTCCTCTCCTCCTCACTCACTCCCCGCCATCCTCACTCCCCCTCCTCACTCCCCCTCCCTCACCTCATCCTCCCTCTACTCTCACTCTCCTGATCCTTCACCCCCTTTCCCTCCCCCTCCTCCTCCCCCCTCACTCTCCTGATCCTTCCACCAGCTCCCCCTTTCCCTCCTCCCCTCCTCCCTCCCTCCCAACCTCCTCCCTTTCCTCCCCCACAACCCCCCTCCCTCCCTCCCCTCCTCCCCCACCCTTTCCTCCTCCCCGACCCTCACCCCCTCTTCCCTCATTCCCTCCCTCTCCCCCCCCGACTCCCTCCCTCCCCCTCCTCCTGCCCCCCCACTCCTCAGCGCGTTTTAAACCCCCTAAAGATCACCCTCCCCGAGGCCCTCAGCCCCCGCTCACAATGCGGTTCTCGTCCTCCACCAGCTCCTCCACATTCTCCACCAGCAGCTCCAGCTCCTCCATGGCGACCATGGCGCCAACCCGGGGTCACAGGTCACGGAGCTGCCTGTTACCCCCCAGCAACGCGGCCTAGCCGGGCCCGCTCCCCGTCCGCCCACATTCCTCACCGCCATCCACCCCGACTTTACTCCACCCCGACTTACTCCACCCCGACTTTACTCCACCCCGACTTTACTGCCGCGCCCAACGGTGGAAATGTTTTAAAAAAATCAGCGCGTTTTAAACCGTAAAGGCGAGGGTGAGGTTAAAGATCACCAAGATGGCGGCGCCCAGGCTCTGATGTCTTGTTGAAGGTGAGGAGTCGACAATTATTACAATTTTACTACACTTTGGGGGGGGCTAGTTTATTATATTGTATCGAAATATAGTCGCTTAAACTAATGTTGTGCAAACTATTGAGACTGTGCCATGCCATCCTTCGGGTATTAAATAACGAGAGGAAAAGAAAAATAACATTGACACCCTTGACAAGGTGCAGCCAGATTTGTTAACAACGACTACTCGACAGTCAAGTGTTTCCGATATGTTAAATCACCCTGACTGTGAGTCGCTGGAGTCAAGACACACCAAAGCCCGCTTATGTAGAGAGCACACTGACTGGTTGCATCGTGGCTTGGTTCGGCAACTTGAACGTCCAGGAGCGGAAAAGAATGCAGAAAGTTGTGACCACTGCCCAGTCCATCATCGGCTCTGACCTCCCCACCATCGATGGGATCTATCGCAGTCGCTGCCTTAAAGAGGTTGCCAACATCATCAAAGACCCACACCATCCTGACCACACACTCATCTCTCCATTGCCATCGGGAAGAAGGTTCAGGAACAGCCACTTCCCCACAGCCATCAGGCTATTAAACACAACATCACATAAACTCTGAACAATAACAGTATTATTACGATTGCATTTTATCTGTTTATTTATTGTGTATCTATGGTCTATAGACACACTGGACTTTATCTCCCGTTCTGTATAATGTTTACATATTCTGTTGTGCTGCAGCAAGTAAGAATGTTATTGTTCTATCTGGGACACATGACAACAAAACTCCCTTGACTCTTATGTACTGTCTAGACAAGGAGACTCTTGGCATCATCCCCAATTACGTATCTCATCTCATTCAATCCAATACCCAGAAATCTACAGGACAGTCCTCAGGTCACTTTATTTATACTAGCATTAGAGCAAACAAAAATAGCTATCTTCAGTCACTATATCCATGGACTATCCCAGAGTGGAACATCCTTCCCAACACCACCAGATGTGCACCAACCATGTCACTCTTCAAGTCACAGCTCGACAACTTGGATATGGATCAATAGACAATAGGTGCAGGAATAGGCCATTCGGCCCTTCGAGCCAGCACCCCCATTCAATGTGATCATGGGTGATCATCTCCAATCAGTACCCCGTACTTGCCTTCTCCCCATGACTCTGTTATCCCCTGACTCACCAAACTTGCCCACATAAGAATCTAAAGAACCCTTTTGTAACCAGTGCCCATTGAGCGTAACCTGCACAAGATAGCCCAGCTGTTGGCGGTTGTGCAGTAGCAAGCAGCAGCAATAGATGCACAGAGTCTCTTGCCCAGAGTAGGGGAAATCGAGATCCAGAGGACAGGGGTTTAAGGTGAGGGGGGAGATTTAATGGGAACCCTGAGGGGTGACTTTTGCACACAGAGGGTGGTGGGTGTATGGAACGAACTGCCAGAGGAGGCAGATGAGGCTGGGACTATCGCAACGTTTAAGAAACATTTAGACATGTACATGGATAGGACAAGTTTAGAGGGATGTGGGTCAAACGCAGGCCAGTTGGACTAATGTAGATGGGGTATGTTGGTCGGTGTGGGCAAGTTGGGCCGAAGGGTCTGTTTCCACACTGACTCTATGCTCAGTGGTGACAGTTTGCTGTAGTACCAACAACAACAAATTTTTATGTAGAAATAAGATGCTGGTTTACAAGATAAAGACATAATTTGCTGGAGTAACGCAGAGGGTCGGACAGCATCTCAGGACATCATGACTATGTGACGTTTCCATATTCCTCTTAACCTTCACTATCACTGTGCCTGTCCAAATGCCGTTTAATGTTCTTCTAGTACCTGCCTCAACTACTTCCTCTGGCAGCTCATTCCATATGCCTACCTTCAGGGAAACCAAAGCTAATGGCAGTAGTGAGATTCGATCCCATGCCCCAAAAATGCCTGGAAGCTTCATCGAGTGCCTTGAACTGCTCAACCATACAACCAAGTGAATGCAGAGAGTTGTGGACGTAACCTAGTCCATCGCACACAGACTCCATCTACACTTCACGATGGCTTGGAAAAACAGCTAGCAAAATCAAAGACCTGTCGTGCCTCAACCAGTCCTTCTTCTCCCTACTTCTATCGGTTAGAAGCTTTAAACCACTGTACTCAGGAACAGCTTCTTCTCCTCTGTTACCAGGTCCTTCCATAAACTAGGGTACTGATTCACCTCTAATCTATTGCAGACGTTTGGCTTTGTCTCTGGAGCTGATGCCACAATACTGAGAATTATATTCTGCACTCTGTATCTTCCCCTTTGCACTACCTATTGGACTTGAGTTTGACTTGACTGCATATTTGATCTGACTGGATAGCATGCAAAACAAAGCTTTTCACTGTACCTCGGTACATGTGACAAACATGAACCTAAATCTAGATGCACCTAAACCTAGAAAGGATTTGACCAAATCTCATTTGATTCTTCACCTCTTTTTCCCAGACTCTTGGAATGATTGAACTCCTTCACTTTGTAAACCTCCTTGGTGTGATGATCTTTCTGCTCACCGTTCTCTATCACTGGGTCGACATTACACACTCAAGATCTACAACCCTTACTCAGAATTTCTATGATGCCAGGCCAAAGAGAAGCTTTCGCAGTCAGTGCCGAAGGAAGGTGTACACACGAAAGTCCAAATCAGAGTGTGAACAAGAGTCTTGATCAGTGATTTGTGAATTTTGCTTGAAATGTCCACTTGCACCTTAAAATCCAGAGCCCGTAAGTAAAAAAGGAATCTGCAGCAAAACAACTCATCTTCATCTTCCCATCTTCTCCCCTTTCGGCTTTCTGCAGAGACCGTTCCTTCCGTAACTCCCTGGTTAATTCGTCCCTTCCTACCCAAACTACCCCCTGGCCTGGTACTTTCCCTTGCAACCGCAGGAAATGCTACACTTGTCGCATTACTTCTCACCTCGACGCCATCCAAGGACCCAAGCAGTCTTTCCAGGTGACGCAGAGGTTCACCTGCACCTCCTCCAACCTCATCTATTGCATCCACTGTTCCAGGTGTCAACTGCTCTACATCGGTGAGACCAAGTGCAGGCTCGGCAATCGCTTCGCCTAACACCTCCGCTCAGTTCGCAATAACCAACCTGATCTCCCGGTGGCTCAGCACTTCAACTCCCCCTCCCATTCCAAATCCGACCTTTTTGTCCTGGGTCTCCTCCATGGCCAGAATGAGTCCCACCGCAAATTGGAGGAGCAGCACCTCATATTTCGCTTGAGCACTTACACCCCAGCGGTATGAACATTGACTTCTCCAATTTCAGATAGTCCCTCCTTCCCCTCCCCTTCCCAGCTCTCCCACAGCCCACTGTCTCCGCCTCTCCAGCCCCCCCCCACCTACATCAGTCTGAAGAAGGGTCTAGGCACGAAACATTGCCTATTCCTTCGCTCCATAGATGCTGCCTCACCCGCTGAGTTTCCCGAGCATTTTTGTCTAACATCGACTTTTCCAGCATCTGCAGTTCTTTCTTAAACAGGGTGAAAGGGGCAAAGTTTAAAGGAGGTGTGCAGGACAAGTTATTTTTACAAGGGTGATGCAGATACTATAGGGATGTTTAAATGGCTTTTAAATATGCAGGAAATATAGAGATATGGATTATGTAAAGGCAGATAAGAGTATTGGCATCATGTTGGGCATAGACATTGTGGGCCAAACGACCTGTTCCTGTGCTGTACTGTTCGATGTTTATGTTAAACAGGAGATGTGTAGGAGAGCTGTGCTTTGAAGCACCAATGTAGAAAGTTTTGCATGGTGACGAGGGGGTTCTGTACTTTCACAGCAGCCATCCTTGCAAAGATCCTGTTTCTTCAGCCTGTCGCAGTTGCTAGCATTGCTCCTTGGCCCCCCCAAAAAAGTAAAACTGCCATCATTCATACATTAGCTTTGAAGAAGGGTCTCAACCCTGAAACTTCACCTATTCCTTCGCTCCATAGATGCTGCCTCACCCTCTGAGTTTCTCCAGCATTTTTGTCTACCTTCGATTTTTCCAGCATCTGCAGTTCTTTCTTAAACATATAGAATATGGTGTCTCAGTCTGGCCTCCCTATCTAAAATAAAACACAGATGAGGCATCCTGGTTGGCATGGATGAATTGGGCCGAGGGTTGTTTCTGTGCTGTCTGACTCTACACATATCAAAGCAAGATGAGAAGGAGCTCAGAGTTTCCTTCACCTTGCATCTCTTGGCAGAGGCAGTGGTGTCATTTATAATTGACACATGTACCAAGATACAGTGAAAAGCTTGTCCGCATGCTATCCAGTCACATCATAGCACACATGGCACAATCAAGCCATCCACACAAGTACAACATACAGTGCATTGAGAAAAAAACCAGAGTGCAAATTAGAGTGCTACTGTTACAGAGAAACTGCAGATCAAAAAATACCCAGGGGCTGACGTGAGGTAGGTTGGAAGATCGGGATTACACCCCTAGCATCCGAGAGGACTGTTCTGTAGTTTGATAACAGTGGGGACGAAGTTGTTCCGGAGTGCGGCCTTGTATCATCCGGCGCGGCGTTAATGGCCGCGGGACAATTGTCATCGTCCGCCGGGGGCTCTGACTTTGACTCTGACATCGGGAGGGGAATGGGAAGTGCAGGGGAGAGATAAGTGTTTTTTGCCTTCCATCATAGCGAGGAGGAGATGCGCTGTGATGGATGTCTGTGTAAATTGTGTTGTGTCTTGGGTCTTTTTTTCTTGTATGTATGACTGCAGAAACAACATTTCATTTTAATTGTCATTGTCAGTGTACAGTACAGAGACAACGAAATGCATTTAGCATCTCCCTTGAAGAGCGACATAGCAACAATTTGAATAAATAATAATAAGTGTCCGGGGGTGGGGGGTGGTGATTGGCAGTCACCGAGGTACGTTGTTGAGTAGAGTGACAGCCGCCGGAAAGAAGCTGTTCCTCGACCTGCTGGTTCGGCAACGGAGAGACCTGTAGCGCCTCCCGGATGGTAGGAGGGTAAACAGTCCATGGTTGGGGTGAGAGCAGTCCTTGGCGATGCTGAGCGCCCTCCGCAGACAGCGCTTGCTTTGGACAGACTCAATGGAGGGGAGCGAGGAACCGGTGATGCGTTGGGCAATTTTCACCACCCTCTGCAATGCCTTCCGGTCGGAGACAGAGCAGTTGCCATACCATACTGTGATGCAGTTGGTAAGGATGCTCTCGATGGTGCAGCGGTAGAAGTTCACCAGGATCTGAGGAGACAGATGGACCTTCTTCAGTCTCCTCAGGAAGAAGAGACGCTGATGAGCCTTCTTGATCAGAGTAGAGGTATTGTGGGTCCAAGAGAGGTCATCGGAGATGTTGACTCCCAGGAACCTGAAGCTAGAAACACGTTCCACCTCCGTCCCGTTAATGTGGATGGGGGTGTGCGTGCCGCCTCTGGACTTCCTGAAGTCTACAATGAGCTCCTTGGTCTTCTTGGAGTTAAGGGCCAGGTTGTTGTCAGCACACCATGCTGCTAAGTGCTGGACCTCCTCCCTGTAGGCCAGCTCATCGTTGTTGCTGATGAGGCCAATCACCGTTGTATCATCTGCATACTTGATGATGGTGTTAGTACCATGTACAGGTGTGCAGTCATAGGTGAAGAGGGAGTAGAGGAGGGGGCTCAGCACACAGCCCTGTGGAACGCCGGTGTTCAGGGTGAGGGTTGAAGAGGTGTGCTTGTCTAACCTCACAGACTGGGGTCTGTTGGTTAGAAAGTCCAGTATCCAGTTGCAGAGGGAGGGGTCGATGCCCAGGTTACCGAGTTTGGTGATCAGTTTTGATGGTATAATGGTGTTGAATGCTGAGCTGTAATCGATGAACAGCATTCTTACGTAAGTGTCTCTGTTGTCGAGGTGGGAGAGTTCAAGTGACAAATAAATTGTATTGTGTATTGTGTATTGTGTTCCTGAATCTGGTGGTAAATGTCAAGCTTTTGTATCTTCTGCTCGATGGGAGAGGGGAGAAGAGGGAATGACCAGGGAAAAAATGATCAAAGTAACATTTGCAAATTTGCGGATGACACAAGGCTGGGTGTGAACTGTGAGGAGGATGCTATGAGAATGCAGGGTGATTTGGGCAGGCTGGGTGAGTGGCAGATGCATGGCAGATGCAGTTTAATGTGGATAAGTGTAAGGTTATTCACTTTGGTAGCAAAATCAGGAAAGCAGATTATTATCTGAATGGTGTCAAGTTGGGAAAAGGGGAAGTACAATGGGATCTGCTAGCCCTTGTGCATCAGTCAATGAAAGTAAGCATGCAGGTACAGCAGGCAGTGAAGGAAGAGAATTACATGTTGGCCTTCATAACAATGAGTGTAGGAGTTGAGTATAGGAGCAAAGAGGTCCTTCTGCAGTTGGACCACACCTGGAGTACTGTGTGCAGTTTTGGTCACCTAATTTGAGGAAGGACATTCTTGCTATTGAGGCAGTGCAGCGTAGGTTTACAAGGTTAATTCCCGGGACGGCAGGACTGTCATATGCTGTGAGAATGGAGCGGCTGGGCTTGTATATTCTGCAGTTTAGAAGGATGAGAGGATATCTCATTGAAACATGTAAGATTATTAAGATTTGGACATGCTAGAGGCAGGGAAAATGTTCCCGATGTTGGGGGGGAGTCCAGAACCAGGGGCCAGAGTTTAAGAATAAGGGGTAAGCCATTTAGAACGGAGACGAGGAAACACTTTTTCACACAGAGTTGTGAATCTGTGGAATTCTCTGCCTCAGAGGCCGGTGGAGGCCAGTTCTCTGGATACTTTCAGGAGAGAGCTAGATAGGGCTGTTAAAGATAGCGGAGTCAGGGTGTATGGGGAGAAGGCAGGAACAGGGTACTGATTGGGGATGATCAGCCATGGTCACATTGAATGGCGGTGCTGGCTCGAAGGGCCGAATGGCCTACTCCTGCACCTATTGTTTATATATTTTTGGCTGCTTTCCCAAGGCAGCATTAAAAATGTAGGTGGAGTCATTCGCGGGGAAGCTGGTGTGCCTGATGGACTGGGCTACGTCCACTGCTCTCCATTTTCTTGTAGTCTTGTGCAGAAATATTACCTGACTAAACTGTGACGCAACTGTTAGGATGCTTTTGATGGTGACTGCGAAATTTGTAACAATTGTTGGCGAAATGACAAACATACTTAATCTCCTGAGGAGGTAAGATGATTGTTAGTCCCATTAGTAAATGTTAAGTAGAGTGGACTGGCACTTTTGAGCTTAGAAGATGAGAGATGATCTCATTGGAACAAACAACATTTTTGTGGGAAGATGCAAGGACAATGTTTCCCAGAGACCAGATATCAGCTACTCAGAGTCACAGTCATACGGTGTGGAAACAGGCCCTTTGGCCCAACTTGCCCACACCGGCCAATATGTCCCAGCTAAACACCTCTGCTCAATCCACCTAAATCTACCTGATCTCCCGGTTGCTAAACACTTTAACTTCCCCTCCCATTCCCACACTGACGTTTCTGTCCTGGACCTCCTTCATTGTCAGAGTGAGGCCCAGCAAAATTTGGAGGGACAACACTTCATATTTTGCTTAGCGGGCTTACACCCCAGTGCTATGAGCATTGACTTCTCTAACTTCAAGTGACCCTTGTTTTCTCTCTCTCTCTCTATCCTTCTCGCTTCCCAGGTCTCCAACCAGTCTTACTGTCTCCGTCTACATTTTATCTCTGTTTACCTTTGCCCAGCCAACAATGATCAATTCTAAATGTTCCTTGATCTCCATTCCCTTTATCCTGTTTTCACTCCTTGCACTTCCTTATCTATGTATCTCCCTCTCCCCTGACCAGTCTGAAGATGGGTCTTGACCCGAAACGTCACCCATTCCTTCTCTCCAGAGTTGCTGCCAGTCTCGCTGAGTTACTCTATCATTTTGTATCAATCTTTGGTTTAAACCAGCATCTACAGTTGCTTCATACACATGTCCCAGCTACACTAGTCCCAACAGTCCACATCCCTCCAAACCTGTCCTATCCATGTACCTGTGGAACTGTTTAAATGTTGGGATAATCCTTACCTCAACTACCTCTTCCGGCAGCTTGCTCTATAGACCCTTGGTGTGGAAAAAGTTACCCCACAGATTCCTATTAAATTTTTTTCACTTCACCATAAACCTATGTCCTCTGGTCCTCAATTCACCTAGTCTGGGCAAGAGACTCTGTGCATCCACCTCTCCTCTCATGATTTTATACACCTCTATAAGATCACCCCTCATCCTCGTGTGCTCCAAGGAATACTTCACTACTTAACTTCTCCATATAGCTCAGATCCTCTAGTCCTGGCAACATCATCCACAATGTTAGGTCCGCAGGCTCCCGCGCACGGTTGGAGCTCCCGAAGTCGATCCCCAGCAAAGGGACGGCCAACTCCTCAATGTTAGTGTTTCAGAGGGAACTGCAGATGCTGGAGAATCGAAGGTTACACAAAAAAGCTGGAGAAACTCAGCGGGTGCAGCAGCATCTATGGAGCGAAGGAAATAGGCAACGTTTCGGGCCGAAACCCTTCTTCAGACTGATCGGGGGCGGGGGTGGGTGGGGACAAGAAAGGGAAAAGGAGGAGGAGCCAGAAGGCTGGGGGATGGGAGGGGACAGCAGGGGGGCTGAGGAAGGGGAGGAGACAGCAAGGACTAACAAAATTGGGAGAATTCGATGTTCATGCCCCCGGGGTGCAGACTCCCCAAACGGAATATGAGGTGCTGTTCCTCCAATTTCCGGTGCTGCTCGCTGTGGCCATGGAGGAGACCCAGGACAGAGAGGTCGGAGGCGGAGTGGGAGGGGGATTTGAAGTGCTGAGCCACCGGGAGGTCAGCTTGGTTATTGCGGACCGAGCGGAGGTGTTCGGCGAAACGATCGCCCAACCTCCGCTTGGTCTCACCCCACCTCATATTCCGTTTGGGGAGTCTGCACCCCGGGGGCATGAACATCGAATTCTCCCAATTTTGTTAATCCTTGCTGTCTCCTCCCCTTCCTCAGCCCCCCTGCTGTCTCCTCCCATCCCCCAGCCTTCTGGCTACTCCTCCTTTTCCCTTTCTTGTCCCCACCCCACCCCCGCCCCCGATCAGTCTGAAGAAGGGGTTTCGGCCCGAAACGTTGCCTATTTCCTTCGCCTCCATAGATGCTGCTGCACCCGCTGAGTTTCTCCAGCTTTTTTGTGTAACCTCCTCAATGTTAGGCTGCAGCACGGACGGAATACAGAAAAAATTGTATCTCCTTCGACGAAAGACAATAAAAAATTTCCCCCAACCCCCCCCCCCCCCCACCCACATAGTGCAAAACTAAAGATACACTAAAACATACAATTAACAACAGACTATGAACAACAAAGAAAGAAAAGGACGAGATAGACTTTTGTTGAGGCTGCTATTGCATGGAGAGTGGTGAGTCTGTGGAATTCTCTGCCTCAGAGGGTGGTGGAGGCCGGTTCTCTGGATTCTTTCAAGAGAGAGCTAGATAGGGCTCTTTAAAATAGCGGAGTGAGGGGATATGGGGAGATTGCAGGAACGGGGTACTGATTGGGGATGATCAGCCATGATCACATTGAATGGCGGTGCTGGCTCGAAGGGCCGAATGGCCTACTCCTGCACCTATTGTCTATTGTCTATTGTTAAACTGTGGCCCCTGGTTCTGCCCCCCCCCCCCCCCTCCCCCCAACATCGGGAATATATTTCCTGCCTCTAGCGTGTCCAAACCCTTAATAATTTTATATGTTTCAATAAGAGACCCTCTCATCCTTCTAAACTCCAGCGTATACAAGCCCAGACGCTCCATTCTCTCAGCATATGACAGTCACGCCATCCCGGGAATTTACTTTGTAATCCCACGCAGCACTCCCGTGCGCGCGCGCACACACACACACACACACACACACACACACACACACACACACACACACACACACACACACACACACCCACACACTCAAGACACGTGATAATAAACTAAACTACATTTACTAATAAACTAAACTAAGATTACAAATCTGGGATCCACAAAAGACCAGAACAGTGGTGCTGCAGATAGTGCTGCCCGCCGCACAGCACCAGAGGCCTGGGTTTGATCCTGACCTCGGTTGTTGTCTGTGTGGAGAGGTCAGGATCAAACCCAGGCCTTTGGTGCTGTGAGGCAAAGGCTTGGGTTTGAACAACAAAAATAGTGTTTCAGTGTACCTCGTTGCATGTGACAATAAACTAAACTAACTAAATTACTGTAAACTTATTGTTCTTATTTTTCATTCCATCAACGCCAGGCTGGTTGGAAAATACTTGGGAAATCCTGACAAATCCTTCTGAACGTTGAGACGTGGAGCCTGAAGCTGGTGCCATGACCCCTTTGAAGCCGGTGGTTGAAGTGGTGAACCTGGGGAGGATTTCTTACGGGAACGCACTGCAAGCTCAGCGGAGGTACATCCGGCGCCACATCGACTCCCTGTCGCAGCCGCCGGCCGCTGAACCGGCGGTGAACGCACTGCTCCTGTGTGAGCACCCTCCTGTCTACACTGTCGGCATAAGGACGGCGCAGTACCCGGTGGAGGAAGAGGAGAGGCTGAACGGGCTGGGGGCCGAGTTCCACCGGGCGGACCGAGGAGGGCTGATCACCTTCCACGGCCCCGGGCAGCTGGTGTGCTACCCCATCCTCAACCTGGCCCACTTCAGGAAGAGCGTGCGCTGGTACGTGGCGGAGCTGGAGACCACCACCATCCGGCTCTGCCGCAAGTTCGGGATTCAAGCTGACACCTCGCCAGACACTGGCGTCTGGGTGGCAAGCAACAAAATCTGTGCCATCGGTGAGTGCCAATTGAATCATTTCATTTCATTTCATTTCAGTTCATTTCAGTTCAGTCTCGTTTAGTTTATTATCACATGTACCGAGGTACAGTAAAAAACTTTAAGATAGACACAAAATGCTGCAGTAACTCAGTGGGACACGCTAGAGGCAGGAACCATGTTCCCGATGTTGGGGGAGTCCAGAACCAGTGGCCACAGTTTAAGAATAAGGGGTAAGCCATTTAGAATGGAGATGAGGAAACACTTTTTCACACAGAGAGTGAAATTCCCTGCCTCATGCGGTGGAGGCCGGTTCTCTGGATACTTTCAAGAGAGAGCTCGATAGGGCTCTTAAAGATAGCGGAGTCAGGGGATATGGGGAAGAAGGCAGGAACGGGGTACTGATTGAGGATGATCAGCCATGATCACAGTGAATGGCTGTGCTGGATTGAAGGGCCGTATGGCCTACTCTTGCACCCAATGTCTATTGTCTAGTGTTGGGACCCTTCTTCAGACTTTATCGTTATATGTCCTGAAATGGAACAATTAAATTCTTATGCCCCTGTCCCACTTAGGAAACCTGAAAGGAAACCTCTGGTGACCTTGCGCCCCACCCAATGTTTCCGTGAGGTTCCCGGAGGTTTTGGTCACTCTCCCTAATGGTGGAAAGTGGTTTCCGCGTAGTCGAGGCTTCTTCTATGTTCCTGCGATTATTTCAACAAAATCAAAACCTGCCTCGACTAAAAATAGGTGGCCGTTTGGTCGAAGCCCGTGGAGTGGGATTGCTGTTTACTTACAGGCAATCTCCTTCTCTGACCGGCCATTTTGATTGACTCATTGGAGTTTTTAGCAAAGGTACTGTAGGATATTTGGTTTTCACGACCTAGAAGATCCGCAGGAAGGTAAAATGCCCACTAACTTTATTAAACTTCTTAAAACTGTCTCCACTCCTTCTCCGCCCCCCCCCCCCTTCTCTCCCCCATTCTCTCTCCCCCCTTCTCCCCCTTTCTCCCCCCCCTTCTCAAACCCCCCTTCTCACCCCCCTTCTCAACCCCCCCTTCTCCCCCCCCCCTTCTCTCGCTCCCCCCCCTTCTCCCCCCTTCTCTCTCCCCCCCCCCTTCTCTCCCCTGCCCCCTCCCCCCCCTCTCCCCCTCTCCCTCTCCCCTTCTCCCTCTCCATCCCTCCCCCTCCCGCCTTCTATCTCTCTCCCCCCTTCTCTCTCTCCCCCCTTCTCTCCCCCCTTCTCTCCCCCCCTTCTCTCTCCCCCCTTCTCTCTCCCCCCCTTCTCTCTCCCCCCCTTCTCTCCCCCCTTCTCTCTTCTCCCCCCTTCTCTCCCCCCTCTCTTCTCTCCCCCCTTCTCTCTCCCCCCCCCTTCTCTCTCTCCCTCTCCCTTCTCTCTCTCCCTCTCCCTCTCTCTCCCTCCCCCCCCTTCTCTCTCCCTCTCTCTCCTCCCCCTCTCTCCCCCTCTTCTCCTCCCCTCTTCTCTCCCCCCCTTCTCTCCCCCCTTTCTCTCCCCCCCTCTCTCTCCCGCCCCATCCCTGTCTCTCGCCTGCTCTCTATCCCATTCTCATCCTCTGTCCCCCCTCTCTCTCTCCTGTCTCCCTCTCTCCCCCCCCCTTACACCTCTCCCCCCCTCCCTCTCTCTCTCCCCCCCCCCTCTCTCTCCCCCCCCCCTTCTCTCTCCCCCCCCTTCTCTCTCGCCCCCCCTGCTCCTCGCTCTCCCCAATGTGCTTCTGTGTCCCCCCCCCCTTCTCTCTCCCCCCTTTGGTTCAGTCTCTCTCTCCCCCGCTTCTCCCCCCCCTTCTCCTCTCCCCCCCCTTCCTCTCTCCCCCCCCTTCTCTCTCCCCCCCCCTTCTCTCTCCCCCCCCCTTCTCTCTCCCCCCCCTTCAAAATCTATATAAACAACATCTTCCCCCCCCCTTCTCTCTCCCCCCCCTTCTCTCTCCCCCCCCTCCCCCCCCTTCTCTCTCCCCCCCCTTCTTCCTCCCCCCGTCTCTCTCCCCCCCTTCTCTCTCCCCCCCTTCTCTCTCCCCCCCTCTCTCTCTCCCCCCTTCTCTCTCTCTCCCCCTCTCTTTCCCCTTCTCATTTCCTCCCCCCCGCGCTCTCTAAAGGACTTAACGTGCTCTGTGGCAGCCGTTTACCTTCCTCTTCATTGCACAGACAGCGCTCCTCTGCTGTCCCTGGCCCCCAACTTCGCAATGTGTTTGTGTGTGTGTGTACGGTCGGTAGCAAAGATCCTGTAGGATCTTTGGTCAGTAGATGCAGCTCACGCTTCGGTCGAGGCTTTCCAGGCGAGTGACCAAAACCTCTGGCGACTCATGGAAACCTTGGGTGGGGCGCAAGGTCACCAGAGGTTTCCGTTCAGGTTCCCTACGTGGGACAGGGGCACTACTTGCGGCAGTTCGACATATATGTAATTATAGCACTCTGCAAAATCTATAATAAACAACAGCTTATCCATTAAAAAGTTCAGTATATAAAATAAACGGACAAATAACCAAACAATAATAATGCAGTCATCTATAATGTCGAAAGGAAGGTCTATGCAGTTTGGAGCTTATTTGGAGGTCGTTTAATAGCCTATTTTTTGTAGGGAAGAAGCTGTCCCTGAAGATAAACACAACTCAGCGACATACAGTAGCAGCATCTCTGGAGAGAAGGAATGGGTGACGTTTCTAATGTTTCTAACGTCACCCATTCCTTCTCCTCCGAGATTGCTGCCTGTCCCACTGAGTTATTTCAGCATTTCCATTTAAACCAGCATCTGCAGTTCTTTCCTACACATTTAAGCTGCTCCGCAACCTGGATGTTACAGTGTTCAGGCTCTTATACCTTCAGTGAACATTGTTCCAGCTGTTTTAATTGCTACATTGCCCACTCCACTGCCATTCCACCCCTTATTGTGTCTGTCTGTCTGTGTCTACAGGAATCCACTGTGGCAGATACATCACCTCTCACGGGTTAGCGCTGAACTGCAACACTGATCTGCACTGGTTCTCTCACATCACACCCTGTGGCCTCAAGGGCAAAGGGGTGACGTCCCTGACTCAAGTACTGGGCAGAGAAGTGACCGTCTCCGAGGCCGTGGAACCCTTCCTTGAAACATTCGCCGCACAGTTCAACTGTACGCTGAGGTGTTAGGAACTCTCCATCCCCACAGATCACCCAGCCAACTGAAGAGGTTTTCAGATGTCGGATGATTGCAAGGCAATCATGTGAGCAATTTTGGGCCCCATATCTGAGGAAGGATGTGATGGCGCTGGAGAGGGTCCAGAGGAGGTTGACAAGAATGGTCCCAGGAATGATCGGGTTAACATATGATGAGCGTTTAACGGCGCTGTAGTTTATTAAGGGTTTGGACACGATAGAGGCAGGAAACATGTTCCCGATGTTGGGGGAGTCCAGAATCAGGGGCCACCGTTTAAGAATAAGGAGTAAGCCATTTGGAACCGAGATGAGGAAAAACTTTTTCTCACAGTTTTGAGAGTCTGTGGAATTCTCTGCCTCAGAGGGCGGTGGAGGCCGGTTCTCTGGATACTTTCAAGAGAGAGCTAGATAGGGCTCTTAAAGATATTGGATTCAGGGGATATGGGGAGAAGGCAGGAACGAGGTACTGATTGGGGATGATCAGCCATGATCACATTGAATGGCGGTGCTGGCTCAAAGGGCCAAATGGCCTACTCCTGCACCTATTGTCTATATAGAAGAATAGGGGGGGGGGGGTCTACGCCGTGTTGCAGAGACAAAGCGACACTACCGTAAGGAGAGAGAGAAGGGGGCTCAGCAACCACCAACCATCGCCAGTCTCCACAACCCACGTTGCACCAAGGTGTGTGGATCACGGATCAGCCTCTACAGACATCTGCAGACCCACAAGTGGACGACCCTATGGAGAGAACAGTCATACTCATTTCGAGTGACTGCCAATGATCACACAAGAGAGACAATTTAAACTATTATGCCAAGCCAATGAATGTATATAATGTCAATAAATGAGCTGGACGTCAATGTTGATTGGTTAAGATTAGTTTTGAGATACAGTGCGGAGACAGGCCCTCCCGACCACCAAATCCGCACCAAGGAAGATACGGCAGAGGCTGGTTTACACTGAAGATAGACACAAAAGCTGGAGTAACTCAGCAGGGCAGGCAGCATGTCTGGAGAAAAGGAAAAGGTGACAATTTGGGTCTAGACCCTTCATTAGAGTGGGAGTCAGGGAAAGGGAAACAAGACGTATGGGAAGGTACAGAACAAATCAGAGCCGGAAACGATGGGGCCAGGAAAGGTGGAGCCCACAATGGTCTAATGCTGGTCATGGATGAGATACGAACAGGGAAACTAGCAGAACAACAACATGGGGGAGGAACAGAGAAAGGGAAAGCAAGGGTTACTTGAGGTTATTGGTCAATGTTCATACTGCTGGGTAAGCTGCCCAAGCAAAATATGAGGTGCTGTTCTTCCAATTCAGTTGTTTGTAATTATAAAACACCAGTATGTACCTAGTTATCCAGTTGGTAGCTCAGTCTAGCTAGCTACCTAGCTGTCCAGTATGTAGATCACTCTAGCTAGCTACCTAGCTATCCATTATGTAGATCACTCTAGCTAGCTACTTAGCTACCCAGTATGTAGCTCAGACTTGCTATCTACCTAGTTATACAGTATGCAGCCATCTAGCTGGCTCAATTGTGATCATGTTTTGTCTCTCTGCTAACTGGTTAGCACGCAACTAAACCTTTTCACTGTACCTCGGTGAGAACAAATTAATGGGGTAAAGAATCATATGAGATGATTTGTGGTGTAACAACACACCAGTTGTTATTGTAAAACTTCAGTTGTTGTTGCCCATATTGTATTGCTCCTTAACAGGTGCTCTCCCCTGTCTACATTTACAGCCTTCCCTACTGCACCATTTAAAGGTGCCCTCCCCTAATTCACCATTTAAAGATGGTGCCCTCCCCTAATTCACCATTTAAAGGTGTCCTCCCCTAATTCGCCTTTTAAAGGTGCCCTCCCCTAATTCATCATTTAAAGGTGCCCTCCCCTAATTCGCCATTTAAATGTGCCCTCCCCTAATTCACCATTTAAAGGTGCCCTCTCCTAATTCACCATTTAAAGGTGCCATCCCATAAATCCCATATACATGCCTTCCCCTATATCCAGATTTACAGGTGCTCTGCCCTAAATCCCCCCTATTTCTAGGCACCCCTCTTTGTAGCCATCTAGCTAGCTATCCAGTATGAAGCTCAGTCTAGCTAGCTACCTAGCTATCCAGTATGAAGCTCAGTCAGCTACCTAGTTATCTAGTATGTAGCCTCAGTCTAGCTAGCTACCTAGCTATCCAGTATGTTGCTAAGTCCAGCTATTTATCTAGCTATCTATCTAGAAGAAGGTGCTGTAAGGCAGCAACTTTATCGCAGCACCATTATGCTGCTGAAAAAGGTTGAGACTCTTTTCCAGACCTTTTCAGATCTGAAGGGCCCGGACCTGAAATGTGATGAGTCTAAAGAAGGATCACAACCCAAAACATGACCTTATCCACATTGTCCAGGAATGTTGCCTGATCCGCTAAGTTACTCCAGCAATTTTTGTGTTTCTCCTAAGCAACATCTGCGCTATGTGCACTGGAAACAATCTTGCAGGTAGTGGCTTTGTTTACCAACTCCATTCTATGGCCATGGTTGAATGTTGTACTTTGGAGGCTAGTTACATGGCACAGGGAACATCTGAAGCCTCCCAGACACGATAATGGACATGGAGCTGATCACTTCACAACACCAGCATCGCATCCTCTAATGTGTAGGAAGGAACTGCAAATGCTGGTTTACACCAAAGAAAGACACAAAATATTGGAGTAACTCAGTGAGACAGGCAGCATCTCTGGAGAGAAGGAATGGGAGACTTTGGGTCAATACCTTCAGGCTGAGAGTCAGAGGAGAGGGAAGCTGGAGATATGGGAGCATAAGGTGTGAACATTTATTTTTAATATTTATTTCAAGAGGGCTTGTATACAAAAACAGGAAATGTAATTCTGAGGCTCTTTCAGGCACTGGCCTGGCTGCATTTGGAATATTGTGAGCAAATTTGGGCCCCATATCTGAGGAAGGATGTGATGGCTCTGGAGAGGGCCCAGAGGAGGTTTACAAGAATGATCCAAGGAATGAGTGGGTTAACCCGTGATGAACGTTTGTAAGTTCATAAGTTTTTTTTGGCCTTCCATCACAGCAATGTGATGGATGTTTATGTAAAATGTAAATTATGTTGTGTCTGGGGTCTATTTGTTTGTTATGTATGGCTGCAGAAACGGCATTTCGTTTGGACCTCAAGGGGTCCAAATGACAATTAAATTGACTATTGACTATTGTTGGCACTGGGCCTGTACTTGCTGGAGTTTAGAAGAATGAGGGAGGACCTCATTGAAACATATAGAATAATGAAAGGCTTGGATAGAGTAGATGCGGAGAGGATGTTTCCACTAGTGGAAGAGTCTTGGACGCTCTTAGCCTCAGAATTAAAGGATGCTTTTTTTAGGAAGGAGACGTGGAGAAATTTCTTTAGTCAAAGGGTGGTGAATCTGTGGAATTATTTGCCACAGAAGGCTGTGGAGGCCTAGTCAGTGGATATTTTTAAGACAGAGATAGAGAGATTCTTGATTAGTACGGGTGTTAGTGATTATGGGAAGAAGGCAGGAGAATGGGGTTATGAAGGAGAGATAGATCAGCCATGATTGAATGGTGGAGTAGACTTGATGGGTCGAATGGCCTAATTCTGCTCCTATTATTTATGACATTCTGAAAACGACAGATCAATGTCGATGATGATCAAGAGAATGTGGAATGGTTCACTGTAGGCTGGGGGGAAGTTAACAACAAAGCATACAATCAGTAAAATTAATCAGCACAGTGACACTAGTCGGAAAACGGGGGTGGGAGAGAGATGGAGAGAGAGGAAAAGCAAGGGTTACGCGAAGTTAGATAGATCAAAACTCATACCGCTGGGGTTGGAAGAGGTGCAAGTGAACCTCTGCCTCACCTGAAAGGACTGTAGGGTGTATGAAGTAGTGAAGATGACAAGGGATATGGGGAGAAGGCAGGCACGGGTTATTGAATGGGGCCGATCAGCCATGATCACAATGAATGGCGGTGCTGGCTTGAAGGGCCGAATGGCCTCCTGCATCTATTTTCTATGTTTCTATCCATGTGTGTAACTCAATCTAGCTAGCTACCAAGCTATCCAGTATATAGACACCCAGCTAGCTATCTAGCTATCTATCTAGCCATTTATATAGCCATCTAGCTATCCAGTATGCAGCCATCTAGCTAGCTACCTAGCTATCCAGTATGTAGTTCATACAAGCTAGCTTTGCAGTTTGTAGCAGTCTAGCTAGCTATCTAACTATCCAATATGTAGCTCAGTCTTGATAACTATCTAGCTATCCTGTATGTAGCCATCTAGCTATCTACCTAGATTCTAGCTTTGCAGTATGTAGCTGTTGAGCTAGCTGCATAGCTATCCAGTACGTAGCTCAGTCTAGCTACATCCAGTATGCAAGTCAGTCAAGATAGCTACGTAGTTATCCAGTATGTCATCATCTAGCAGCCTATCTAGCTATCTGATAGGTAGCTCAGTCTAGCTAGCTACCGATCTGTCCAGTATTTAGCTCAATCTAGCTAGCTACCTTGTTATCCAGAGATGTAGCTCAATCTAGCTAGCTAGCTATCTAGTGTACCCATCTAGCTATCTTCCTAGTTATCCATTATGTTGCCATCTAACTAGCTACATAACTATCTAGTATGTAGCGATCGCGCTAGCAACCTATCCAATATGTAGCTCAGTCGAGCTAGCTAAGTACCTCTCCAGAATGCAGCCATACAGCTAGCTATCCAGGTATATAGCTCAGTCTAGCTAGCTATGTAGCTATCCAGCATGTAACCATGTAGCTAGCTATCTAGCTATCAAGTTTGTAGCTCAGTCTAGATCGCTAGCCATCTATCCAGTATGTAGCTCAGTCTATCTAGCTATCCAGTACATAGCTCAGTGTCTTTTCATCTTGAATTTTCATTGCTTTTTGAGTCCTGAATTTTCGTCTTTTCGTGTCTTGAATTTTTGTTGCTTTTCACCTCCTGAATTTTTGTTGCTTTTTGCATTATCGCATTTTGAATTTTCTTCGAGTTTTCCGTCCTGAACTTTCGTTGATTTATGCATCTGGAATTATCGCCGCTTTTCGCGTCCTGCAATTTTCGCTGTTTATCGGGTCATGAATTTTTGTCGCTTTTCTCGTTGTGAATTTTTGTTGGATTTTGCGTCCTGAATTTTCAGCCCTTTTCGCGTCCTGAATTTCCGTCGCTTTTCGTGTCCTGGATTCGTCATTTTTCGCGCCCTGGATTCACGTCGTTTTTTGCGTCCTGGATTTTCATCGCTTATCGCGTCTTGAAATTTCATCGCCTGAAACGTCCTGAATTTTTGTCATTTACGCGTCCTGAAATATCGTTGCTTTTCGCGTCCAGGATTTTTGTCGCTTTTCGCGTCCTGAATTTTCGTTGTTTATCGGACCCTGAATTTTTGTCACTTTTCTCGTCCTGAATTTTTTATCACTTTTCGTGTCCTGAATTTTAGTCTCCTTTCCCGTCCTGAAATTTTGTCGAATTTTGCATCTGGAATTATCGCCGCTTTTCGTGTCCTGCAATTTCGTCACTTTTCGCGTCCTGAATTTCTGTCGTTTTTCAGGAGACGAAAAGCGACGAAAATTCAAGACACAAAAACGTCGAACATTCAAGACGCAAAAAGCAGCGAAAATTCACGATGAGAAAAGCGTCAAAAATTCAGGAAGTTAAAAGCCACGACAATCCAAGACGCGAAAAGCGACGAAAATTTAGGAATCAAAAAGGGACAAAAATTCAGGAAGCTAAAAGCAACGAAGATTCAATGTGAAAAGAGACGAAAATTTAAACGCAAAAAGCGATGACAATTCCGGACGCAAAAATCGACTAAATTTCAGGACGCGGAAACTGACGAAAATTCTGGACGTGAAAAGCAATGAAGATTCAGGACGCGATTAGCGACAACAATTCAAGACGCAAAAAGCAACGTGAATCTAGGGCGCAAAGAGAAACAAAATTTCAGGACGCGTAAATGACGAAAATTCAGGACGTGAAAGGCGACAAAGTTTCAGGACGGGAAAAGAGTCAAAAATTCAGGACACGAAAAGTGATAAAAATTCAGGACGAGAAAAGCGACAAAAATTCAGGATCAGATAAACAATGAAAAATCAGATGCGAAAAGCGACAAAAATCCAGGACGCGAAAAGCAACGAAATTTCAGGACGCGTAAATGACGAAAATTCACGACGTGAAAAGCGATGAACTTTCAAGACGCGCAAAGCGATGAAAATTCAGGACGCAAAAAGCGATGTGAATCCAGGACGCGAAATGTGACGGAAATTCTGGAAGCGAAAAGGGACGAAAATTCAGGATGCAAAATTGTTTGTTGTTTATCGGACCCTGAATTTTTGTTGCTTTTCTTGTCCTGAATTTTAGTCTCCTTTCCCGTCCTGAAATTTCCGTCACATTTCGCGTCCTGGATTCACATCGCTTTTCGCGTCCTGAATTTTCGTCGCTTTGCGCGTCTTGAAATTTCATCGCCTTTCACGTCCTGAATTTTCGTCATTTACGCGTCCTGAAATTTCATTGCTTTTCGCGTCCTGGATTTTTGTCGCTTTTCACGTCCTGAATTTTCGTTGTTTATCGGAACCTGAATTTTCGTTGTTTATCGGAACCTGAATTTTTGTCACTTTTCTCGTCCTGAATTTATATCACTTTTCGTGTCCTGAATTTATGTCTCCTTTCCCGTCCTGAAATTTTGTCGCCTTTCACGTCCTGAATTTTCGTCATTTACGCGTCCTGAAATTTTGTTGCTTTTCGCGCCCTGGATTCACGTCGCTTTTTGCGTCCTGAATTTTCGTCGCTTTTTGCTTCCTGAATTTCCGTCGCTTTTCGCGTCCTGGATTCACATCGCTTTTCGCACCCTGTATTCAAGTCTCTTTTCGCGTCCTGAATTTTCGTCGCTTTTCGCGTCTTGAAATTTCATCGCCTTTCGTGTCCTGAATTTTCGTCGCTTTTAGCGCCGTGAAATTTCGTTGCTTTTCGCGTCCTGGATTTTTGACGCTTTTCGCGTCCTGAATTTTCATTGTTTATTGGGTCCTACATTTTTTTCACTTTTCCCGTCCTAAATTTTTTTTGGTTTTTGCGTCCTGAATTTTCGTCCGTTTTAGGGTCCGAATTTCCATCGCTATTCGCACCCTGGTTTCACGTCGCTTTTTGCATCCTAAATTTCCGTCGCTTTTCGCGTTCTGGATTCACATCGCTTTCCATGTCTTGAAATTTCATCGCCTTTCATGTCCTGAATTTTCGTCATTACGCGTCCTGAAATTTCGTTGCTTTTTGCACCCTGGATTCATGTCGCTTTTTGCGTCCTGAATTTTTGTCGCTTTTCGCGTTTTGGATTTTCGTCGCTTTTCGAGCCTTGAATTGTCGTCGCTTTTCGCGCCCTGACATGTCGTCGCTTTAGTCGTTCTGAATTTTTGTCGCTTTTTGCCTCGTGAATTTTCGCTGCTTTTCGGGTCTTCAATGTTCGTCGCTTTTCGCGTCTTCGTCTCCTGAATTTTTGTCGCTTTTCGCGTCCTGAATTTTCATTGTTTATTGGGTCCTAAATTTTTTTCACTTTTCTCGTCCTGAATTTTCGTCCCTTTTAGGGTCCGAATTTCCATCGCTATTCGCACCCTGGATTCACGTCAGTTTTCGCGTCCTGAATTTTTGTCTCCTTTCCCGTCCTGAAATTTTGTCGATTTTTGCATCGTGAATTTTCACTGCTTTTCGCGTCTTGAATCTTCGTCGCTTTTCGTATCCTGAATTTTTGTTGCATTTCACATCCTGAATTTTTGTCGCGTTTTTCGTCCTGAATTTTTGTCGCTTTTCGTCTCCTGAATTTTTGTCGCTTTTCGCATCCTGAGTTTTTGTTGCTTTTCTCGTCCTGAATTATTGTCGCTTTTTGTGTCCTGAACTATTGTCTCTTTTCCCATCCTGAAATTTTGTCGAATTTTTCGTCTGGAATTATCGCCGCTTTTCGCATCCTGCAATTTCGTCGCTTTTCGCGTCCTGAATTTTAGTCGCTTTCCGTGTCCTGAATTTTCGCTGTTTATCCGGTCCTGAGTTTTTGTCACCTTTCTCGTCCTGAATTTTTGTTGGATTTTACGTACTGAATTTTTGTTGGATTTTACGTCCTGAATTTTCACCCCTTTTCGCTTCCTGAATTTCCGTCGCTTTTCACGTTCTGGATTCACGTCGCTTTTCGCGCCCTGGATTCATGTTGCTTTTCGCGTCCTGAATTTTCGTCGCTTTTCGCGTTTTGAAATTTCATTGCCTTTCACGTCCTGAATTTTTGTCATTTACACGTCCTGGAATTTCGTTGCTTTTCTTGGGCTGAATTTTTGTCGCTTTTCATGTCCGGGAATGTCGCCATATCCTGATTTTTGCGCTGTTTGCGTCCTGAATTTTCGTTGTTTATCGGATCCTGAATTTTTGTCGCATTTCTTGTCCTGAATTTTTGTCACTTTTCGTGTCCTGAATTTTAGTCTCCTTTCCCGTCCTGAAATTTTGTCGAATTTTGCATCTGGAATTATCGCCGCTTTTCGCGTCCTGCAACTTCGTCACTTTTCGCGTCCTGAATTTTTGTCGTTTTTCGCGTCCTGAATTTTCATTGTTTATCGGGTCCTGAATTTTTGTCACTTTACTCGTCCTGAATTTTTGTCGCTTTTCGCGTCCTGAATTTTCGTCGCTTTTCGCGTCTTGAAATTTTATCGCTTTTCACGTCCTGAATTTTCGTCATTTACGCGTCCTGAAATTTACTTACTCTTTGCGCCCTGGATTCACGTCGCTTTTTGCATCCTGAATTTCCGTCGCTTTTCGCGTTCTGGATTCACGTCGCTTTCCATGTCTTGAAATTTCATCGCCTTTCATGTCCTGAATTTTCGTCATTTACGCGTCCTGAAATTTCGTTGCTTTTTGCACCCTGGATTCATGTCGCTTTTTGCGTCCTGAATTTTTGTCGCTTTTCGCGTTTTGGATTTTCGTCGCTTTTCGAGCCCTGAATTGTCGTCGCTTTTCGCGCCCTGACATGTCGTCGCTTTAGTCGTTCTGAATTTTTGTCGCTTTTTGCCTCTTGAATTTTCGTCGCTAATCGCGTCCTGAATCGTCATCGCTTTTCACGTCCAGAATTTTCGTCAGTTTTCACGTCCTGTAATTGCGTCGATTTTTGTGTCTGGAATTGTCATCACTTTTTGCGCCTAAATTGTCGTCGCTTTTCACGTCTTGAATCTTCGTTGCTTTTCGTGTCTGGAATTTTTGTTGCTTTTCGCGTCCTAATTTAAATTGATTATCACGTCCGGAATAATCGTCGCATTTCACGGCCGGAATTTTCGTTGCTTTTCAAGTCCGGAATTTTCGTGTCTTTTTGCATTCTAAATATCCGTACCTTTTCGGTTCCTAAATTTTCGTCGCTTTTCGCGTCTTTGATTGTTGTCATTTTTAGCTTCCTGAATTTTTGACGCATTTCTCATCGTGAATTTTCGCTGCTTTTCGGGTCTTGAATGTTCGTCGCTTTTCGCGTCTTCGTCTCCTGAATTTTTGTTGCTTTTCGCGTCCTGAATTTTCATTGTTTATTGGGTCCTAAATTTTTTTCACTTTTCTCGTCCTAAATTTTTTTTTGTTTTTGCGTCCTGAATTTTCGTCCCTTTTAGGGTCCGAATTTCCATCGCTATTCGCACCCTGGATTCACGTCAGTTTTCGCGTCCTGAATTTTTGTCTCCTTTCCCGTCCTGAAATTTTGTCGATTTTTGCATCGTGAATTTTCACTGCTTTTCGCGTCTTGAATGTTCGTCGCTTTTCGCGTCTTGAATCTTCGTCGCTTTTCGTATCCTGAATTTTTGTTGCATTTCACATCCTGAATTTTTGTCGCGTTTCTCGTCCTGCATTTTTGTCGCTTTTCGTCTCATGAATTTTTGTCGCTTTTCGCATCCTGAGTTTTTGTTGCTTTTCTCGTCCTGAATTATTGTCGCTTTTTGTGTCCTGAACTATTGTCTCTTTTCCCATCCTGAAATTTTGTCGAATTTTTCGTCTGGAATTATCGCCGCTTTTCGCATCCTGCAATTTCGTCGCTTTTCGCGTCCTGAATTTTAGTCGCTTTTCGTGTCCTGAATTTTCGCTGTTTATCCGGTCCTGAATTTTTGTCACCTTTCTCGTCCTGAATTTTTGTTGGATTTTACGTCCTGAATTTTCACCGCTTCTCACTTTATGAATTTCCGTCGCTTTTCGCGTTCTGGATTCACGTCGCTTTTCGCGCCCTGGATTCATGTCACTTTTCGCGTCTTGAAATTTCATCGCCTTTCACGTCCTGAATTTTTGTCATTTACACGTCCTGAAATTTCGTTGCTTTTCGTGTCCTGGATTTTTGTCGCTTTTTGCGTCCTGAATTTTCGTTGTTTATTGGATCCTGAATTTTTGTCGCTTTTCTTGGGCTGAATTTTTGTCGCTTTTCATGTCCTGAATTTTCGTTGTTTATCGGGTCCTGAATTTTTGTCACTTTACTCGTCCTGAATTTTTGTTGGATTTTGCGTCCTGAATTTTCGTCCCTTTTTGCTTCCTGAATTTCCGTTGCTTTTTGCGTTCTGTATTCACGTCGCTTTTCGAGCCCTTTTCATGTCTTGAAATTTCATCCGGGTATGTCGTCATATCCGGGAATGTCTTCATATTTGGGTATGTCGTCATATCCAGGAATGTCATCATATCTGGGAATGTTGTCATATCCAGGAATGTCGCCATTTCCGGGAATGTGGCCATATCTGGGGATGTCGTCATATCCAGGAAGGTCGTCATATCCGGGAATGTCGTCATATCCGGGAATGTCACCATATCCAGGAATGTCGCCATATCCGGGTATGTCGCCACATCCGGGAATGTGGCCATATCTGGGGATGTCGCCATATCCGGGTATGTCCACATAGCCGGGAATGTCGCCATCTTCGGGAATGGCTTCATATCTGGGAATGTCGTCAAATCCGGGTATGTCATCATATGTCATATCCAAGATGTCGTCATATCTGGGAAAGTCGTCATATCCGGGAATGTCGTCATATCCGGGTATGTTGTCATATCCGGGAATGTTGTCATATGGAATGTCGTCATATCCGGGTATGTCGCCATATATGGGAATGTCGTCATATCCGAGAATGTTGTCATATCCGGGTATGTCGTCATATCCAGGAATGTCGTCGGCGTCATATCCGGGAATGTCGTCATAACCGGGTATGTTGGGTATGTTGTCATATCCGGGAATGTCGGCATATCTGGGTATGTCATCATATCCGGGAATGTCTTCATATCCGGGAATGTCGCCATATCCGGGAATGTCGCCATATCTGGGAATGTTGCCATATCCGGGAAAGTCGTCATGTTCGGGAATTTCGCCATATCTGGGAATGTCGCCATATCCGGGAATGTCATCATATCCGGGAAAGTCGTCAAATCCGGGAATGTCGTCATATTCAGGATGACGTAATATCTGGGTATGTCATCATATCTGGGAATGTCGTCATTTCCGGGAATGTCCATATGCGGGAATGTCATCATATCCAGGAATTTCGTCATATCCGGTTATGACGTCATATCCGGGAATGTTGTCATATCTGGGACAGACGTCATATCCGGGAATGTCGTCATATCCGGGTATGTCGGCATATCCGGGAATGTTGTCATATCCGGGAATGTTGGTCATATACGGGAATGTCATATCCGGGAATGTCGTCATATCCAGGTATGTCGTCATATCCGAGAATGTTGTCATATCCGGGTATGTCGTCATATCCAGGAATGTCGTCACATCCGGGAATGTCGTCATACCCGGGTATGTTGTCATAACCGGGAATGTTGGCATATTTGGGTATGTCGGCATTTATGGGAATGTCGTCATATCCGGGTATGTCGTCATATCCGGGCATGTCGTCATACCTGGGAATGTTGTCATATCCGGGAATGTCTTCATATCTGGGCATGTCGTCAGATCCAGGAAGGTCGTCATATCCGGGAATGTCGTCATATCCGGGAATGTCACCATATCCAGGAATGTCGCCATATCCGGGTATGTCCAAATATTTGGGAATGTCGTCATATCCAGGAATGTCATCATTTCCAGGAATTCCGGCATATCAGGGATGTCGTCATATCCGGGAATGTCGCCATATGTCGCCATATACGGGTATGTCCTGATACCCGGGAATGTTGCCATCTCCGGGAATGTCGTCATATCTGGATATGTCGTCATATCTGGGAATGTTGTCATATCCGGGAATTACATCATATCTGGGAATGTCTCCATATCTGGGAATGTCACCGTATCCGGGTATGTGCACATATCCGGGAATGTTGCCATCTACGGGAATGTCATCATATCTGGGAATGTCATCATATCCGGGGAATGTCTTCGTATTCGGGATGACATAATATCCGGGTATATCGTCATATCAGGGAATGTCGTCATATCTGGAAATTTCGTCATATCCGCGCACTTCGCCATATCCGGGAATGTCGACATATCTGGGAATGTCGTCATATCCGGGTATGTCGGCATTTCTGCGAATGTCGTCATATCCGTGTATGTCATCATATCCGGGCATGTCGTTATATCTGGGAATGTTGTCATATCCGGGAATTACGTCATATCCGGGAATGTCGCCATATCTGGGTATGTCGCCATATCCGCGTATGGGGATGTCCCCACATATCCGGGAATGTCGCAATCTTCGAGAATGGCTTCATATCCTGGAATGTCGTCAAATCCTGGAATGTCGTCATATCCAGGAATTTCGTCATATCCGGATATGTCGTCATATCCAGGAATGTCATCATATCCGGGAATTTCGTCATATCCGGGTATGAAATCATATCCGGGTATGTTGTCATATCCGGGTATGTCATCATATCCGGGAAGATCATCATATGGGTATGTCGTCATATCAGTCATCATATGCGGGTATGTCCTCATATCCGGGAAGTTTGTCATAACCGGTAATGTCGTCATACCCGGCTATGTTGTCATATCCGGGAATGTTGTCATATCCGGGAATGTCGGCATAACCGGGTATGTAATCATATCCGAGAATGTCGTCATATCAGGGAATGTCGCCATATCCGGGAATGTCGCCATATCCGTGTATGTCCTCATAGCCGGAAATGTTGTCATATCCGGGAATTTCGCCATATCTGGGAATGTCGCCATATCCGGGAATGTCGCCATATCTGGGTATGTCGCCATATCCGGGTATGTCCTCATATCCGGGAATGTCGCCATCTCTGGGAATGTCATCATATCCGGGAATGTCATCATATCCGGGAAAGTCGTCATATCCGGGAATGTCGTCATATTCAGGATGACGTAATATCCGGGTATGTCGTCATATCTGGGAATTTCGTCATATCCGGTTATGTCATCATATCCGGGAATGTCATCATATCTGGGATGTCGTCATATCCGGGAATGTCATCATATCCGGGAATGTCGTCATATCCGGGAATGTTGTCATATCCGGGAATGTTGTCATATCCAGGAATGTTGTCATATCCAGGCATGGCGCCATATATGGCAATGTCGTCATATCCGAGAATGTTGTCATTACCGGGTATGTCGTCATATCCGGGATTGTCGTCACATCCGGGAATGTCATCATATTCGGGTATGTTGTCATATCCGGGAATTTTGGCATATCCGGGTATGTCGGCATTTATGGGAATGTCGTCATACCCGGGTATGTCGTCATATCCGGGCATGTCGTCATACCTGGGAATGTTGTCATATCCGGGAATGTCTTCATATGTGGGCATGTCGTCAGACCCAGGATAGTCGTCATATCCAGGAATGTCATCATATCCAGGAATGTCACCATATCTGGGAATGTCACCATATCCGGGTATGTGCACATATCCAGGAATGTCATCATATCCTGGAATTTCATCATATCCTGGTATGTCGTCGTATCCAGGAATGTCATCATATCCGGGAATTTGTCATATCCGGGTATGACGTCGTA